>NC_137032.1:6620740-7000740 GCF_032717465.1 Coenobita brevimanus
CTGTATTAAACACTTATTAAAGCTACCTTGTGGAAACAGATAAATTAAGTTACAAGGAAAACCAGAAAAGAAAAAAAATAACCAACACAAATGACGTTAGCAAGAATGAACATCTTCCACACAATCGTGAAGACAAAGATTTCTACACAGTTCTGACACATATATTGCCCACGATAGGTACAAGTGAACAAAAAGTCAGTGTATATAGTTAATACTGTATATAGTGTATATATATTTTTTATATAAAATAACAAAATATGGGACTATATAATATCATTCTAGTAATATCTGTGCAATATAAACTAAACCTTAAAAATGGGTCCCAAGGAAATTAGCCAGCAATTATACAACCATGAACAACACAGAAAAAGCGTAGACAAACAAAGAAAAAAAAAACTATAGAAAATCAATACATACAAAAAAAAAGAAAGAAAGAAAAAGAAATAGAGTAAGATCACATAACAAACAAATGAAAATAAGCGTAAGTGTTACTACAAATGCCAAAATACCACATAAACTCCTTCTATAAGTGAAACAAAAAGCAAACGGCATGGCACATCAAATCATCGACCGCAGCATGACCGGATTCAATGTCAGGACTGCAATTATTACGATTATGTAACTATTCTGAGGAGTAGACTGTAGCACCAGTCGAGCAGGGCAGTACTCCCGAGGTGGATGGAAAGCTGATGACAGGGAGTGCTGGAGCTCCCGTTTCATCAGCCCTCAGGACTAGTTCCTGACCATCCCCCTTTGCTGAACTTTTTCAGTGTCTCAGTTACACAGAGAGTAGGCCAGCATGCTCTCGAACACAAATTTCTCTAACTATCTATACGAAACTACATGCACAGTACACACTACACTTCCTTTTCCAAAATTCAAAAAAGAATCATGGCGCTTCATCACCCAGCCTCGGAGTCCCCAGGGGGGGGGGACCATAAATGCCCCCACCTTCCGCCCCTCTCCCGGTGATGACTCGAGGTGCCTCTGTTGAGCACCACCTCTCCTCCTCTAAACCTCACCTTCTTTTTCTAACTGAGACTCAGCTGTCTGAGGCAACTGACAGTAAACCCTTTTCTGTATCCTCCTATTTTCTCTATACTCATTTCAAAGCCAAAGGTGGCTGTTGTGTATATATACGCAACGACTTATCTTGCTCTCGTGTTCCTGAACTCGATTCTTCTGAATTCTCTACACTCTGGCTTCGGCTTTCCTGTCATTCTCTGACGAAATATATCTGTGCTGTTTACTAATCCCCTAATTCTACCGACTATCAAAAATTCTTCGACTATCTTACTTCTACGATGGAACATATTCTATCCATTTCTCCTTTCTCTGAAGTCTCCATTCTAGGGGATTTCAATGTTCACCACCACCTTTGGCTCTCCTCTCCTTTCACGGATCCACCTGGTGAACAAGCCTACATCTTTTCTATCCTTAATGACCTAGAGCAGCTTTTACAGCACCCTACCCGTATCCCAGACCGCCTTGGAGAGACCTCCAACATACTTGACCTCTTCCTTACAACTAATCCTTCTGCTTACACTGTTAATCTTTTCTCTCCGTTGAGCTCCTCCGATCACAACCTTATTACCTTAACCTGTCCTATCACTCTGGTACGGCCTGTGGACCCTCCAGGGAAACGGCGTCTGTGGCATTTTGGAGCCGTGGATTGGGAGGCCCTCAGGCAGTACTTCTTTACTTTTCCTTGGAATGATTATTGCTTCCATGGCCGTGAGCCATCTGAGTGTGCCTTGTGCATTACGGAGGTTATTCTCTCGGGCATGGAAGCATACATTCCATGCTCATATCCTTTGACTAACGCAAGAAAGCCTTGGTTTAATCACGCTTGTTCTCATGCTGTCCGCAACAAGGAGAGGGCCTACAAAAGGTACCGGAGCCAACCCACCCCTGAATCACATCATCTTTACGTTTCTGCCTGGAATCGTGCTATGTCTGTTCTTTGCCCTGCTAAAAACAATTTCATCCATACTAAATGCTCTCAACTCTCCAACTCGAATTCTTCCCGCTCCTTCTGGCACCTTGCCAAAAACCTTTCTAACAACTTTACCTCATCATCCTTCCCTCCTCTTTTCTACTCTGATGGTTCTGTAGCTATTTCTTCTACTGATAAAGCAGCTCTCTTCATGCAGACTTTCTCCTCCAATTCCACCTTAGATGATTCCGGTGCTGTTTCTCCATCACATCCCCCCTCTGACTTCCTCATGGCTGACATTAAAATCACTTCAGCTGATGTATTTTCTGCCATCACTGGCCTCAATACTAACAAGGCATATGGGGCTGATGGAGTCCCTCCTGTTGTTCTCAAAAACTGTGCTTCTGTGCTTACACCCTGCCTAGGCAAACTCGCCTTTGTCTGTCAACTTGTACCTTTCCTTCTTGCTGGAAGTTTGCTCTCATTCAGCCAGTCCCAAAGAAGGGTGACCACTCCCAACCCTCCAACTATCGTCCAATTGCTTTAACATCCTGTATTTCAAAAGTTTTTGAGTCAATTCTCAATAGAAAAATTTTAAGGCATCTTTCCTATCACAACTTTCTTTCTGATCGTTAGTACGGGTTCTGTCAGGGTCGCTCCACTGGCGATCTTCTCACCTACCTTTCAGACTCCTGGTCATCCTCCTTTCGGGACTTTGGCGAAAGCTTTGCCATTGCACTTGACATCTCAAAGGCTTTCGATCGAGTCTGGCATAAATCTTTAATTTCCAAACTGTCCTCTTACAGTTTCTATCCTTCTATCTGTGCCTTCATCGCTAGCTTCCTTTCTGGTCGTTCTATAGCCACTGTTGTAGACCGCCACCGTTCTTCTCCTAGATCTATCAACAGTGGTGTTCCTCAGGGCTCTGTCCTGTCACCAACACTCGTCCTTTTATTCATCAATGATCTTCTAAGCTGTACATCTAACACTATCCACTCATACGCTGATGACTCCACTCTTCCCCTTTCCATTCAGTTCCCGCAACGCCCATCTCAGCAGTTACTTCAACAAACAAGGGATGAGGGTATGGCACACCTAATGTCTGACTTGGCTCGTATCTTTGACTGGGGTAAAAATAATCTTGTTGTTTTTAATGCATATAAGACTCAGTTCTTACACCTATCAACCCGACAAAATCTTCCACAGGTATACCCACTAATGTTTAATAATATTCAGCTTAATCCTGCATCATCCTTGAACATGCTTGGGGTTTCATTTACTCGGGACTTATCTTGGAAAGATCATATTGCATCTCTTGTAAAATCTGCTTCCAAGAGATTGGGTGTGCTAAGCCGACTCCGTCCTTTCTTTACCCCTGCACAATTGTTGACTCTATATGGGGGTTTTATCCGCCCATGTGTAAAGTACAACTCTCATGTGTGGGGTGGCTCCCCACATACAGCTCTTCTCAATAGGGTGGAGTCAAAGGCTTTTCGTCTCATTAACTCTCCTCCTGTTACTGACACCCTTCAACCTCTGTCTCTTCGCCACACTGTTGCATCTTTATCTCTTTTCTATCGCTACTTTAATGGTCACTGCTCCTCTGAACTGTCTGCATGCATTCCTCCACCTCTACTACGGGCGCGTAGCACCCGTCTAGCAGCAAACTCTCATCCCTTTTCTGTCCAACTCTCTAATGCAAGAATTAACCGTTACTCCTAGTCCTTCATTTATGCAACAGGTCAACTCTGGAACTGTCTCCCTCTGTCTGTATTTCCTGCTGCCTATGATCTCCAGTCTTTCAAACTCAGTGTGTCCAGGCATCTCGAAATGAACTGATCTTGAATTTGGCTCTGTCTTGTATTTTGTTTTCCTCTTGGAGGGAACGGTTATTGCGGGCTCATGACCTTTGGTTCCTTCTTCCTCGCATTAAAAAAAAAAAAAAACGATATGTAATAATTATGTAACGACAAACGATTGCATTATATTACACTTGCTACAATTATGTAACGACAAACGATATGTAACAGTTATGTAACGACAAACGATTGCATTATGTTACACTTGCTACAATTATGTAACTACAAACAATATGTAACAATTATGTAACAGTTGCATTAACAAGATGTAACTTTTATGTAACTTTAACTACAATTATGTAACTACAAACAATATGTAACAATTATCTAACAGTTGCATTAACAAGATGTAACTTTTATGTAACTTTAACTACAATTATGTAACTACAAACAGTATGTAACAATTATGTAACAGTTGCATTAACAAGATGTAACTTTTATGTAACTTTAACTACAGTTATAAGGCCAACACATTTATGTAACAGTTGCATTAACAAAATGTAACTACAATTATAAGGCCAACACAATTATGCATTACCACAATACTATGTAACAATTCATAAAATGTTACAATTATGCATTACTACAATGTTACTACAATGTAACACTTACAATACAATTATGTAACAATTCACAATGTTACAATTAGGTATTACCACAATGTTACTACAATAAGTCATACAATTATACCACAATTCTGTATTACCAGAATCATCTTACAAGTTAGGTGAAATCTTAGACATTACTAAAGGGATAACTCAATATGTAATGCAATAACCTAGCAGTATTACCATTGCACAATTATATGCATATGTCTGTTATACATACACATCTTACAAGATGTCATACAACAACCATTGCATTTATTCAAATATATATACAACTTGTTTAAAATGTAATATTACTAGATAATTGCAATTTACTATGAATATTATATGTATACAATATTATAATCAATATTATGTACTAATAGATTAGCATATGTCAATGATAATTGCTGTCGGAGGACATTCAGCGGCGTGGCCGAGCAATGTCAGGACTCCATATTATAATTACAAATCATAATAAATAGATAGATAAATAGGTAGATAGACAGCTCCAGGCAAGCCTGGGAAAGGGAAATGATCTTGCAAGTTAACTGAGGAAATGTTGACCATACACAGGAAGTAGCAAGTCAGGGGATGATATAGGTAGTGTGTCAGCGAGATAGCATACGAACAATGCTTAGTGACCACACACACATACTTACACACAGGTTTCTAGAACTTTCTAACCACAGTGTAACACACGTGACACGACCCCTGCTTCACCAGAATTTAGGAAGCAAAGAGCAGAAGGAGACAGGCCATAGAACCGGCAGGTAGTAGGGAGAAGGGCTTAGCAGCATGGAAGAGAGAGAGAGAGAGAGAGAGAGAGAGAGAGCAAGACATGGAGGTAGCTAGCGGGACTCTTCTTATACTTCACTCGTGTGTGAGAGACTTTGTTAATATTTCCAAGACAAATAAAAGTAGTCCCATACTATTCTTTACCTCTCCTGTCATTGCATGACAAAAGGGAACCAAGATTATCTACTTATGAAACTACTCACTTAAAACAACCGCTCGTCCACAACTCTAATATATATATAACTAATCCACAAAACTCCACTACAAGAATATACAAAGTCTTTTGTGACAATAGCTGGAATTATACATTCGTTATATATATATATATTTTTTTAATGCGAGGAAGAAGGAACCAAAGGCCATGAGCCCGCAGTAACAGTTCCCTCCAAGAGAAAAACAAAATACAATAGAGAGCCAAATTCAAGATCCGATCATTTTGAGATGCCTGGACACACTGCTTTTGAAAGACTGGAGATCATAGGCAGCAGGAAATACAGACAGAGGGAGACAGTTCCAGAGCTGACCTGTTGCACAAATGAAAGACTGGGAGTAACGGTTAACTCTTGCATTAGAGAGTTGGACAGAAAAGGGATGAGAGTTTGCTGCCAGACGGGTGCTACGCGCCCATCGTAGAGGTGGAGGAATGCAAGCAGACAGTTCAGAGGAGCAGTGACCATTAAAGTAGCGATAGAAAAGAGATAAAGATGCAACAGAGCGGCGAAGACACAGAGGTTGAAGGGAGTCAGTAAGAGGAGGAGAGTTAATGAGACGAAAAGGCTTTGACTCCACCCTATTGAGAAGAGCTGTATGTGGGGAGCCTCCCCACACATGAGAGTTGTACTCCACACAGGGGCGGATAAAACCCCTGTATAGAGTCAACAATTGCGCGGGGGTAAAGAAAGAGCGGAGTCGGCTTAGCACACCCAATCTCTTGGAAGCAGATTTTACAAGAGATGTAATATGATTTTTCCAAGATAAGTCCCGAGTAAATGAAACCCCAAGCATGTTCAAGGATGATGCAGGATTAAGCTGAATATTATTAAGCATTAGTGGGTATACCTGTGGAAGATTTTGTCGGGTTGATAGGTGTAAGAACTGAGTCTTAGATGCATTAAAGACAACCATATTATTTTTACCCCAGTCAGAGATACGAACCAAGTCAGACATTAGGTGTGCCATAGCCTCATCCCTTGTTTGTTGAAGTAACTGTTGAGATGGGCGTTGCGGGAACCGAATGGAAAGGTGAAGGGTGGAGTCATCAGCGTATGAGTGGATAGGGTTATATGTACAGCTTAGAAGATCATTGATGAATAAAAGGAAGAGAGTTGGTGATAGGACAGAGCCCTGAGGAACACCACTGTTGATAGATCTAGGAGAAGAACGATGGCCGTCTACAACAGCGGCTATAGAACGACCAGAAAGGAAACTAGCGATGAAGGCACAGATAGAAGGATAGAAACCGTAGGAGGGCAGTTTGGAAATTAAAGATTTATGCCAGACTCGATCGAAAGCCTTTGAGATGTCAAGTGCAATGGCAAAGCTTTCGCCAAAGTCCCGAAAGGAGGATGACCAGGAGTCTGAAAGGTAGGTGAGAAGATCGCCAGTGGAGCGTCCCTGACGGAACCCATACTGACGATCGGAAAGAAGGTTGTGATAGGAAAGATGCCTTAAAATTTTTCTATTAAGAATAGACTCGAAAACTTTTGAAATACAGGATGTTAAAGCAATTGGACGATAGTTGGAGGGTTGGGAGTGGTCACCCTTCTTAGGGACTGGCTGAATGAGAGCAAACTTCCAGCAAGAAGGAAAGGTACAAGTTGACAGACAAAGGCGAAAGAGTTTACCTAGGCAGGGTGTAAGCACAGAAGCACAGTTCTTGAGAACAACAGGAGGGACCCCATCAGGCCCATATGCCTTGTTAGTACTGAGGCCAGTGATGGCAGAAAATACATCAACTGAAGAAATTTTAATATCAGCCATGAGAAAGTCAGAGGGGGGAAGTGATGGAGGAACAGCACCGGAATCGTCTAAGGTGGAATTGGAGGAGAAAGTCTGTGCGAAGAGATCTGCTTTATCAGTAGAAGAAATAGCTACAGAACCATCAGAGTAGAAAAGAGGAGGGAAGGATGATGAGGTAAAGTTGTTAGAAAGATTTTTGGCAAGGTGCCAGAAGGAGCGGGAAGAATTCGAGTTGGAGAGTTGAGAGCATTTAGTATGGATGAAATTATTTTTAGTAGAGCGAAGAACAGACTTAGCACGATTCCGGGCAGAAACGTAAAGATGATGTGATTCAGGGGTGGGTTGGCTCTGGTACCTTTTGTAGGCCTTCTCCTTGTTGCGGACAGCATTAGAACAAGCGTGATTAAACTAAGGCTTTCTTGCGTTAGTCAAAGGATATGAGAAAGGAATGTATGCTTCCATGCCCGAGAGAATAACCTCTGTAATGCGCAAAGCACACTCAGATGGCTCACGGCCATGGAAGCAATAATCATTCCAGGGAAAATCAAAGAAGTACTGCCTGAGGGCCTCCCAGTCCGCGGCTCCAAAATGCCACAGACGACGCTTCCCTGGAGGGTCCACAGGCCGTACCAGAGTGATAGGACAGGTTAAGGTAATAAAGTTGTGATCGGAGGAGCCCAACGGAGAGAAAAGATTAACAGAGTAAGCAGAAGGATTAGTTGTGAGGAAGAGGTCAAGTATGTTGGAGGTCTCTCCAAGGCGGTCAGGGATACGGGTAGGGTGCTGTACAAGCTGCTCTAGGTCATTAAGGATAGAAAAGATGTAGGCTTGTTCACCAGGTGGATCCGTGAAAGGAGAGGAGAGCCAAAGGTGGTGGTGAACATTGAAATCTCCAAGAATCGAGATTTCAGAGAAAGGAGAAATGGACAGAATGTGTTCCATCGTAGAAGTAAGATAGTCGAAGAATTTTTGATAGTCGGTAGAATTAGGGGATAAGTAAACAGCACAGATATATTTAGTCAGAGAATGACAGGAAAGCCGAAGCCAGAGTGTGGAGAATTCAGAAGAATCAAGTTCAGGAACACGAGAGCAAGATAAGTCGTTGCGTATGTATACACAACAGCCACCTTTGGCTTTGAAATGAGTATAGAGAAAGTAGGAGGATACAGAAAAGGGTTTGCTGTCAGTTGCCTCAGACAGCTGAGTCTCCGTTAGAAAAAGAAGGTGAGGTTTAGAGGAGGAGAGGTGGTGCTCAACAGAGTGAAAGTTAGATGAAAGGCCGCGAATGTTGCAGAAATGAAGAAGAAGAGAGTCAGACAGTGGTTCCAGGCACCTCGAGTCGTCACCGAGAGAGGGGCAGATGGCGGGGGCATTTATTGTCCCCCCCCCTGGGGACTCCGAGGCTGGGTGAATTGACGCCATTTTTGTTGAATTTAGAATAGGAAGTGTAGTGTGTACTGTGCATGTAGTTTGGTGAAGATAGTTAGAGAAATTGTACTGGAGAGCATGCTGGCCTACTCTCTGTGTAACTGAGACACTGAAAAAGTTCAGCAAAGGGGGATGGTCAGGAACTAGTCCTGAGGGCTGATGAAACGGGAGCTCCAGCACTCCCTGTCATCAGCTTTCCATCCACCTCGGGAGTACTGCCCTGCTCGACTGGTGCTACAGTCTACTCCACCATATACTTATCGTTTCATACAAACTGGCAAGCTACTTTTCATAATGTCTCTATGTTTACCGAAAGCTTTCCATCCAATTGTAATGCGTCTTTTTATTTCGATATCATGATCTTTTGTTAATTTTAGTATTTGTCCCAAGTAGTTGTACTCCTCAACTTCTTCAGGAATTTCATCGCTTATTGTGATGACGCTCTTTGGTGTCTGTGGATTAAACATTACTTTAGTTTTACTCTGGTTCATGTTCAGTCCTACTGTACTTTCAGACTTTCTCTGTTCAGGTCATTTTACATTTCTTGCAATACCTCTGCTGTTTCTGAGATTAGGACAATGTCATCTGCAAATCTTAAATGGTTTTGTTTTTCTCCATCTATGTTCACTCCTTTGTTTTCCCAGTCTAGCTTTCTGTAAATATTTTCTAGGCTGTTGTAAATAATTTTGGTGAAATTGTATCTCCCTGACGCACGACCTTCTCAATCTAAATTTTTTCCGATTCCTTTTGTAATTTAACTATAGCAGTTCCCTCTTTATATATGTTTCCGAGCAGTTTTACAGTGTTCTCACTCATTCCTTGTTCTCCCAATGAATTTATAATAGCTATGAGCTCCACTGAATCAAAAGCCTTTTCGTAATCAACAAAACCTAAGCACAGTGGTTTATTACTGTATACTCTGTAGTGTTCTCATTTCGTTGATTCATTGTGTGTATTTGATCAGTGGTCGGATACCCGCTTCGGAATCCTGCCTGTTCACGGGGTTGCTTTTCCTCCAAAATTGTTGTTATTCTGTTTGTAAGGACTTTAGTGAAGAGTTTGTAAATGACTGAAAATAAGCTAATGGGTCGATAGTTACTAAGATCCTTTGATTCATCTTTTTTATAGAGTAAAATAATTATTGCATTACACCATGTTTTGGGAATTTTCTTCTGTTTCATACAGCGGGTAAATAAGTGAGCAAGCCTGTTTTGTACTTGTGCTCCTGCATCCAACAGTAAATCTGTTACTGTTCCATCTTTTCCCAGAGCCTTCCCTCTTTTCATATTGGTACTCTTTTCATTGGTACTACTGTCTTTGATGCATACAGTTCTTTGTAAAATTCTTCAGCTCCCTTCACCATCGTATCTCTGCATTTAATGATTTCACCGTTTTTTTTTTTTTTTTTTTCAGTGATGTCATTTGCTGCTTTCCTAGTGCCATTTTACTTCGGACCTGTTTCAGACTTTTTCCATTTTTGATGGTTTCTTTGATCTGATCCATGTTTCTCTTTCATTTTTCTTCTCTTTGTCTTTTTTGATAAGCTTATTTAAATCCGCTCGTTCTGTTTCGTCTCTCTTTGTTTTTACTTTCATTTCCTTTCGTTTTTCATAAGCCCGAGTGTCTTTTCTGAAAATTTCTTGGCTTTGGTTGTATCAGGTTTTCCTACTACCTCCGCTGATTCTCTTAGCACTTTTGTTAGTCTGTCATTCAGCTCATCAGTGTTACATTTAGCATTATTAGAGCCTGAAATCTGTTCCTTATTTCCAACTGAAAGGCTGCTTTGTTTACGTTTACTAGTATTGGGCATATCTTTTTATCTTTAATCATCTTTCTTTCACTTCTGAAATTGAATCTGGCTATGCAACCCACCATTCTATGATCACTACGTATATTTACTTTGTTGATAACTGTGACATTTGTGATCGCGTTATTCTTATCTGCTATAATGAAGTCGATTTCATTCTTTGGTTCTCCATTTGGGCTTCTCCAGGTCCATTTTCTCCATGTTCTTTTGTGGAAGAATGTGTTCATTATTCTCATGTTAAACATTTCAGCAAAATTTACCAGCATTTTTCCTCTTTCATTCCTTTCTCCCACTCTAAATTTTCCCATACATGATTCTCCATTTTTCGACTTCCTAACTTTTGCACTGAAGTCTCCCATGAGTATAGCGTATGTTGTCTTTTCTTCTTCCATAATCTGGGAGATGTCGTCATAGAATGTTTCAAATTCTTCATCTGGGCTTTGAGAAGTTGGTGCATGTACTTGTATTACTTTCAGGGTATATTTTTTGCACGGTCTTATGACAACAAATGCTGCTCTGTCAGATACACTGCTGAATTTAACAATGTTGTTTGCAAGATTTCTGTTAACTAGAAATCCCACACCACTAACTCTTTCATTTTCCCATCCTCAGTAGTAAAATAGGTGGTTGATGTCTTCGAGCTGAATTACTTTTTCTTTTCTGTGGATGTCACTCAAACCTACAATATCCCAGCTAATATTTTCCAGTTCAGTCATTAGGTTATCAAGTTTGTAATCTTCTGCGAGGCTTCTTACATTGTATGGATAGATCTTCATGGATTTCAATTTGTTTAATACTCAAGAGTCTAATTTTCCAACACAGTGCCTACTCACTTCGGTGGCCCACTGCCCGTAAGCACAGGAGGCAGTGTGGTTGGACCTTTAGTAGACAATGATCCAACAGGAACGCCCGTTAAATCATTTGCAATAGAACTCATGTTTGGCTGGGAGGATTGTAGCAAATAATCTCACCTCCCTGCCACATAGTTTCTGGTGAGATGTAATTTTTTTGCCACCTTATTCGTTATATTCAGTGGAGCCCTATAAATCTATAGGGGGTCCCATGGTCTGCGCCGTCCAAGATGGTACCTCGTATATCTACAAGTCCTTCCCCTATATATATAAAATGTGTTCACTGATGATTCAAATGTGACAAAAAAAATGATATTAGTAAGGCAACACTCAACTGGGCATCCTACCACCAACTTGAAATTCAAACATTGACCTTAGTTCACTGACACAAATATCATCACAAAGTCATTGTTCAGTGTACAAATATTCACGTCTACGTAATATATGGAAGGAAAATTGCTACTCGTTAAAGTATTAGACAGGGCCCTGCAAGACCCACACATACCTCACAGTGAGCTCACAGGCAGCGCTCCAACAATGGGACACCCTTCACCGATGACAGTCTGATGCCAACTGACGGTACTGAGAGACCCGGCCTCTTCCCGCCAATACAGGCTGTGGAGAACCAGACAAGGTAAATGGTGAGAGTCGTCGGGACCCTGGTCTACCTCTGAACCTATCATGTGTTAAAATGTGTTGGTCTTACATGCCCTGGTCTACCTAAACTCAACCGCTGGGTGCGTTTACCTCTCATGGGCTAATGTGTGGGATGGTTTGGTTGCATGGTTTGTGAAGAGAAATGATTGGGAAGGTATTTATCACCACTTTCAGTTGGGTAGTAATGTTTGAAATAATCATTTTGAAGGTATTCATAGTATCACATAAAAACAGTAATTTGTGGGACGGGGTGCACAGAGGAGTGGTTGAATGGTCTGGGATTGTGGTGGTGTTAGTGCAAAGTGGGAGTACATAATATGATGATGGGTTTTGTGTGAAGGGCATTATTGGTAGTATGAACTCTCTTAGAAGTTCGTTGTAGTGTGGACGGGCGTAATAGATGCATAGAATGGGTGAAGAGTAGTAGGCAGGATGGTCTGAAGTGGTAGTGGGTGGTTGGGCAGGGTGGGGGTTATACACTCTGTAAAGTCTAGTGTAATGCTAGGTGCTTTAGGGTTGGCCTCTAGTCCCTAGAACACCTAGTGAATAGCTGGGTTCTTTTTCTAGTCCAGAGCTTAGACAAATAAGAGAGAGGCAGGACATAAAAACTCAGAGCAACACCTTACATGTGTATTACTAAATCTTACACAGGAACAAGCAGATGTCACAGATACAAACAAGCTGGACAATTATAATTCTGGGGCTGTAGATCACGCAGGATATTGTACAGGACCAGATTGGTCAGAGGAACAACACTTGAGCTAGACACTTATGTTGGTGGGGGAGTTTAGATTTCCTAGGCCGGTGGTGGTGGTTGTCTGATTTCCCAGGGTAGCATTAATATTTTACACTGGGCCTAAGCGTGACCTTACCGAGACGTGTCGTCACTGTTTTATAGAGTGTTCACTGTACCTTGCTCATTGATCACTATTACACTACTTTACTATGTACCCGGGAGGAGCTGGCAGTACTGGAACTTCAACTCCTGGGCCTAGGTATGATCTTCATGTGAAACGGCAGCACTGTACACTATGGTAGGCCCATCCTTCACTGTCTTACTATTGCACTATCTTTTCCACCACTTTCTTTTATGCCTAACCACCGGCCTACATTACTCTGTCATTCCTACTCTGTCTGTATGCTACGTGTGTTCACTTTCACTCACTGTCAGGTCGGATGTGTCACAGTCAGGCGCAGGGGTGGTGGTGAAGTCCCAGCCTCCCTACTGATGGGGCTGGGATCTGCCAGAGGCGGCTAAGTCCCAGGGGCAGGGGACAGTGCGTAAGGGCGTCCTCTCTCGTCCGGGGCTGCTGGGGGCATAGGGGCCCGAGGCTTCTGGGCTCGGGGTGGGAGTCTGGCCTCTGGGCTGGGGCCGAAGTTGCCTGAACTTCTGAGTCAGGTGCCTGACAGAGGATGGGGATCTCCGGCGTCTGGGTGCAGGAAGGTCCCACCTGGGAGTCTGAGGGGTGGTCAGGAGGCTATGGTCACCGCAGGTCGGGAGCACTGTCAGGAGTAAGCTGTGGCATCGGCCGGCGTCGGGGTCCATCAGGGGTGTCTCCACTGGCTGCAGGGAGAAGAGCCCAGTGGTGGTCACAGGGCCTCTCCAATACTCCTCCAGGCTGGGGGCTCCCTCCAAGTCGTGGGTAGGTGGACCGGGCTCAACACCTGATGAAGGAGTGGCTTCAGGCCGTCTCCGGCGGTAGGGCCTGGCTACTGGCCATGGCTGTCTGGGGACACCTTCAGAGTGGCTACTGGCCACCTCCTGCAGGGGGGTAGAGCAGCTACAGGCCGACTCTCGGGAGGCACTTTCAACGCGGTTTCTGACCGTCTCCTGATGAAGGCGGGAGTGGCTACCTGCCGTCTCCTGATTGGCCTCCGGAGCGGCTTCAGGCCGTCTCCTGTAGGAGGGTGAGCGGCTGTAGGCCATCTCTCCGAGGGGCACCTTCTGAGCGGCTTCAGGCCATCTCCTGACAAAGGTGGGAGCGGCATCAGGCCATCTCCTGACAAAGGTGGGAGCGGCATCAGGCCATCTCCTGACAAAGGTGGGAGCGGCATCAGGCCGTCTCCTCTTTTCCTCCAGAGTGGCTTCAGGCCTTCTCCCGCAGGAGAGCGAGCAGCTGCAGGTCATCTCGTTGTAGCACACCTTCCGAGCGGCTTCAGGCCGTCTTCCGCAGGAAGGCAAGCGGCTGCAGGCAGTCTCGTTGTAGCACACCTTCTGAGCAGCTTCAGGCCGTATACTGACGAAGGCGGGAGTGGCTTCAGGTCGTCTCCTTGTTTCCTCCAGAGTGGCTTCAGGCCATCTGTAGGAAGGTGAGCAGCTATCAGCCGTCTCAGGGGTGCTGTTAGGAACTGGAGAAACAGTTCCACCCTGGTCTGATCTGTGGGCAGCTCGCCCGGCAGGTCGTCTTGTATTCCTGTTATAGTGGCGGTGGGCGAGTTCCATGTCATAGAAGCGCGCGGCCTGGGTGGACTTAGGCCATTTCCTCCCAGAGCTCATTCGGGCTGTGTACACTCCTCCGTGGGCTCCTTCTGGTGGATCGTTGCAGTCTGTTTTGATGTCCTGCTGCATTTAATCTGGGTTTATATGAAGGCCACAATGGGCGTGTTTGAGTCAAGCATTTCTCCCCTGTAAAATGAAAAGAACAAGAAATAAGCACACGCAACTCTCATGATCCAAGTATCTCACGACGAAAGGAAGACATGGCATTAAAATTCTGTGCCTGCATTTTAAAACAAACTTGTAATTAAGTCCCACATGCAACTGAGATTTGGTTTTGCTGGATGGAGTAGATAAAACGACTGGAGAACAATTCCCCTTGCTTGTTTTTTTTTACTCATAAAAAAATATCTGAGTTATCAAAAGGAATTAATTATAACTTTGTAAGCGTGCAATCAGATTCACTAATCAGCTTAACCCATTATGGACGGGCAACTTATCAATTATACCACCGTGTGGAGCGGCATATTTTCGGAAAAATATAGTATCAAGGAATAAGCCTAAACATGCATAAATCGATGAAAATGGATGAAAAACGAAGGCAAGAGGTGTTACATGCGTGGTAATACGTCTCTGCTGGCTGCGGGAGGAGGAGGGGAGTGAGGGAGGAGAACAGTCAGGCAGCTTATCACCAGGTGCACCTGGGGCGAGGCTAGCAAACTATTCACTCATTTGATTTTTCTTCACCACTGAATATTATATTCATCATTTATGCTTTCTTTACACCATTCATTGTCTTCAAAATCTTATGTATGTTTTTTCTATTTTCCTTGAACACTTATAACAATATAACTTACATACGTATCTACTATTTTGCTTGAACAAATATAACACTAAAACTTTATATATACAGTATATATATATATATATATATATATATATATATATATATATATATATATATATATATATTCTATTTTAATTGTTTCAAGGCATGGGAGAGTAGAGGGAAGGACAATAGGTGACAAGGATGCCTCATGACTCTATTTCACCAATAAATTAGGACCAAAAATGGCTGGATGTTACGTAACATCACCTGGCTCCTCACACACGGACGTTACGTAACGTCGCCAGCCTGTTAGGGGTTAAAATCAGCTCCCTGTCGTGATCATGATTTGCATTTCCAGCTGAGACAAGAATGGAATGCATTCACCTCCCATGCATCTGATTATTAAAATTGATAAAAGAAAAAAAGGGGGCGGGGAGTACAGAGTAAAGATACTTTTTACAGGTAAGACATGAGCACAAAATCTTCCCATGACTCTTGTTGTTCTTGCAGAAATAAATCTGAGTTACGAAACTGAGGTGATGGCATGTCGCTTTTGCGAATCAGGCCGAGGCCACACACTGGTCTAAAGCAGCAATTTCATGGCCAGAGGCCTATAAATTTGGAAACACATGTTTTACTCTGCTGTTTTATTTTTCTTAACATTTTAGTATATTCCACTGTGATATTTTAAAAATTTGCCTAATCTGTGGTCATAATAAGGTTTCATGTAAAAAATTGGTATGTTAAATATTTACAAAAACGAAAAGCATTCGAAATACTTATACTCGTATACTGATTACCTTCTTTCTCCCTCAGTTACATTTAATCATCATCATCATCTTATATCTGGCTCTCTTAGATGTGCAATCACCTCAGGGAAGAGTGGTTTCTCTGGTCTGAGGCATCGTGCTTTTCTGCGGCAGGCTACTAGGTGATGCAAGTAGCCAGCGAATCATGTATATGTTGATCCGTACTCTTGAGGTCTTACATGTATGACCCAGTCTAATGTTTACCATACATAGTATATTTCCAGTGAATACATTAATGCCACTATTTTAGGACTAACTATTTATTTCTCTCTCATTATATCTTTCTGCACAGTTTCAAAATCTGTTCAAGTATATCGCACTTTTTGTCATCACATATTTATCCACAATCATTCATGTCGGTGTTATAAGAAATTATACATATGAAGGCATCTACCCTGTCTTAGTGAAATGTATAGATGCGGATACATATCACTGGCTCCAAGCGGTTGAAATTAGGAATAGTCTCTAAAGAAATCGGAAAGTCCGCGGTAAATTTAAAATGTGGCACTGTCCACTTCCAAGGAAGTTTGAGGGAAATTGGTATTATTTCCTAATGCGCAAGCAAGAGCAGCCAATTTTTTCATATGTTATTCGTAGATAATTATCCTACAAGGCTGTAGCTAGTGTATCATTCAATATGGCTCGATCTAAGTACATAATATCATAATTTCTATATTAGAAATTGCAGAAGTTCACACATTAGGCGAAATGGTAGAGTATGACACATTTGTAGTCAAAATTACATAACCGAATATTGTAACACGAAAGTTACAGCCGTTTTTTGTATAAGGGAAAATTATTTATTCTCCTGCGGTTCCTTAACATTACGTAATATTCTTCTAAAAACCATTTGAAATTGTCGTAAACTATGTGTATTAGCTCCTCGGGTTACATGGAATATGGTTACTATCACTTATGGCCAAGAAATGGAGCTTATGGACCACCGTGCGGGGGTTGAAGGGCCCATGTCTTGGAGCCTTGTTGTCGACTTCATGGGTGACAGGCACATTTTCTATTCCAATATTTTTTGCCTAGTTATCCTGAATATTTTCTTGTTTGCTATTTATGTCTTCGTAAATATCGATATAGCTTGCATCAGCAACATGCCAGCGGAAATGAATTTGTAGAAAGCAGAATAATTCACCGAGGAAGAAATGGTACGATATCTCCGCGGCTAACAAGCACTGAGTTCAAGGTCTAAAGATAAACCGTGCCGAATGGAGAGTAACGATGACATGCGGGTAACAACACAAAATACACAGACAGTCATCTTTAATACACTTGTTTCTCGAGTAATTTGTTGCATAGGCTACATATTCTATACCTAGGTAGATAAGGTTATTAATAATACTGGTATATGCATTTGCTTATGATTCTGTTCTATGTATGTCTTCCTTGAGGCAGTTGGTCGGTGCTGATTACAGATGGACACAATATACATTGGTATAATTTAATACTTTTATATAGTCGTTCTCTAAACTGTATGTATCGTTACTTTCACAAATCAGTAGGTGATGGTTAAGGTTAACATCTATATATATGGGCACATATCCTTTGTATTATGTATCCAATCCATCAAGTGTTTGCAACATAAACATATATTATAGTAGTTGGGTCAGCGTTGTTTTCGCTGCCGATATATACAAACGCACTAATTTAAATTTAAGTATTTCCTTGAAGTGAATTATTATTTTACGAGTTTCCAGATGTGTTATAGGTAACAATGTTTACGGTTCCACACACACACACACACACACACACACACACACACACATATATATATATATATATATATATATATATATATATATATATATATATATAGATATATATATATATATATATATATATATATATATATATATATATATATATATATATATATATATATATATAGTTAATCCTTCCATTGAAAAAAATATCCTGTAATTCCTTAATAAACGATGACGTCTTTAGACGATTATGTTGAGATAAGGGGAGATTTTTTAACATTAATGGGTCAGATAACGCCCTAAGAGGCCCTGTCACTACAAGAGGTCTCCCACGAGCTGAATGAAATCGTCCGGAGGTAAAAAGAACAAATCATTAATATACGTCAGTGGACAGAAGGGGTTAACCAGGATTAGGGAGATCTTGAGTAGAGATGAAAGCTATATCCATTAGCAAAATAACAGAATAAATGAGCCCTTCAGTCCAATGACGTAGATTTTAATGCTTGCTACCTACAGACAATATTACTCGAAGTGTATGGGATGCGAACAACAGAGTAGTATAACATTTGGACTGTGAAATGCAGTCATTATTATTACTATTATTATTATTATTATTATTATTTTCATCATTATTCCTCTGCCGACCTATGCTGGAGGAGGTATGAATTAATGGTTTGTCCGTCTGTGCGTGCGTCGGTGCGTGCTTTAGTGCATGCGTGCGTCTGTAACTCTTTTCTAGGCGCTATATCTCTTGAACCCACGAACGAATTCCCACCAAACTTTTGTCAATGATGCAGTATGAGAAGATGATTTCGCCAGGTCGCCTAGGAAAGATTATTCTCGGTAGACGGTTTAGCTATGGGGTCTAGATATTCCCATCAATACAAGACATCTTCCTACAGCTAAAGGAAGTCATCCGGTGGCAGAAAGAAAAAGATGTACAGCTCCGGACATAAAACACTCGAGTGATAAATAACCAGGATGTGAACAATGACTTTTAGAACCTAGTGATGTGACCTTCGGCACTTAGTAAACTTTTCAGAATATCGTGTAGAAATTTCATGATTTTTTGACTATGGAACGATAGTTTTGTTTGCAAATACGGTAGTAGTACCACTAGTTGTAGCCCTAGATAAGCGTGAAACCAGCGAACTGCAGTTAGAGACTGTTCCTCTCCTGTGGTCCATCATATTCCTTCTGGGGGATAAGGAGGAAATTGAGGAATATTTGTATAACTCGGCAGCTCCACCGCCCAGTCCTATTAGTACCACCACGTGAAGGCGTCCCTATCCGGTATCGTCTAAAACTGCACGCGTTGGGAATGTAGGGATTAACCATTTCCTATCTGGCAGGTGTTTTATGAACTAAAATGAAACAAAGGCATTCGGGGGCCAAATATTAATCGCCTGCCAAAATATGTTGCTGGCTAAAGTACAAGGTAGAGTACCTACAAACCAAATTTGAGGAAAATTAACAAAACTCTGCGGAATTCAGTCACTGCGTTTTAAAAAAGCCACTCCAAAAATTTCTATAACTATGTCAGCTGGCATTCGCTCGTCATTGATGTAATCTTCACCAAAAATAACAGGCTTTTGCACATCCAAGTAGTTGCTTTTTCCTGAAGGTCTTTTGAAAATTCGTCCAAAATTTTTCAAGATATTTTGGCAATAAATACATGCACACACACAGCCATACACCGACAAAAACTAAATCGCCTTGCGTTGCTAAAGGTGGTTGATAAAAAAAAAAAAATAAATAAAAAAAAAATCCCGTTTGGAGCACAGTGGGACCAAGGTTAGGCTATCGTTAGTCCAGAACATTTACGGACAAGAGGCCGATCTTCGCTTCTGGCGGTGTTTACCTGGCAGAAGAACCCCTAGTCACCTGTTGGCACGTAGGTCACAAGTTCCGATCCAAGCTCTCTGACAACTGCACTATCTGACATCTCTGTTTTAGAATGACTTTTATAAACATTTGCCATACATATGCCTTAACGTATTTAGTTTTGATAATAAGGCCGCTGTAGAACTTGCCTTGGTGTTGCAGTGGCGGTGGAGTGGTGGTGCTGGCGGTTCAGTGGACGTAAGCACACTGACTCATTAAAGGGCGAATCCTGTTGCAGCTCACACACACACACACACACACACACACACACACACACACACACTCTCTCTCTCTCTCTCGCTGATCAAGCCTTTCTTATCACTATAGAGGCATAAGTAAGCCAAACTACTAACCAAATCGTAGTATAACACAGCATAGATAACTTTTATCAAAGTGTTCTTGGTACGTTGTCAGTGTAGTGTCATTCTCGGCAGTAGGAAAGATCATACATAAATTCCAGCAGTTAAAAACAGTTAGAACAACAACAACAAGTAATAAGAAACTATATCACTAAATACCAGTAAATTACAACCAATTTCCTGTCATTTGTTCGGTCCTTAGTCGTCATTTGTTGGTCAGTCATGGCCCGAGGCTTCTTGTTCATATTTTTAGTTAGTTGCTTTCCGGGGAGGGGCACTAACCCTCCGCCAACCCACTTGCTGTCACGTAGGGAACACGTGTTGGCTGATTCTAAGGTTACCACCCAGCGCAGTAAATGCTTTCCTGGTTTACAGGAAATCATTTGGCTTGCCATTCAATGTAGAGCTACTCTAAAAACAGAGTATCACTACACTAAGTGCGTGGATGATGGGCGCCCCCACCTACCACTAAGTGGAGGGGGGGAAAGGGAGGGGAAAGCCGAGGATGAGATGGAGGCATGGAGTGGAGAGGTATATGAGAGTGGGGGGTGTGAGCTGCGAGAGGGACAGTGAAATGGCGGGGGAGAGGGCGACATGGAGGCGACTTGTTTGTGGCCATCCTTTACGGGATTAAGGCGTCTGGCAATAGATAGGTAGACATAAGCAATGTACAAGAACAACAGTGTCTTTTTATACTTAGTTTTTTGTTACCACCATACGAATTAAGGAGCTTCATAAACATCTTTTGTACAGAATGGGTAAATGGAGGTTATATTTTACTCTTTTGAAGATCTTGTGCGCTGAATGGGTAAAGTCAACACTGTATTTAACTCTTAACGGAAATAATTTTCACAGGGGACAGAATAAAGCCTATATTTAGAGATTAATGGAGATAATTTGTATAGGGAGGTTGAATTAAGCATATATTTAGAGCTTAGTGGAGGGGTAAATGAAGGCCATATCTAACTCCTCACATTATAAAATGTGTCCCAGTCTTAATAATAACGACGGAAAATAACAAGAATGAAATAGTTAAATACGTCATTGCACGAAAAGTGTAAATAATCTACACATTGCTACGAAACACATTATGGCGATAATTATATCTATAAAAGAATATGAGCGACAAAAGTGGGTGAACCATCATTATCTATTTATTCCCACAACCGTACTCATGGGGGAAGGATTCAGAAATAGGTCTTGGAAGAAATCAAGCAGGGAGAAAACGAGCATCATCATTATCATCATCATCAACCTCTCGATTATAGCAGACGGGAAACTAAAAAGAAAGCATATGAGTGGGAAAACGTACGACTCATCATCATCATCATCATCATCAGCAGCAGGATTTTCTATTTTCTACTGTGATAAAAATGACGGACAGAATCATAAACAAGACGGGAAAAAAGAGCGATATATACGAGAGGATAAAATAACACTAACACCAATTAAAGGAGATACCAGCACAAATCAGGAGAGAGAGAGAGAGAGAGAGAGAGAGAGAGAGAGAGAGAGAGAGAGAGAGAGAGAGAGAGAGAGAGAGAGAGAGAGAGAATGAGAGAGAGAGAGAGAGAGAGAGAGAGAGAGAGAGAGAGAGAGAGAGAGAGAGAGAGAGAGAGAGAGAGAATTATAGTGTCATTGTGAGTGAGCTAAATATCAGAAGGGCACAGAGAGAGAGAGAGAGAGAGAGAGAGAGAGAGAGAGAGAGAGAGAGAGAGAGAGAGAGAGAATGATAGTGTCATTGTAAGTGAGCTAAATATCAGAAGGGCAGAGAGAGAGAGAGAGAGAGAGAGAGAGAGAGAGAGAGAGAGAGAGAGAGAGAGAATGATAGTGTCATTGTGAGTGAGCAAAATATCAGAAGGCCAAACCCCCCCCCCCCACACACACACACACGAGAGAGAGAGAGAATGATAGTGTCATTGTGAGTGAGCAAAATATCAGAAGGCCAAACCCACACACACACACACACACACACACACACAGAGAACTACAATGTCACTGTGAGACAGCAAAAACGTGAGGTAATCAGACAATATATATATATATATATATATATATATATATATATATATATATATATATATATATATATATACCGTAAGGTGGGGCGATAGGGCACTTGTAGAGGGAACTGGGCTCTCATTAACTACTTTTTACATTTTCGTTACTTAAGGGTATATATATATATATATATATATATATATATATATATATATATATATATATATATATATATATATATATATATATAGTTACGTCCCAGTCCCCACATTGCCACAGGCCCCAACAGCAGTAGTACAGTACAGGAAGGACGTTGCCCAGTGAGTTGTTCTTCCTATGGTCAGCCTTTAGGTGTAAAGTACACAAGATCAGCTGAGGCGAAAATAAACACCGGCTCCTTGGAGTTCACTGTATTTTCCAAATAATTCCATTTAATGCTTTTCAACTTCACTGTTCTCACAAGCACTGAAGCTATACACACTGCTGATTGCAGTTACACTTAATGCTTAACAACACTTCACTGTCAATAGGCTACAATTACATTTAATCCTTATCAACACTTCACTGTTAATAGGTTACACTTAATCTTGCCAATACTTATTACACATGTACCGAAAATAATCTTCACTGACAGTAATTACACTTCATGCTTGACACTTCACTGTTTTCTCAAGTTCCAATGATATACAAACTTCAATAACTCGTCACTGTTTGCCACTGTTTTTACACGTATCGAAAGTATACAATCTTCAGTGACACTGCACTGACATTGCACTACACCTAAACCGACTGCACTTCACACAAACTGACCTGAAACCTGACTAAACTTGTAATAATCTCTACCCCTTCTTATATAAGCTTGCATTACTCTCGACACTTCGTGTTTACGCTCGAGGGGGAAACAGTTGCCAACTCGGAAACAGCCCAAAACATGCTAGAGTTGTCTCACATACATAACACTCTAAAATCATTAACCATACGAACTTAAACTATATAATTCAACAAGTAATCACTTAAATAAAACATTATAAAGAAAAAGAGCATAAAAATAAATGAATGTTTAACTTACGAAATAACTATGCTCACAAAGAACAGGCAAACTGGCAACTCTGATGACTCGTACTGGAACTTAAGGTACAAGAAACGTCTCGAAGGTACGAGACTACCTAACTGGCAAATCTCCCTTCATAACAATACCCCTTCCCTAGTTCTTTGTCGTCCCGACAAAACTACACAGTATATACAAACAAAAATCCCAATCCTAACAAAACATCCAACTGTACACAAAATTACCTTTCAACGTATCAGGTCTTCTTCTATGCCGCTTCCGACGATGTCCTTGTTCCTCCACACAATCCACTCCTCCTGGAAGGTTTTGGTCCTCTTCTTGACACAGCAGACATCACACCACTCTTCAACATCCTGACAAATGCCAATCCAGTAGAACTTGTGTCGCCGCAGCTTAGAATTGTCTTCACTCTCAGGTGATCTGGTTATGGGACTCATCCAAGATCTCAGACCTCATCTTCTTCAGAACCACCAGTTGCCAACACTCGCTGAGGCCACTGGGCATCTCCCACTGACGCTCCAGTAGACCATTGTTCAGACAAAGGTCCCACTGGCTCCAGTAACTCTTGGTTGCAGGGCTTAACCTAGAAACTTCTTCCCAAGATGGTTGCACTGTACTCTGCTGCAGCCACTCTAGCACCGGTTGTAAATCTGCATCCTCTCCAGGTCTTCGTCCGATGCTGGCCCCATTATTACAGTACAGCTGCATTTCTTCCTATGATTCCCATTCCTACTACACCCCTTGCTGTCAATTCCTCTGTCTTCTCGCACACTATTCATCAAAGTTCTCCTGCATTTCTTCAGTGGTAGTTCTTCTGCAGCCCTCTTCTTATCATCCCAACCATTCTGATCCGCAAGTAACTCAACCTGTGCACGGTAAGCTTCCTGAGATACTCTACCATCAAACTCCTGAGGTTTCTTCTTAACTGGATCCCCATTACAGCTATGCACTGGTTTGGGGTCTAAAAGCTGGGGCATCACTATTAAGTCAAGGACTTAAACTTTCTGCATTCTGATTATTCATCCCAGCAATGCTACCTTTAGATGCTTGGGATCCGTCAAAATTCACCATACGCTGTCCATTCTCTTCATATGCTCCCTGTACACTAACCTGAAGCTCAGCAGTGCAATATTTCTCTACGGCCTCAATTTTCTCACTAATTATCTTCACATGGTCAACTACATGCTTCAACTGGTTATCTACATGCTGTCTGCACTACATCACGATTCCCTCACTAATCTTCAGCTGGTTGTCCACATGCTGTTTGCACTCTGTCACTATTTCCTCACTAACTGTCTTTAGCTGTTCGTCTACATGTTCTTTGCACTCCGTCACTATTTCCTCACTAATTGTCTTCAATTGTTCGTCTGCATGCTGTTTACACTCTGTCACATTATTGCTTACCTCATACTTCTGCTGCTCTAGCTTGGCATCTACTTCCTCCTTAAGCTGTTGCTGTTCTTCCTTGATTTCCCCCATGAATGCATCTAGCTGTCCTTGCACCCTCAGCTGTACTTCCCTCTGTTGCTCCTGTAATGCCTCTTTAAGTTGTTCAAATCGTTCTTTCTGTTCGTCGTTCTGTGCCTGCAATTGTTCTTGGAGTTCTTTCTGTCGTGCCTTCTGTGCTGCCTGTAGTTGGGCACTTTGTGCTTGTAATTGTTCTTTGAATTCTTTTCTGAGCTCTTTCTGTTCCTCACTCTGTGCCTATATTTTTTCGCTCTGTGCCTCTAGTTTTTCACTCTGTTCCTGTATTAGCTTCACGATTGTCACTAGTGAAATTTCCTCCCCTGCCCAGCTCGAGATCTTGTCTTCACACCTTCTGCTTCCACATCGAAGGTTAGACTCACTGAAGCCCTGAAATAATAATCCGACACTCCCGACACCAGTGTTACGTACCCACCGCACACTGACACAGGCTCCAACAGCAGTAGTACAGTACAGGAAGGACGTTGCCCAGTGAGTTGTTCTTCCTATGGTCAGCCTTTAGGTGTAAAGTACACAAGATCAGCTGAAGCGAAAATAAACACTGGCTCCTTAGAGTTCACTGTCTTTATTTTCCAAATAATTCCACTTAATGCTTTTCAACTTCACTCTTCTCACAGGCACTGGAGCTATACACTTTGTTTATTGCAATTACACTTAATGGTTAACAACACTTGTCTGTTAGTACACTTGATGCTTGCCAATACTTAATACACAAGTACCGAAAATAATCTTCACTGATAGTAATAACACCTAATGCTTGTCACTTCACTATTTTCTCAAGTTCGAATGATGTACAAACTTCAATAACTCGTCACCGTCTGCTACTCTTTTTACAAGTACCGAAAGTATACAATCTTCAGTGACACTGCACTGACACTGCATTACACCAAAACCGACTGCACTTCACACAAACTGACCTGAAACCTGACTAAACTTGTAATAATCTCTACCCCATCATATATAAGCTTGCATTACTCTCGACACTTCGTGTTTACGCTCGAGGGGGAAACAGTTGCCAACTTGGAAACAGCCCAAAACATGCTAGAGTTGTCTCACATACATAACACTCTATAATCATTAACCATACGAACTTAAACTGCATAATTCAACAAGCAATCACTTAAATAAAACATTATAAAGAAAAAGAGCATAAAAATAAATGAATGTTTAACTTATGAAATAACTATGCTCACAAAGAACAGGCAAACTGGCAATTCTGATGACTCGTACTGGAACTTACAGTACAAGAAATGTCTCGAAGGTACGAGACTACCTAACTGGCAGATCTCCCTTTATAACAATATATATATATATATATATATATATATATATATATATATATATATATATATATATATATATATATATATAAATTTTTCAAGATGACCTGTGAGAAACTAGTGTTCAGCCATTATATTCAGTATCACTAAGTATCTGCTTTGCATAACATAGGAGAGCTGTCCGCCAAGAAATAAGTAAATTGATTAACTAATTAACCGGACATGTGGAAACGCCCGGGGTAAAGTTACTCTGTTCAAATTTTACAATAGTATTGGAATTATTGCTGTGTTATTTAAGTTCTAAGGTAGATTTCTCTTAACTGACCAGTGTCTACAGCTAACCTGTAATGAGGGATAGGGTTTCTTAGTGAGTTGGGGCAACCAGGCACTTTGGACTGTGGTAACTGGGAACCCTTAAAATGTACAAAAATTTTTGCTTCTTGTGTCTGTTCTCACACCAGATTCTGAATTATAATGATTCTTTGGCCACAGAGCTGGAGTGATGGTCCAGAATCGCAAACCACGTAGGCCCCCCAGGCCAGAGAAACACTACACAGAAGTCAATGTGAAGGAGGCTGTTCAGCGTGTTCAGGATGGCCAACCATCGAGGAGAGGTGCAAAGAATTTCAGTATCCTCCGTTGCTCTCTTCAGTGCCGCTGCAGTGGAGAATGCATCTCCAGTATACCTATGGGAAGGAGAGAGCTACTGCCTGAAGAAGATATGTCGATTAAACAACATGCAGCCACTCTCGCTGACTATGGTTATGCCTTCGACATGCATTACATTAGACTGTTCGTGAAGAGTTTCTTGGACAAGCCTGGTACAAACTGAGTTTTTCAAGGACAAATTACCTAGTGAGGAGCGGGTACGGTCATTCCTGGACCGTTACAGTAATTTACTATCGAAGAGAATAAGTCAGCATATGAATTGGAAGTGGGCGTCAGTGTCATGCGAAACAATAGACAATTTTTTTGATGATCTGGGAGTGAATTTAGCAAGGATTCCACCAGTATACATCATTAACCACGATGAGACCAATATCACAGATGATCCCAAGGGCAAGTGCATGATTTTTAGAAAGGGTACCAAACATGCTGAAAGAGCTATGAACACCTCAAGTCATCAGTTTCCATCATGTTTGCTTATGCAGCAGCTGGGGCCTTTCTACCACAATACACCGCATATAAAGCTGAGCATCGTATGGCCAGTTGGTTGATAGGAGGGCCAATTAATGCATGATAAAACTGAACAAAGTCACTGTGGTTTGACTCTTTCTGCTTTAAGTCATGTGTGTTTTGCCTTACTCCAAGAGCTCTTATTGGTGGTAATTTGGCATGCCATGTTTCTGATGAGCTCATTGAGTTCTGTAAACAGAACAATGTCAAGATGATCTTCCTTCCACTGCACACATCTAATGCAGCCTCATGACGTTGCAGTTTGTGGATCAATGAAAGCAGAGTGGAGACAGGTGTTAACTAACTTGAAGGAAGGTCCTGGGAAGTTCTGCACAGTCCTGCCAAAGAATCACTTCCCACAGTTGCTACTGAGCTTGCTATGGTCTACATAATAAACAATACTGGGCTGTTTGTGGTTAACGAACAACAGGAATTTATCCTGTCAACAGGCAGAAGATCATTGACAAGCTGACAAAGGCATATTTGGCTGAATCATCTTCCAACTTGGTCAGCCCATTAGTTATAGAAGGTTTAAGGAACTTCAATAATTATCTGCTGCCAAACCTGGTGGTTTTCTGCGTGGGAGAGCAATCAATATTGAGCCAGGAGAGTATTTCCTTACAAGATGTAGCGGTACCTGGTAACTCACGCTCTGAGCCTAGGGGAATAAGAAACCCACTAAATAAACTGCAGATCGAACCATTTGAAGAATCTGACACTTCGGAGGACTCACCTTCTCTTCATGAGGAATCGGGAACAAGAGTCAGATATTGACGATGCATTGGCTGTGAACCTTACGCTGGAACCGACTCTTCATTTAAAAGTGCTGCCTTACAACTAGGGAAAGAGTACTATGTATTAGTTAGGTTCAGTGGAAAGAAAAGCTTCTTTCATTTTGTAGGAAAGCTTGTAAACCAAGAATAACCAGAAACAGGAGGCACAGTACTTTAAGCGGTGTTTTGATTTTCCATGTAGTTGTAATTGTATTGCATTCAAGGAAACACACAACCCAGACTACCACAGCACGAGCATTGCCAACATTATGAAGAAACTACCCAGACCAATCCCAGAAAAAAACGTGATTAAATTCTCAAATGTCTTCGAGAACTTTATTGTCCGTTAAACAGGATTTGTTTTTCCTTAATTATAGGTAACATGGATTTATTTTACCTTCCTTAGCTATTATTGGCTTCTCATACCTATAAACTGGGAATGGTTCTGCAGACAATAAATAGGAAATAAAAAAAGTGTTTGAAAACTTCATTCTAAGTAAAACAGCACTTTTTTTTTTCTTATTTACAGCATACATGAACATAATGTACATATCATGTTAGTTATATTGTCTTTAATATAAATTTGTTATGGTATAGCAGTATATAAAATGGAAAAAAATGATGTTCGGTTGCCCCAAAGAGTAAGGTAAACGGGCACGGGCTTCTATTACTCAGTGGTTTCTTTAACCTTTGAGCTGGCGACAGTGGTAAAACGTACCTTTCAATATGATCTTCAGAACCATATTTCAGTTATTTTTTTTCTACATTTCAACGTAAACTTTTTAAATCGCCAAAAACCCTAATCTCTTTCTCTCTCTCTCTCTCTCTCTCTCTCTCCAATGTGGCTCGTAAAAAGCGCACCGGAAATTCACTTGGCGGTGTCTTTTGCGCTACATGGACGGCTCATTCTGCTAGTGTGGGCGGTGGTTTGAGGCAGTGGGAGTAGGAGGTGAATGAATGGTGATGGGTAGATAATGGTAATGTTGAATGAGCCGTCCCCGCAACAAAAAAGAACTAGTCCTGCGGGAAGAGCAGCGTCATCTATGTCTTAGTCTCTCTCTCTCTCTCTCTCTCTCTCTCTCTTTCTGTCTTATGACATCCGATGATTCTTGCTGACATAATTCCCTTTTTTGTTCTCTCTCTCTCTCTCTCTCTCTCTCTCTCTCTCTCTCTCTCTCTCGCCATTTTTGCTGACTCACATTGACAATGTAGTTCTAGGTTTTGTTTCTTATATTTCTCTTATTTTTCAGCTTCTCCACATGGTTATAAAATCTCAGAGTATTTCTTGAACATTACCAATCAAATCCACAATACCATAATGCTCCATTAAGTGCTCAATTGTCTGTCTCTATGTAACTCCACATGCACCACACCACTAACTCATGCTATCACTCTTAACTTGTACCCGTCCAACGGGGTTCAAGCTTCAATTCCGTACGATAGAGTGGGAATCATAATACTGTCATGCAGCGACGGTTTTACTTTCAAAATGACTCTCCTCTTCCTTATCACTGCTTTTCGGTGAAACAGCAACCTACCCTGCAGTAACCTTATATGCACATCATCATCTAAACATCTGTCCTTCAGAAAGCATTAGTAATTTGTCTATCTATCTATCTATCTAGAGCCAGACGCCTTAATGTCATTAGGGGTCGCCACAAACTAATTGCCTGCATGTCGCCCTGTCCTCTGCCATTTCGATGCCTTTCCTCCAACTTACACCTCTCTCTCTCATATACCTCTTTACTCTATCCCTTTATCTCATCCTCGGTTTCCACCTCCCTCTCCCCCATCCACCTTACTCACATACACTCTCCTACTCAGTCATTCACTCTCCATACTCTCCATATAGCTAAACCATCTCAGCGTATTTCTCCTAACGCTTTCAATTATATGCACATCCACACCACAACGCTCCCTCAGTTCCTCATTTGTCAGTCTGTCTTTTCATGTAACTACACATGCTCCTCTGACATAACCCATTTCCACTGCTCTCACTTTTGACTTGTGTCCTTCCAACAAGAAGTTTCCTTTCCATGCGTTAGAATGGGGATCACGATACTGTCATGCAACAACGTTTTTACTTCCATGCTCACTTTCCTTTTCCTCACCATTGCTTTCAATGATCCAGCAACCTTTCTTCCCAGCTGTACTCTTTGAAGCACTTCATCTTCGAAACTTCAATCCTCACACATAACAATACCCTATTACTTGAATGCACTCACGTTTTCCATTGCCTCACTATACAGCCTCACTGTGCATTCAATGGCTTCATTTCTCTCGAAGACAACAAATTTACTCATCCCTACTTTCACCTTTTGATTCTGTTCCTTACACTCTCCCAAACACATTCATCAAGCCTTGCAGTTCCACTTCGTCTTCACTTAACAATATAGTATCATCTGCAAACAACAGAACAGGAAGTTTCCAAACGATGCTTTCCCTCATTAGGACCGCTCTAATATCCACTGCTTTCCTCATTTTGACTTTCTTCATTGCTTCCATTACTTCCATCCTACTGAACTCTTCCTCTTTTCTCATCTAACTCCTTCTCCCAGCCAATTATCAACCATTTGTACTAGCTTTACTTTCACTCCCTGTGTTTAACAATTCTCTGAAATATTCCTTCATCTGCTCACTTTTTCTCCCTTCTCCATCAGGAATCTGACATTTTTATCTTTCAGTCCCCTACTACCTTCTTTACCACCCTGTCTAACTCTCTCACCCTCCTACCAGAATATTTTCTTACATTCCCTCCATTTTACAAAGTCGTTCCAAACTCCTCATCTAAACTTTTTTACTCTTTCGTACCAATCTTTTCACTTCTCTTCTCTACATATATCTTTCTGTTCCGTTTCTCAGCTTCCTCCATGCTTCTGCTTCCAGTCCACTCACTACATGCTTTCCTCTTTAGCACCACAGCTTGCCTCACCTCTGCATTCAACCATTCTGTTCCTTGCACTCTTTTTCGTCTTCTCTTTACCCAACATACCACCTCATATGTTGCACAGATTTCCTCTGTGAATTCCTTGCACTCACCTTCCACCTCCTCCATCTGCTTCGGTTCATATCTGCCCAGTCGCTCCTCCACTTCTATATTATATTCTGCCTTCATTTCATCCTCCTGCAACGTTTCTACTCTATTTGTATGGTCTGCTTCTTCCTGCCCTTTTCTCCATCTATTCATCCAGCGCATTAGTACTTTGACTCTCACCATTACTAAGTTGTTGTCAGAGAGTCCACATCCCCAACCCCTGTATGCTTGCACACATCTTCTCATACTTTCATCCACGCATACATCATCAATCAGTGCCTTCCGTTCATCTAGCTCAACACCCACCCCTCTCATCACTCGCCATGTATATCTGTGGATCATTTTGTGCCTAAAGAGGGCATTGGCTATCACCAATTCCCTTCACACACAAATGTCCCCCAGAGCACTACCATTCCCATTCACTTCTGTAGACACACCCGACTCAATTACTTCATTCACTTTCACATTCCCTACGTTTCCTTTCATATCTCCAATGAAAAACACTCCCACTCGTCTCAAACTTTTCCATTCATGCTTCCACATTTGCCTAGAACTTCTTTCACTCTGTTGGCACGGTCTTCTGTCGTTGCATATACTCGCACACACATAATCGCCTATGCTTGTATTCATACTTTTAATTTTATCCACACAATCTGTGAAGGAGCTAAACCATACTCTCTTATATTCTTTTTCCAATTCTTGCACGCAACAATATGTACACCTTTCTTTGCCTTCTCATTCCCACCTACTCCCTCACATACATCCAGTCCCTACTCACGCTCCCTCACACTCACACTTCTTCATAAGGTCTCAGTCAATCCACATATGTCCACTATTGCATCCATAAGCACCTAGCCAACATCTCTTTCACTGACCTCATCATTTGCACCCCTCACATTCCATGTTGCCATCCTCATCGTGACCCTTGTCCATTCCTTGGTCGTCACCTGTAGGGCCCAGACATTTTGTTTGTCTTTTTAGCTACTTGTTTTACGGGGAGGGGTACTAACTCGGCGCCAACCCACTTGCTGACATATCGGGAACACGTATGGGTTGGGTATATCGTTAGCACCCAGCATATTAAGTAGTTTCCAGGCATACAGAAAAACATTTGACTTGTCACTCAGTGTAGAATCACACTGGAGTAGCCCTACATTGACCGAATGGATGAATGGTGCCAACACCCACCACTATTAATAAAACATAATATAATATTATGAGAAAACTCTGAGGATTCGATAAGCCAACCCTCTGAGCAATCTTAATATTTCCTTATATATACTGTATATATATATATATATATATATATATATTCATCCATTCATTCATTGCCAGACGCCATGTATCCCAAACGGGGTGGCCAAGGGCTCAGAGTTAATTCTTTTACAGGGAGAGGCACTAATCCTCCACCAACCCCACTTGACACGTAGGGAGAACGTTATGCCAACAGCATCTGGTGTTCCCAGGCGGTCACCCATCCAAGTACTAACCAGACCCAACGTTGCTTAACTTCGCTGATCGGACGGGAAGCCGTGTACTCAACGTGGTATATATATATATATATTGTTACATAGCCTATGATTTCATCATCCTTTGTGTAATTTTAACGCACAGTATGCTGCATGTTTGATCACGAGCGTGTTCTGCCTCAGTCCCCCCCTTCTACCGTTATAGTAGAGTAAGTCGTCCTTTCTGTTGTTCAGAGCGGGATTGTCAGCTCTTTGTCCCCATGGCTTCATTTGCGCGTCCTTCTTACAAGTTGTATCAAGCTCTGCTGGCCCCTATATAATGAGCTCAGTCTCTGCATCATTGCCACTTACTGTAGATCTGCTCCTCATTTTGTTCACATCTCTGTCCTCCCCTGTACAGTTATTATTGAGTGCTCAGGAAGTCTCCAACCATCCAGCAGCTGTTAAGTGTTGTTGCATTTTTTCTTGTACTGTGTAGCATAAGGTTGATTCTTAGGCCTAGTAAGGTTTTTGTAATTTATGTAGGATTCATTTTGTCAGCCAGTTTTAATACTATTTTGTATCTGTAATAATTTATCTTGCATTAACTGAGCATTACCCAGTGTACTTCAATTTTATCAGAGCTGACTTAGATAAATTTACTCTTGCTTATTTCGTGTTAATAGAGGCTATTGCAGTTAACTATATATTTAACCTGTTTTTTGCCATTACATTATCCTTATGAGTCCTGAATGTTTTGTTGTTAGTTTGAGCATTAAACTTTAACTTATAATTTTACCTAACTCTTTTATTTTGAACCTGGACCTTTACGGGACAGTAGTGATTATTAGTATTCTCACTTAAAGTGTACATTATCTTTCTCTGTTCCGTAACATAAATTTGGCGACCTCTCATCAGGATATTCAGGATATTATCATAAGGATATTGCTTGATATTTTGTGACTGTTACTTATTCATGATGTCTACTATTACTACACTTGATGAAGCCAAAGATTTTTTGTCAAATGTGCAAACAGTGTTGGATGTAGAAAACAGAACAAAGAATGAACTTAAGCTTGTTGCTCAACACTTGGGAATTGCTGTTCGCTCTCATCATTCTAAAGATCAAATTGTTGACATGATTAATGAAAGCTTGTTTAATGTAACTCCTCCAAATGAGCGAACGCAGATTGAATTAGCTAAGTTACAGCTAGCCCTGCAGGAGGCTCAGGCTAAGGAGGCGGAGTCTCGTGTTAAGGAGGCTGAATTTCAAGCAAATGCTAAGGAGGCTGAATCTCAGGCTCGTATTCAGGAGGCACAGATACACGCACAAGTTGAAATTGCCAGGATTCAGGCAGACCATGAGTATCGCATGAAACAAGGTGGAACTGGATCATCTAGCTCTGATGATTTTGATGTGGCTAAAAATGTTAAACTTGTCCCTCCTTTTAAGGAATCTGATTTAACAAAGTATTTTCAGTTGTTTGAGAGGGTAGCTACAGGTTTTAATTGGCCCAAGGAGTATTGGCCAGTACTCCTTCAAACTGTTGTCACCGGTAAAGCTCAAGTGACTTATGCATCTTTGCCTCAGGATCAATCTGATAATTATGATGTAGTTAAGAGCTTGATTCTTAAGGCCTATGAGCTTGTTCCTGAAGCCTATAGAGTAAAATTTAGGACAACTTACAAGCAAGATAAGCAATCCCATGTTGAGTATGCAAAAATCAAAGAAGATCTGTTAGAGCAGTGGTTAAATTCTAAGAACGTGGATTCTGATTTTGGTAAATTTAAGCAGATGATTTTGCTGGAGGACTTCAAGAGGTGTATTTATAAAGATGTAAGCCTATATCTTGATGAAAAATAATAGATAATTTGTCTGATGCTGCAGTTTTAGCTGATGAATATGTTCTCACTCACAAGAGATATTCTAGAGAAAAAGGGAAAGCTGAGAGTCAGTACGTTGCCTCTATTCAGAGTACAGGTAACAGGAAAGAGAATAAAGATGATGTTTCTCAGGAAGTAAATACCAGCTTCACCTCTAGATTTCAGAAAAGTAAATGTACTTATTGTAGTAAGCTTGGTCATACTACGGAGAAATGTTTCAGGAGACAGCGTGATGTGAACAAAAAGGAGTCTTTAAATATTCAGTCAATTGGTCTAGTGTCCACTCTTGAGAGTTCCCAGAATTCTTTAACTGAGTTAACTGAACCTGCTTTAAGGGGTAACTTAAATTCTCATGATGGAGCTCCTCTTTTGAGCAGTAACGTGGGTGACACTCTCAAGAGTTCATGTCCTAATTTCCTGTCTGATGGATTTGTCAGTCCTCTGGACACTAATAACAGGAAATCAGTTCAAATATATCGTGATACAGGTGCTTGCCAATCCCTTATGCTGACCAGTGTTCTAGGCTCTAATGTTAATTCCTCTGATGAAACTGTAATCTTACAAGGCATAGGGAATAATTACTTTTCTATCCCTCTGTGCAGAGTGAATTTAGAGTCTGGTTTTGTTAATGGTTCCGTTATGGTTGGGTTGGTTGAGACACTCCCAATGTCAGGTGTAACTTTCTTACTTGGAAATGATATTGGTGGAAGTCAAGTGTGTCCAGCTCCTCAGTTGTCTAGTGAGCCAGTGGCTGCATCCCAGGATTGTGATGTCCCTGATGTGTTCCCTGCATGTGCTGTCACTAAGGCTAAGTCTAAAGTTACTGGTGATTTAGAGGATAATGATGATGATGATGTTATCCTAGCTGACAGTTTTCTTGCTAATTTGGACCACTCACCAGATGAGGCAGTACCCCGTAGTGTTGATAATTTGTCTCGTCAAGAGTTGGTTGAGTTGCAGGTTGCTGACCCTGAGTTGAAAGGTCTAGCTAACTCTGCTTGCAGTGAGGAAGAGTCAGCTGGTGCTTCTACTTGTTATTATATAAAGTCAGGAGTACTTATGAGGAAGTGGAGACCCCCAACAGTATCAGCCGACTGTGAATGGGAGGTTGTACATCAAGTTGTCATCCCTCGTGTTTGTAGGCAGGATATCATTAGAGTGGCTCATGATTCCAGTTTGGCAGGACACCTTGGAGTGAGGAAGACTGTGGCACGCATTTTGAAACACTTCTACTGGCCAGGTATCTTCAGGGATGTTTCCTGGTATTTTAAGTCTTGTCACACCTGTCAAGTTGTGGGGAAGTGTAATCAGACCGAAAAGGTTTCACTTCTAGTTCCCATTCCTCCTTTTGAGGCGCCTTTCACCCGTGTGTTGGTGGATATTGTGGGCCCTCTTCCTAAGACTTCTTCAGGATTTTCTTATGTGTTGACCCTGATTGATATGGCTACTCGGTATCCTGAAGCCATTCCACTTAGAAATATCTCAGCAAAGAACGTGATTAAGGAAATGCTAGGGTTCTTCACAAAGTTTGGTCTGCCAAAGGAGGTACAGTCAGACCGGGGAAGTAATTTCATGTCGAATGTTTTCAAGCAGTCTCTGAAAGAGTTGGGCATCACCCAGATCACGTCTTCAGCTTACCATCCCCAGACCCAAGGAGCATTGGAGAGATATCATCAAACACTCAAATCGATGCTCAAGAAATACTGTTTGGAACATCAGAAAGACTGGGATAAAGGTCTTCCATTCGTTGTGTTTGCTGCAAGAGAATCTCCAAATGAATCACTGGGCTTCTCACCTTTTGAACTACTGTTTGGCCATGAAGTAAGAGGACCCCTTAAGCTACTCAAGGAATGCTGGCTGTCGGAGGAAGATGACGTCAACCTGCTGGAGTATGTGATGAAGTTCAAAGAACGGCTGTCCACTGCTTTACAGCTGGCGAGAGAGAATTTAGGAGCTGCTCAGGAGAAGATGAAGACTTGGTATGATAAGAAGTCCAGGTTACGCCACTTTCAGCCAGGAGATCAGGTTTTGATTCTGCTACCAGTTCATGGGCAACCTCTTCAAGCCAAGTTTAGTGGTCCTTATTTCGTGGAGAAGAAACTCAGTGATGTCAACTATGTCATCGCCACACCAGATCGTAGAAAGAACAAGCAACTTTGTCACATCAACATACTAAAGTTATATCACAGGCGGGACGAAAATAATCCAGTCTGCACTGTAGCTGTTCCACCCGAGTCTGCAAGTGAAGCTCTCCCATGCAGTATGAGCCTGAGTGATAGTTTGGGGAAGAATCCTGAAATCATGAATGATCTCCAGACTAAGCTTTCTCATCCACCTCCCGAGGAAAGGCAGGAGTTTTCGGCATTACTGCAGGAGTACCCGCAAGTGTTCCGTGCCACTCCAGGAAGAACCACTGTGTTGATGCATGATGTCGATGTTGGAGACCCAAAGCCAATTAAACTGCCTCCTTACCGTGTGAACCCAGTGAAAGTTCCTCTCATCCAGAAGGAACTTGGCTACCTGTTGGACCACAAGATGATTGAGCCCTGTCAGAGCGAGTGGAGTTCTCCTGTCACTCTAGTCCCTAAGCCAGGTGGGTCACAGCGGCTTTGCATCGACTACAGACGTGTTAATCAGATAACCAAAACAGACACTTACCCTCTCACTCGCGTGGAAGATTGCATAGACAAGATTGGAAAGGCTAGGTACATAAGTAAGTTTGATTTGTTAAAGGGATACTGGCAAGTACCTATGACTGAACGTGCTAGGGAGATCTCATGTTTTGTAACACTAGGAAAGACTTTTGCATGTTCCGTAATGCCATATGGCATGAAGAATGCACCAGCCACATTTCAGAAGCTCATGAATGTTGTAACAGAGGGTTTGGCAGGGTGTGTTGTTTATATTGATGATGTATTAATCTTCAGTGACAACTGGAAAGATCACCTATGCCATGTCAGTAAATTTCTTGAGCGTTTGGTTCAAGCTAATCTTGTAGCTAATTTATCAAAGTGTGAGTTTGGTCAAGCTAAAGTTCAGTACCTCGGGTACGTAATTGGTGATGGACATGTTGCACCACCAGCAGCTAAGGTTCAGGTTATAAGTGAACTTCCCAGACCTAAAAGTAGGAAAGAGCTACAAAGATTTTTGGGAATGGTAGGTTATTACAGGAGATTTGTTCTTAACTTTTCTATTCTTGTATCACCACTTACAGACCTACTGAAAAAGGGAGTTAAATTGGTCTGGACAGATAACTGTGAATCCTCTTTCAGCAAACTTAAAGCTATTCTATTAGGTCAGCCAGTGCTCGCTACTCCAAATTTTGTTAAGCCTTTTAAGATGGCTCTTGATGCAAGTGATACAGGAGCTGGGGCTGTTTTGCTGCAAGAGGATGATCAGGGTATTGAACACCCTGTATCTTATTACAGTAAGAAGTTCACTCCACCTCAAAAGAACTACTCAACTATTGAGAAAGAGCTTTTGGCCTTGATTTTGGGTTTACAGCATTTTTCATTTTATTTGTGTTCTGGTTTTGACCCCATAGTCATTTATACCGATCATAACCCACTGAAATTCCTTAGTAAGTTTAAAGATAAAAATCAGAGATTGACAAGATGGAGTCTACTTCTTCAGGAGTATTCATTAGACATACAACATGTCAAGGGGAAAGAAAATGTTATTGCAGATTGCTTATCTAGACTTTAGACAGATTATTTTAGAGTAATAAGAAATTTCCTTTGTAAATTTCTTTTTCTTTGTGGGGAGGTGTTACATAGCCTATGATTTCATCATCCTTTGTGTAATTTTAACGCACAGTATGCTGCATGTTTGATCACGAGCGTGTTCTGCCTCAGTCCCCCCCTTCTACCGTTATAGTAGAGTAAGTCGTCCTTTCTGTTGTTCAGAGCGGGATTGTCAGCTCTTTGTCCCCATGGCTTCATTTGCGCGTCCTTCTTACAAGTTGTATCAAGCTCTGCTGGCCCCTATATAATGAGCTCAGTCTCTGCATCATTGCCACTTACTGTAGATCTGCTCCTCATTTTGTTCACATCTCTGTCCTCCCCTGTACAGTTATTATTGAGTGCTCAGGAAGTCTCCAACCATCCAGCAGCTGTTAAGTGTTGTTGCATTTTTTCTTGTACTGTGTAGCATAAGGTTGATTCTTAGGCCTAGTAAGGTTTTTGTAATTTATGTAGGATTCATTTTGTCAGCCAGTTTTAATATTATTTTGTATCTGTAATAATTTATCTTGCATTAACTGAGCATTACCCAGTGTACTTTCATTTTATCAGGGCTGACTTAGATAAATTTACTCTTGCTAATTTCGTGTTAATAGAGGCTATTGCAGTTAACTATATATTTAACCTGTTTTTTGCCATTACATTATCCTTATGAGTCCTGAATGTTTTGTTGTTAGTTTGAGCATTAAACTTTAACTTATAATTTTACCTAACTCTTTTATTTTGAACCTGGGCCTTTACGGGACAGTAGTGATTATTAGTATTCTCACTTAAAGTGTACATTATCTTTCTCTGTTCCGTAACAATATATATATATATATATATGGAGCCTCTGTGGTACAGTGGCAAAGTGTGCGTTTTCGTACACTGAAGAACAAGGGTTCGCGCCCCGCCAGGGAGATAAACCTTGGGAGCGTTCTTCTGGCCATGTAATCCCTTTTCTGTCCAACTCTCTAATGCAAGAGTTAACCGTTACTCCCAGTCCTTCATTCATGCAACAGGTCAACTCTGGAACTGTCTTCCTCTGTCTGTATTTCCTACTTCCTATGATCTCCAGTCTTTCAAACGCAGTGTTTTCAGTCATCTCAAAATGAATGGATCTTGAATTTGGCTCTTTTTTGTATTGTTTTTTTTTTTTTTCTTGGAAGGAACTGTTTTGCGGGCTCAGCCTCTTCCTGGCATAAAAAAAAGCTTACTCCAGCATCAGTCTTCAATCCATCATTATACAGTAGATAGCGACAGATCTCTTATGAGAAGAGGCATGTTCTGAAAAGAGAGTTGCGCCTGAGAGGGAAATTAGCTATTTTAACTAACAACGGAGCTACAGAATGTTACACGAAGGAGTAGCCAAAAACTCATCCTTGGGATCCGATATGGACAAACTGCCAACCTAGAGACACAGAAGGCTGACATAACAGACCCGATCCTGTAATCGAAAGGCTTCAGGAAGCCAGGGCAACTGTCATAAACAAATAGACCGAAAAGCTCGGGAGACCATGGCACAAGGCACTGAATCCGGAAGAAGATAAAGCTGATTACAACACCTCATCATCAACGACTGTCTACGTAAATCCAAAGGGAGGTCTTCTGTATCCATCAACAAACTCGAAATCAAGGATGACCGGAATGCCTCAGTTGCCAGACGCACACCAGCATGATGTGCCTGGACACTAAAATATAACACACTACATAATAGGTAGTAAAATATATATGTAATACAGAGGTTAGATGAAAGTCATGCCTAAGCAAGAAGGGTAGAGAAAACAGCAATGCTCATTCTCAGTTAGGAATTTCACACACAACACAATAATGCCTGATCAGAAACTCTCCAGGCTTGGAAAGTTCCACAGACCCGTGCCCTTACATGTGACACAATCAGTCATATACAGGGGAAATGGGAGGGACAGGGCAGAAGGGGTTAGGAGAGAATAGAAGCATGGTGAGGTGAGGCAGGAAGGAGCACATGGGGCTAGCAAGCATAAAACTGCTCTCACCTCAGTATTGCTCTTGTGAAATGGTCCCTTTGAAGAATAAACTCACCTCAGTACTGCTCTTGTGGGATAATTCCTTTGAAGAAAAAAACTGCCATCAAACCCCAGACTCACCTTTATCTTTCCCCTGCAGTCTACGACAAGTACAATGAACATTCTCTCCTTCGTAAAATTCCTACAGTTCAACACACTGTTGCAATAGCTCAGCGACAACTACTTACATTTGGTAACAAAAGTGCTTACGATATATTATATTTGGTGGCAGTAAAACGTACGAATCATGACCACGAGTCTACAGTTGAGTCTATATTATCAAGACCAATACAAAAACCACTACAAGTTCGAGCCATAAGACGCCTCACAACTTTATACTGGCAGTGGTTTGACGATCTACAATTACAACCAACCTTCCAATTTCTACACCAATCAACCATATCTGACACCACCATCACCACCACACTCACCATTCCCACGACGGTATAAATCAGTGAGTTGAATATTTAATATATTTAAAATCAATACATAGTGATAGACACGGTGATAGACAAACATTTTGCACAAACATATAAAACGTGCTTCCTAGTGAAGAAGCTACTACAAGACTGTATTGTGATACCAACTCTAATGTATGGAAGTGAAGCTTGGACCTTGTTGGAAGAACAGAAGTCAAGAGTGAGGGCAGTGGAACTGAGTTATCTGAGAGGAACATGTGGAGTCACATGGAGAGACAGACTAACAAATGAGGAAATGAAGGAACATTGTGGTGTGGATGTGGATGTGATAGGAAGCGTTAGGAGAAACACACTGGGGTGGTTTGGACATGTGGAGAGGATGGAGAGCTAGAGACTGACGAGGTGGAGGGAGGGAGAAGCCAAGGATGAGAAGGAGAAATGGAGTGGAGAGGTATGTGAGGGAGGGAGATGTGAGCTGGGAGCAGAGCAGGGAAATGGCGGGGGACAGGGCGACATGGAGGCGATTTGTTTGTGGCCACCCCTTACGAGATTAAGGCATCTGGCATTAGATAGATAGATAGATAGATCTTCTCTAACCTGCCTTTAGCTACATTATTAGTCCCTACCACAGTGACAAAGACCAAGTCCTATTAGATGCTGCTGACAAAATCAACTCTCTCAGTCACGTTCTGTATCTTACACCCAGGAATAGAAAGCTTAGTACAAAACTCCTCCTTCTGATACCTGATCAACGAATCCCTAAGGCTAGGCTTATCCTCCCTTAACTTTATGCTTTAGACTCTGAACTCTATTCTTAATAGTTAAACTCCTATCAACGTTACTTACATTTTTTCATGTAGAGAAGAAGGAACCAAAAACTCAAAAGATTGTTCCTTCCAAGAAAAATCAAGATAACCGAAGGCCAGTTCCAAGATCCATTCATTTCGAGATGTCTGGACCCACCGAGTCTGAAAGACTGGAGGTCACAGGCAAAAGGAAATATAGACAGAGGAAGACAGGTCCAGAGTTGACCTGTTGCATACATGAAAGACTGAGAGTAACGGTTAACTCTTGCATTGGAGAGCTGGACAGAAAAAGGATGAGAGTTTCTTGCCAGACGGGTGTTATGCACCTGGCTTTAGTGGTGAAGGGATGAAAGCAGACAGTTCTAAGCCTTGCACCCTCGCCTGACTGGTTGGAAACCATCACTATCATCTTGTCCGGTCTCAGCATTAGCTAGTTTGTAAGTTGTCTACCTTGCTGAACACTGCTTCCAGTTCTTCTACATGCGCTGCCACAGCACCCACCATACCAGCCTCAATCTCCCAACCTTTCAGCCTGTTACATAATACATTAATTACCTCACTGCTTTTTGTAAGTTCAGAAGTAACCCTACTGTATACTCTCACTCACACAACAAGCAACGTGTATACCCACCATCCTTTTTCATCACGAAATCTCATATAAATTTCTTAGAAGACACGTAGCAGGAGAATCGTTGGCCAGGTGCCATCCACGGCGGTTTAGGAATAGCTCTGAAAGCACGCTTTCACCTGTGCAAAGCAGAGGTCAGACTGATTCAGTTTTGAGAAGTCAAAGGTCAAGGTCACAGAGAAGGGCTTAAAGTGAAAGTCACAGAACAAGGTAGTTAAAAAAGTTTTTAATCTGGCTTGGTGTAAGCTTAGTTAAATCATTAAGGGTCAGGGAAGAATAAAATAATTCTATTTTGAGAGTAATCTGTTGAAGGCCAAGGTCACAGGGCAGAACTTTTCGATTGAACCTCAGTTTAACTGGTGGTCGCAGGCATTGCACTCTCCTAATGTTACTGATTGTGTGTTGCTATATGTTGTTTTGTTTTCTTTTTTGCTCTTATTATTAAAAAAAAAAAATACTGTTGTTGACAAGGTTACACCTTTGTATGATGAGAACGCGGTTTGGGTAATTCTTTGCTCAGTGTGTGTGTGTGTGTGTGTGTGTGTGTGTGTGTGTGTGTGTGTGTGTGTGTGTGTGTGTGTGTGTGTGTGAGGCAAGGGCATGACCCATTGTTTTTTAGAACAATACGTCATTGGTCAAGATCATAGGGCTAGGTCCAAGTTTGACCAAGTGAGGTCAGTTATGCAGTTTTTATCAAATTTGGGCCCAATGTGGTAGAAGGGTTGAGGTTAAGGCATGTAAGAAGGAATTTGAGTTAAAGAACAGTCAAATGTCAAAATTACAGGCAAAAGTCTAATTTTGACCCTTGTGTGCAGATGAATGAACAAATAACAATAATTATTTCATTTAAACTAAAGCTGGTGAAACAGCTGAGGGAAAGCCAAGGGCTTGATTATTTTCTTTTCCAAAACAACAGGTCAAAAACCGCAGACTAGGTCAGTGTTTGATCCAACAGGGTCAATTTATGTAATTTTCATTCAGTTTATGCCAAACCTGATGGAAGCATCGACAGTAAGTCAGGAAAAAAAAAGAGATTCGGCTTGGAGAACAATCGGTCAAAGATCAATGTGATGGGGCAAGGTCAAAATTCGACATTTATGTGTCTGGATGTGAACAGAGTCACCATAACAATTTGATCTGATTCAGATCAAACTTGATGGAAGAGCTGAGGATCAGCCAAAGGCTATACCAACTGTTTCTTGGAGCAACATATTAAAGGTTAAGGTCACCCTGCGAGGTCAGTTTAAACAGTCTTGGAATATATTTGCAGCATACTTAGTTGATTGAGTCAAGGTAATGAAGGATGAACGGATTTAATTTTGAGAAAAATCTAAGGTCGAGGTCACAACAAAGGTCATACGTCAAGATCATGTGTCAAAGATCAGCTTGAACAGTTCTGATATGATTTCTATCAAACTTGGAAAAGTTGAGGACCAGAAAAAAAAGAAAAAAAAGGAATAACTCAATATTGCGAACAGTTTTTCAAATGTAGTTCAAGAGTTCACATCCTGCGACGGTTCAGCATTCAACAAAAACAGATATTAATTTTAGATTATGATAAAGTAGAGGGAGTATAGAAGTATTTGATGGCACTGATAACTGATATGTATCTCTTTACGGTACATTTCGGTCCACACTTTGACTTACGGAAGGGTACCCAGTGGTGATAAGGGAGGCTTGATTTGATGAGAGAGAGAGAGAGAGAGAGAGAGAGCGGGTACGCCCATCAACATGTTGCATCAATGTCAGTGTGGCTTTGTCCACTGAACCGCCAGCATCGTCACGCCACACCTCCCTCCTTCTGTCCACCCACTACCACATCAAGGTAAACGTTACGGCCTTATTAGTAACTCCTTCCATCATTTAACACTACCTTTTGCTGTACCTTACATTTGCTGTCTTCAGTATTTTATTCCGCGTCCACGCCAAACGCTTGCTGGCGCGGGCGTGTTTTGTCTCATCGTAACCATTGAAGTTCTTGCCCACACCTGCCCGCGTCCAGTGGGGCCACTTGTATGGGTTTCCCGCGCTAGCAAGCATTTAATGTCGAAGCAGCCCTATTCAGCTTAGGAAAGATATCTTGTGCTGAAGTGGGTAAAGAAAGCTGGATCTAATCTATGTAGTTATCTATGGTCAGACTCCATAATCCCGTAAGGGGTGGCCAGAAACAAATCACCTTCATGTCGTCTTGTCCCCTGTCATTTCGATACCTTCTCCCCAACCTACACCCACCTCTCTCATATACCTCTCCACTCCATCCTTCCGTCTCATCCTCCCTCTCCCCCTCCACCTCGCTCACATATACTGTACACTCCTCGTTAGTCTCTCACCCTACATCCTCTCCATATGGCCAAACCACCTCAGTGTATTTCTTCTAAAACTTTCTATCACATTCACATCCATACCACAACGCTCCTTCATTTCCTCATTTGTTAGTCGTTCTTTCTATGTAATTCAACATGCTCCTCTCAAAAACTTATTTCCACTGCTCTCGCTCTTGACGCGTACCCTTCCAACAGGGTCCAGGCACCGCATCGATGTGTTAGAGTGAATATCACAGTACTATCATGCTATGACCTTTAAACTTCCATGCTCACTTATCTATTTCTTATCACTGATTTTAAATGAGCCAGCAACCTTTCTACTCTGTTGTACTATATCAAGCAATTCATCCTCTAAACTCTATCCTCACTCATCACACTAAGTAATGTATTGCACTCACATTTTCCATTTCTTCAGTATCCAGCCTCACTGTGTATTCAGTGACTTCATTTTTCTCGAATATCTGTCCTTTCAGGACAATAGGTCTCCCTAAATCAGGTTAAGATTGTATGGGACTGGCAAGAATAAAAAGAAATCGTACTGAAGGGGTATGGATATTGGTCCCAATGGAAGTGCTAGCCGATTTATGTATGGCAGCCCATATTTTTGCTGCGGTAAGCAACACTGACATATTCGATAATGCTATCTATCTATCTATCTATTGCCAGACGCCTCAATCCTGTACGGGGTGGCCGCAAACAAATCGCCTCCATGTCGCCCTGTCTCCCGCCATTTCGCTGCCCTGCTCCCAAGTCACACCCCCGTCTCTCATATCCCTCTCCACCCCATTCCTCCATCTCATCCTCGGCCTCCCCCTCCCTCTCCCCCCTCCACCTCACTCATATACAATCTCCTCGTCAGTCTCTCACCCTCCATCCTCTCCACGTGGCCAAACCACCTCAGTGTGTTCCTCCTAACGCTTCCTATCACATCCACATCCACACCACAACTCTCCTTTATATCCTCATTTGTCAGCCTGTCTCTCCATGTGACTCCACAGGCTCCTCTTAAGGGGAGACAGTTCATTTTTTTGGTTGCAAATGAAATTATGCATCAATTTCATGACATTTTACTGGATAATAGCTATATTTGGCAAAAGTAATCCCTGAGCTTTATTTGTAAATGATGAAATTATTCACTGATATTTATAAAATGATCATATGTTTACTCACTTAGGAGCAGTAGTCAGTGAAAATTAGGTTAAATATATTAAGATTTTACTGAATATTTTTTTCTTTTCTTCATGTATCGTCCTGAAACTTTCTACACGCTTAAGTAGGTATCATAGCTCTTATACGGTAAAGTTTCATGAAGATTGATGCATAATTTCATTTTCACCCAAAAAAATTAACTGTCATATAACTCATTTTCACTGCTCTCACTCTTGGCTTTTATCCTTCCAACAACGTCCAAGCTTCATTTCCATACGTTAGAGTTGGTATCACAATACTGTCATGTAGTAACTTTTTCACTTCCACGCTCACTTCCCTGTTCCTTATCACTGCTTTCAAGGAACCAGCAACCTTTCTTCCTTGTTGTACCCTTTCAAGCACTTCACCCTCCAAACCTCCATCCTTACTAATCACACTACCCAAGTACTTAAACGTACTCACATTTTCCATTTCCTCACCATCCAACCTCACTGTACATTCACTGACTTCACCTCTCTCAAAGACCATCACTTTACTCTCCCCAACATTCAGCTTTAGATTCCGTTTCTTACACGCTCCCAAACTCATCCATCAAGCCTTGCAGCTCCCCTTCGTCTTTACTCAACAACACAGTATCATCTGCAAACAACAGTACAGGGAGTTTCCAAACACTACCCTCTTTCACGGGGGCCACTCCAACATCCACTGACCTACCTTGTACCTCTTTTATTATCCCATCCATGTACATACTGAACAACCGTGGAGACATGACACATCCCTGTTTCAACCCAACGTTCAAAGAGAAAAATTCACCCAGTTCACCATCCACACGCACTGCAGCCTTAGCACCATCGTACATGCTCTTCACAGCATTCAACAACTTCCCATCTACTCCATATATTCTTAATACTTTGCACAATCCATGTCTATCCACCCTGTCATATGCTTGCTCCAAATCCATGAAAGCCGCATACAACTTCTTTCCCTTCTCTAGAAGCTTTTTCACTAAAGATCTAAGAATGAATATCTGATCTACACAACCTCTTCCCTTCCTAAAGCCTCCCTGTTCTTCTCCAACTAATTCCTCTGTTCTTTCCCTAACTCTGTCAATAAGTATCCTACCACACATTTTTCCTATTTCACTAAGAAGACAAATGCCCCTATGATTACCACAAATTTCTTTTTCCCCTTTTCCTTTGTACAAGAGAATAATTATATCTGACTTACAATCCTCCGGAACTCTACCATCCTCCCAGGCCAATCTGCACATCTTCCACATCCATTCACTACTATCTCTCCCCCATGCTTCAGCATTTCACCACACACTCCATCAATTCCTGGGGCTTTCCGTAATCTGACTTTCTTCATTGCTTCGCCAACTTCTATCCTACTGATTTCTTCCTGTCTTCTCACCTCCCTCCTTCTCCCAGCCATTCCCCAGCCACTTATACTTGCATTACTTCCATCCTCTATGTTCAACAATTCCTTAAAGTGTTCTCTCCATCTGCTCACTTTTTCTCCCTTCTCCACTAGTAATCTACCATTTTTATCTTTCACTCCCCTGCTAACTTCACTTCCACCATGTCTTACTCTCTTCACCTCTCTCTAGATCATTTTCTTACAGTCCCTCCACTTTACACTCAAATTCCTTCTAAATTCCTCAACCACTCTCTTCTTACTCTCACTTACTAATCTTTTCACCTCTCTCTTTCTTTCTACATATAACTTTCTCTTCCGCCTCTCAACTCCTTCCACGCCCCTATTTCTCATCCATTCATTGTATGCTTTCTTCTTTTGTGCCACAGCCTGTCTCACCTCTTCATTCCACCACGCTGTTCCTTGCATCCCCCTCCGTCATCTCTTCACCCCACACACCACATCACATGCTGCACATATTTCTTCTGTGAATATCCTGCACACACCTTCCACGTCCCCCATCTGCTCCAATTCATATTTACCCAATCGTTCCTCCATTTCTCTCTTATATTCTGCCTTTTTCTCATCCTCTTGTAACCTTTCCACTCTCCTTGCAACTACTCCTTCTTCCCGTCCTTCCCTTCTTCTATTTCTCCGTCTTATTCGGATCTTGATTCTGGCCAGCACCAAGTAGTGGTCAGAAAGTCCACTCCCCCAACCTCTATAAGCTCTTGCATCCATCACACATCTTCGTATTCCTTCATTCACTCACACATAATCAATCATTGCCTTCCTTTCATTCAGTTCACCACCCACCCTTCTCATTACTTGCCATGTATACTTGTGGATCATTTTGTGCCTGAAGAGGGTATTGGCTATCACCAACCCTCTCCCAGCACAAATGTCCACTAATGCACTGCCATTCTCATCCATCTCAGCAGGCACACCCCACCCACCAACTTTTCCATCCACCTTCCCATTCCCTACATTACCATTCATATCACCGATCAAAAACACTCTCTCATTCCTTCCAAACTTTTCCATGCACACTTCCACATTTGTCCAGAACTCTTCTCTCACTCTGCTTGCACGATCTTGCATTGGCACATACACGCACACAATCGCCCACATTTGTATTCCAACTTTCAATCTTACCCACACAATCCTTGACCCAACTGATCCATACTCTCTTAAATTCTTTTTCCATCTTTTACTCACAACAATACACACTCCTTTTGCCCTCTTATTCTTACCTACTCCTGCACATATACCCCATCCATACTCCCATTCCCTCACACTCTCTCCACCCCATTTAGTTTCAGTTACTCCACATACATCCACTTTCACACCCTCAAGCACCTGGACAATCTCTCTCTCTTTGACCTCATCATTCGCACTCCTTACATTCCAAGTTCCAATCCGTACCATGTCCATTGTCCGGTCCCTGGTCGTCAACTTTTTGTCAGTCCTTGTCCGAGGCTTCTTGTTCGTCTTTTTAGTTAGCTGTTTTCCGGTGAGGGGCACTAACCCTCCGCCAACCCTTTTAGTCGCCTCGTACAACAAGCAGGGATACTGGGGGAGTATTCTTGAAAACCCCCCTACCCCCAGTGGGTTTGGAAATATTTGAATTTTTATAAGAAAGTATTTGTGTGTGTGCCTGTATATGGCAGTTCCATAAACAACACTGACTAATTTACCGACGATGTAGTGCTGCTCTCGGGTGTCTGCCGTTTCCTCTCCTCCATCCTTCTTTCCTTCTATCCTTTTCTGTCTTTATTTCCTTTATTCTTTCCTCCCGCAGGTGACTTTACACTCCTCCTGTCTTTCTTTCCTTCATTCTTTCCTCTTCCTTCTGCCTGTGGGTGACTCTACACTGAGTGACAAGCCAAATGGTTTCCTGTACACCAGGAAACCATTTACTACGCTGGGTCGTACCCATATAACCAAATTATGGCGCCTGGTGGCTTAGTGAGTAATGACGGCGCTCCAATCGGATTGAGCCGGTGAAGGTTTATATCGAAGGGATGGTTGGGGTTTATTGCTCACGTAATGCCACTCATGGTTGAGTGAGGCTGGTCACTCTCATCTTAAATGTCAGGACCAACTTGCCTAGCCCCGGGCTCCTACGCTCCTCATGGGGCAACGTAGGATTGGATGGTAAATGAATGAATGAATGAATGAATGAATGATTTTCTGCAACAGACACAGTAGGAACCTATGTTTATATACATCTGTAACCTAAGCAACATCGAGGAATTATAAATAAATAAATAGAATAAAAATACTTTCGTGAAGGAATGCAGTGTATAAATAAATAAAACTATGGATCGTAATCAACTTTGACACATCGACAAAATTATGAAGTTGTGAAATACTTACCACAAGGAACGTACAATATACGTAACTACAAATTATGTCTATATCTGTACAGTTAATAATACTGACGTATCTCCATACACTCATGGAAAAATCACCTAAAGAAACTAATATATAAATAAAAGTATGTTTCTCTTTATGAAAGTAGAATATGGTGCATCAAAAACCCAAACAACGAATATGCAAATAAGTACCCGGTATATCAAAATGTATCTGCCGTTAACAACACTGATGCCCTTGTAAAAGTGAAGGATAAAGCAACTCCCGCATCGACACCCTTGCCCGAGAGCCTACTGTTTGTGCTCGTTGCCTTGGAGAATATCATATTTCCTTGGTGAGTAATTTTGTCTATTACATCTTGATATTCACTGGTATGGTATAGACGCAAACTATGTCGATATCTGTGAGGATGATATAGCATACAAGAGAATATTCTGGAAAAATAATCAAAATAACTCGCCAAAGAAAAGTGCTGCGAAATAGTTACTGTGATAAAAGACAACATTGCTCAAGGACATGGACCCTCCCTCCCGGGGCCACGATTCACAAACAGTCTTACGATCAACTCTGCCGTAACTTTGATCATTCTTTTTTTCTTTTTTTTTAAGGAGGAACAAGGTACATGGAAAGATTCTACAAGCAAATTTTCTTGTCCTTCCGCCAATATAAAATCTTAGTTGCACAACAACCGCCAAGTGTAAATGTCGGGCAACTCAGCACTTGTTCAAATGAGAGCCGTTTCTGAACAGCAACTACCATCACAACCATCATTACATCTACCACCACCACAACCACCATCATTACATCTACCACCACCACAACCACCATCATTACATCTACCACCACCACCACTACTATCATCACATCTACCACTACCACCTCCACCACAACCACCATCACCATCACCTCCACAACAACCATCATCACCACCACCATCACCACATCTACCATCACCAACACCACATCATCACCTCTGCCACCACATTACCATCACAGCTAGTGCTACAAATACCTCCACCACGATCACTTTCATCATCATCACAGTAACCACCACAGCTGCCACCACATCATCATCACAACTATCACCACAGCTACCATCACCACATCATCACAGCTACTGCCATCTCCACTACGACCACCACCATCATCATAGCTACCACCACCACCACTACCACCACCACCATATCTACCCCCCACAACCATCATCATCACACCTACCACCACTAATACGACCATCACAGCTACCACAACTTTCTGTTGGATAACATGTGTCCGTAGCATCAATGAAGTAATAAACATCGGACTGTAAAAGTGCTCTCTCTCTCTCTCTCTCTCTCTCTCTCTCTGCAGCGATGAATTGAACTCCACGGAAATGCCCTCATCGGTCAGCTAGATAGCTCTTTACTTTGCTCGAAACCAGCGGTTTATGCGTCGACCTGGAGCAGGTGCAGCGCGGAAAATAGTTTGCTCCTGCAAACAAAAGTACCAAGTAAGCGTCAAAACTCTCCTTTAGAAAATTTCAGTAGACATGAAATTGAAACTGGGTAACTGTGATCCAGTTGCAACCATCCTGCCTTTCATTGAAATTCTTTTTCTGTTTCGGTTGTGCCACACACACACACACACACACACACACACACACACACACACACACACACACACACACACACACATACAAAGTTTAGAGTATATAATGATACTTTTATTATCTCCGCCAAAGATGTTGTAGGAAGTCATGTATTCACCTATGTTTACCTGTTTGTTTGTCCTCACGATATCTCCAAAACTTCTCACTGAATTTCAGTGAAATTTTATGAAACGGTGGGTCATGGGACAAGAAAGAATTTATTAAATTTTTGGGCGGATCCGGATCCTGCAATGGCACTGACGGAGGTATGCACTCTCTGAGTGCTCTCTAGTTCATTTCTTGATTAAAATAAAGGACATTTGAGGCGCATGGAATCATTCCCTTTTCTCTTCCACAAATGAAAATTACACTAATGACTGGGAACCGATAATAAGCTTGGTAGCTAACCTGGGCCCAGATTTCCCATCAAATTTTCAGTAAATTCTCCCATACCACTGATCTGCGTCTTGCAGGAGTAGCCTACTTTATCCTTTACGAATCACTCCTATGTGATGAATCCAGCGTAAATTACAACTTATGTGAAGAAGACAAAAAGTGCAGAATAGAGAACATGTTTATTTATACATTGCTCCAAGGCTGGCTTTTTGGGGAATGCCATACACTATTTACATTCAGAATCATAAGTAGGCCCCACTGTCCTGTGACAACGATGTCACAATCAAACTGTGAAAACAGGAATACACTATGCCAAGTCAGCTTTACCATTAACAAATTGTCTGCAAGTCTGGTAAGTGTATAAAATCCTCACTTCTGATTTAAGTTATCACATACTGCAGTTTGGGTATACTCGACACCAACGTTTAGTTGTATTATTTTCGTCTAACACGAACTTTGCATTACTCCACACCACTCCATATCCAGTAAATAGTCTATGTTGTTCTATAGCAATTTCAAGATTATACAGTCTATCCATCTATTGCCAGACGCCTTAATCCCATACGGGGTGGCCATAAACAAATCGCCTCCATGTGACCCTGTTCCCTGCCATTTCACTACCTTCCCCCAGCTCACATCCCCGTCTCTCATCTGCCTCTCCACTTCATCCCTCCACCTCATCCTCTTCCTAACTCTCCCTCTCCCCTCCTCCACCTCACTCACATACACTCTCCTCGTTAGTCTCTCGCTCATCATCCTCTCCAATGGCCAGACCACTTGAATGTATTTCTCCTAATGCTTTCTATCATATCCACACTCACACTACAACACTTCTTCATTTTCTCATTTGTCAGTCTCTCCATGTGACTTCTCATGCTCCTCTCATATAACTCATTTCCACTGCTCTCACTCTTGACTTGTGTCCTTCTAACAAGGTTGAAGCTTCATTTCCATACGTTAGAGTTCGTATCATAATACAATCATGCAACAACTTTTTAACTTCCATGCTCACTTCCCTATTTCTTATCACTGCTTTCTACAAACAACCTTTCTTCTTCCATGCTCACTTCCCTATTTCTTATCACTGTTTTCTACAAACAACCTTTCTTCTTCCACGCTCACTTCCCTATTTCTTATCACTGCTTTCTACAAACAACCTTTCTTCTTCCATGCTCACTTCCCTATTTCTTATCACTGCTTTCTACAAACAACCTTTCTTCCTTGTTGTACGCTTTCAAGCACTTCATCCTCCAAACTTCCATCCTTACTCATCACACTACCCAAGTACTTAAATGCACAAACATTTTCCATTTCCCTATCCTCCAACCTCACTGTGTATTCAGTGACTTCATTTCTCTCGCAGACCATAACTTTCCTCTACCCTACACTGCCTTTAGATTACGTTTCTTACACACTCTCACAAACTCATTCACCAAGCATTGTAGTTCCCCTTCGTCTTCATTTATATACACTGTATCATCTGCAAACAACAACACAGGAAGTCTCCAACCGCTGCCCTCTCTCATTAGAGCCACTACAACATCCACTGCCCTACCTTGTATCTCATTTATAACCCCATCCATATACAGAGTGAGCAGCCATGAAGACATGATGGATCCCTGTTTCAGTGCAACATTCAGATAGGAAAATTCACTCAGTTCACAATCCACATGCAATGCAGCCTTAGCACCGTCATATGCATACTCTTCACGGCATTCAACAACTCATTCATTCCTTATATTCTTAATATTTTTAACAGTCCTTTCTATGCACGCTGTCATAGGTTTTTTGCAAATCTATGAAGGCCGCATACAACTTCTTTCCCCTCTCTAGAAACTTTTCCACCAAAGACCTAAGGATGAATAGCTGATCTACACAACCTCTTCCTTTCCTAAGACCTCCCTGTTCTTCTCCAACTAATTTCACTGTTATTTCCCTAACTCTGTCAATAAGTATCCCACCATATACGTTGCCTATTACACTGAGAAGACAAATGCCCCTATGATTACCACATACTTCATTTTCCCCTTTTCCATTGTACAGAGGAATAATTTTGCCTGACTTCCAATCCTCTGGGACACTATTTTCCTCTCAGGCCAATTTGCACATCTTCAGTATCCATTCCAGTACTGTCTCTCCCCCATGCTTCATCATTTCGCCACGCACTCCACCAATTCCTGGGACTCTCCCCATTTTGACTTTTTTCATTGCATCCAGTACTTCCATCCTACTGATGTCTTCCTCCTTTCTCATCTCCTTCCTTCTCCCAGCCATTCCCCAGCCACTTATATTCTCATTACTTTCATTTACAATGTGTAACAGTTCCTTAATGTGTTCTGTTCATCTTCTCACTTTTTTACTCTTCTCCACTAGTAATCTACCATTTTTATCTTTCACTCCCTACTAAGTTCTTTATCACCTTGTCTTACTCTCTTTACCTCATTCCAGAACATTTTCTTACACTCCCCTCACTTTACATTCAAAATCCTTCCAATTTCCTCATCCACTCTTTCTCTCTCTCTTACTAATTATCTCACCTCCCTCTTCCTTTCTACATATTTCTCTTTCTTCAATCACTCAACTTCCTCCATGCCTCTGCCTCCCACTCACTATGTGCTTTCTTCTTTTGTACCACAGCTTGTCTTACCCCTTCATTCCACCATGCTGTTCCTTGCACCCCTTTTCATCTTCTCTTCACCCCACACGCCAACCCACCTGCTGCACAGACTATTTTGTTTTCAGAATATCTTGCACACACCTTCCACCTCCCCCATCCGCTCCAAACCATATTTATCCAAACGCTCCTCCACTTCTTTCTTATATTCTGCCTTTTTCCTTCCATCGTCTTGCAACCTTTACATCTTCCTTGTATGGACTGCTTCCTCCTTTCCTTCTCTCCTTCTGTTTCTCTATTGCAGTTGAACCTTGACTTTCACTACCACCAGATGGTGGTCAGAAAGTCCACTCCCCCAACATCTGTATGCTCCTGAATCCATTACATACCTTCTCATTCTGGCATCCACACACACATAATCAATCATTACCTTCCGTTCATTCAGTTCAATACCCACCCTTGTCATCACTTGTCATGTATACCTGTGAATCATTTTGTGTCTAACGAGGATATTGGCGATCATCAACCTCCTCCCCAGACAAATGTCCACTTGAGCACTGACATTCTCAACCACTTCTGCAGGCACACTCCACTCACCAAGTACTCCATCCACCTTCACATTCCCTACTTTTCCTTTCAGAGCTCCGATCAAAAACACTCTCATTCCTCTCAAACTATGCACGTTTCCACATTTGCCCAGAAGTCTTCTTTCACTCTGCATGCACTATCTTGCATTGGCACACACACACACACACACACACACACACACACACACACACACACACACACACACACACACACACAATCACCCACGTTTGTATTACCACTTTCAATCTCACCCACACAATCCTTGAACAAACTAGTCCATATACTCTCTTATGTTCTCCTTCCATATCTTGCACAAAACAATTCGTACACCCTCTTTTGTCCTCTCATTCTCACCTACTCCCACACATATACCCCTCCATACTTCCACACTCTCACCTCACTATTTAGTTTCATTTAATCCACATATGTCCTCTTTTGTACCCTTAGGCACCTGGGCAATCTCTCTCACTTGAACCCCATCATTCATACCTCTTACATTCCGTGTTGCAATCTATACCGTGGCCTTTGTCTGGTCTTTGGTCGTCACCCGTTTGTCCATCCTGGCACGAGGCTTTTTGTTTGCATATTTAGTAAGTTGTTTTCCGGAAAGGGGCACTATCCTTCCGCCAACCCACTTGTTTACATGTAGGGAACACGTGTTGAATGATTAGAAGGTTATCACCCAGAGAATTAAATGATTACATAGTTTACAGGAAATCATTTGGCTTCTTACTCAATGTAGAGTTACCCTGAAATAGAGTACCATTACACCGAGTAAGTGAATGATGGGTCCCCCACTGACCACAGTCATATATACAAATACACTTATCCACATACAATTATCCATATATAAATGCACCTAACTAGGCTCGGCAAAAGTAAAACAATTAATGGTTTATGCATGACAAAACATTCATTTTTGAAAACACTCCTTTGATAAATATTACAGTAATCCCTCAATTATCCGACACAACAGAGCCAAAGGCATACATGGACAGGGGGCAAAATTTGGATGAGGACAGTATCCTCTACTGTACCCATACCCTACCCATACCCAATCCTAAACCCACCCTATATGCACAGCACCCCTCGTAATATTTGCAGTGTTCTCTGGTCTTTCAGCTGTTATTAGACATCAAAACACATTGTAATATCCAATATAATCCTAAACACTAAGAAAACAATGGGAAAATGAAAGAAAAGCATTCAGGAGCCGAAAGCTGATCAACAGCCAGTATGTGCCGTTGGCCAAATTACAAGCATGGCGAGGCAATGGAGTAATACCAACCTCAGGACTCGCTGAAGACAGCCACAAGCTCACGTCCAACGGCGATTCAACGGCTGTTGATGTGCTAGGTTGTGTTTGAGAGTTTAGACTGGGGTCGAGAGAGTGGTGATGATGTTTTTTTTGCCTTTTTTTTTTTGTGTCCGATTCTAGGCAAAGACTTCACAGCCTGCTCCCAAGGCCCAGTAGTTCTCCTACATACCATACACCTCTACATGTCACCACTTCGGCACTAACACCCACCCTTCATACTGAGTACATGCTAGGGCTGTCTCATACAGGACTGGTGTATAGGTATTAGCGGGGGTATTATTACGACATGTCGACGGGTCTTCTATAGTCAAACCAGAATAGGAAGAGCTCTGGGGTGTGGCAGGTAAGAAAAGCGCATATGTGAAACATTTAAACCTTCAACTTTACATTGACGAATGTTATGATATTAACAATTTTATATTACTGTACCTTGAAATACTCTATATATATTTAAAAACTTCATAGTAACGATTTATTTTCTTTATAAGAATATAAACAACAACTCCGTACAACATGTGACAACGTTGTTTAGACCAAGTTGCCACGTTTCCGGTGACCCACGTGTTTGGGTCAGTCACGGCCACTCACCTACCACCCACCATGGACTGTTTATAGCCTGTATTTTTATACTATAATAGCTGATAATAGCCTTAATGGAACCAAAAAGACTAAATGTAACAAAAGTACGGTACCATATTTTTGTCGGAGTTATCCAATTCAAAATATTATAGAAAACGTTGGATAATGGGTGGTTTCGTTTTGGTAAAGATGTGGCAGTGCTGTACTTAATCCCCTGCTCCACCCCAGAGCTCTTCATATTCTGGTTTGACTATAGTAGATAAGTAAAGTCTGCTTTTACTAAATTCAAATCCTTAAAGTGTTCCATGTCCCAGTGGGGATTTGAACAATGGTCCGATGGGACTGCAGGCCACCTCTTTATGGTAGGGAGAAGAGACTGGCACTCATGGGGATTGTGGGGCTTGAAGAAGGAGTTGATCTTCATCTGACGATAGGTGCGCGATTCTGTTGGAGGATGACAGCGTCCCTGACTGCCCGCAGGTCTATCGCCAGCTTCAGTGGCACCAACTTCCTGTCAAAGTGAGGATGCTCGGCACATTCAGGCACCTGCCTGATGCCAGCCCATTGCGCACCAACATGAGGAAGTGATGGAGTGGCAAGGTGGCCAGAGTCAAGGTCCTTGTCCTCGTCCTCATCATTTTCATCTGTCAACTCCGCACAGACAGTGCCAATGATCTCATCAGACAACGTCTGACAACCTGGATCGCCATTTCACGTCGGCATTTCAGAGTCGAAAGTGGAAATTGTCCAAGTCAAGTCCTTCAAAGTCGTGCATGGCCTCACATCCCTGAAGGAGATGAGACACACCACTCTCCAGGGTTTAGCTGGAAACGTCTTTCCATGCAATGGCCCAGTTGCACACCGCAGACTTGATGTTTAATGCCACAGATTCTCCAAGGTCCATTCCTCATGTATGTCGACCCCTTCCTCGTCCTCAAGCACTTGGTCTGTTGGTTGAATGACAGCAGTCTTATTAGATGGCAGAAACATGCACCTAACATGGCCATTATCAGCAACCAAATCCTTCTCCAACAGATGCACAGGGGCATTGCCGAGGATCAAGAGAGTCTGCAACTGTTGACAAGGGATACCAGGTTCCTCTGTTTGATAACCTCCTTTACAATGTGTCAGTGGAACAAGTCTCTGAAGATCATTAAGGTTAATCAGGCCTCCATAGAATGGTACCACACAATGGACAGACTGTCCATTAATCCATGGAGACAATGTGGCTGCTTTGTGCATCCAATAATAATGGGTTTGAGGCAGTGCATCCCATTAGCACTGGCACAACAGTACACCGAGACACGTTGTTTGGACAACTTCCAAGCGGGCACAGTCTTCTCCGTCTCTTCTGTCAGGGTGATGGTGGTCAAGGAACGGTATAACAGACCAGCTTCACCAGCACTGTACACTTGACTGAGAGCAAGGTCCTTCATCTCGATCAGGCATTGCACTTTCTTGTGATATGGCTCAACATACTCCACTGCCACGTCCAAAGTCTCGCCATGTGCTTTATGGCCAGTAAGTCCATGATGAAGTTTGAAGTGGAAGAGCCAACCCTCTGATGCCTTGAAGTCGTGCATGTTGTGTAGGCATGCAAACTTCTCGGCTGCAGCCATCAACTCAGTCCCACGTACAAGCATGCTGGTGCCCCGTTGCTGGAGAAATCAAACCATAGTCGACTGGTTGATCCTGCAGTGACAGGGTTGGGACGCCACCTTCCAGTCGCCTTTTTGAGTGGTATCACTGTAGTCCTGTCCGTGCTGAGTCAGCTTGTCCCGTGATTCCCTGGCATCAGACAAGGTTGAGCGGGCCAAGTCATATTGACGCAGAATGTGTGAAGTTGGCCAGCCTACGTCAACCTTGCCCAATATCTCAAGCTTCTTTTCCAGAGTCAAAACCCGTCTCTTTTGTTTTTTTGGTGGTGGTGGGGCCATCATCACACACAAGAATACGACAGAGGGAGATTAAGGCCTGCAGAAGGTAGGGCACCACCACAAACTCAACAATAGAAGCTGCCATTGTTTACCTCAGCCAAGCACGTCCACACACGGAGAGACAAAGGCGAGAACTGAGGTGCAGTATTGCTGGGGAGTGTACAGAATTGCCATGTCTCTACCCATGCTTGGTTATTAGCAAACAAGCAAAGTTCAGAACACTGACCTTTTCACTTGCCCAGGCAAATGTCACAACGTGGCAGAAACACTGGGTCCCTATTCATCATGGGTATAAGGAGTGCCTGAGTAATCTGGATGGCGATGTGATTTGACCATTCAGTAAGGAGGCAGGTGGCCGTGTGTGACCGGGAGTTTCCAACTAATCCTGGTGGCCAGTGGTCTCTGACCACTCAGTTGGAAGCCAGACAGCCAATTTTGCTCAGCTTGTGGGTTATGGTCTGTAATACATGTGCACTGCCAGTATGTAACTGGTGATCAGAGGGGCCGGTGGACTTTGACCATTCGGTTGGAAGCTAGACTTCCATTCTCACTCACCTTGTGGGTTATGGTCTGTAATACACAGGCACTGCCAGTATGTAACCTGTGATCAGAGGGGTCGAGGGACTTTGGCCATTCAGTAGGGAGCCAGATAGCCTTGTTTTCTCTGCTTGTGGGTTACAGTGTATTACTTGCGCATGGACAGAGAGGCCGGTAAACCACTCAACGGACTTTTTTGACTTTGTAAACCGGCAAGCTGGAACTTTTACAGCCAGGTATGGACAAATAAATCTGGATACGGACCTAATATAGCCAAGGCCTAACATCCATATACAGAGCATGACTGGATACGAAGCATCCAGATCATTGAGTGATTACTGTAGTATATTACACTACTATGAGAAAAATCAGGGGTCAGGAAGCTTTTTAAAGGTATTACCCAAAAATCTGAGTAAAATGAAATTTCCTACAGACTTAAAAAAAAATTTGCCATGTCTGTGTACACATCTGTCAACAGTATGGCAGCTAGAGCAACAAATATCATGATACATGATACATGGCTTTACATTATGATCACCAAAACTTACATCTTTTAGGCTACGTGAAACATCAGTAATACACCCATACCTTGATATCTGGCTATGTTGTGTACTGGTGGGAATGTTCGGTCAGCTAGTATGTCAGATATCGAAGCAGTTTTCACCATAAGATACTGAAGAAAAACCAGAGATGCATTCCAGGCCCAAACCCAAACACTCATATACCTTACTCAATCGATAGAGACTGACACAGAAACACCACTGGTAATGTTATTATCCTTATAAACAATACTACTGCTAAAACTGAGACATCAAACATCACATACAAATATGTTACGGCAGTTTACTGATGACATCAGAAAAGTCTAAGTACAAAAAGTCAACATTTTCCTATTAGGCTGTTGCCAGGGAATGTAGAGCTGGCTCAGCTGTTACCTAGGAGTGTTGGCTTGGCTCAGTTGCTGCCTGGATAGGTGGACCAGATGGCTCATTTTGCTGGTGGGTGGATGGTGAGGGCTGTGGACCTGGGGTATGGCAGCGTTCATCAACTTGGGTGTGGCAGTGAGTCAGGAGTGGTTACCACCTGGGGTGTGACAGTGAGAGTCTGGCAGTGGTCATTACCACAGGTGTGGCAGCGAGCTGGGCACTGTTCACCTGGAGAGATGCAGGGAGTAGGGAGCTCTGGCACCTGCAACTGTGCATTATCCTATGGCTTTGTTTGTGGTGGCTTAGGCTGCCTAGCAAGAAAGAAAGTCTGGAATGGGGAGGAAGAGGTGTCAGGAGATGAGGCTGAGGAACAGGACTTGAAAAAGTCAGACACCTTTGTCTGCTTAGAGACATACTTCCTTCGGTGACTGAGCTCCTTATAACAAGAGATTGTGCCATGGAGCCCATTTCTCACCCTGAAGCTTCTCTCAGCATCTGGGTCAAGTTTGATAAATGATGTCACAAGTCTCATTGATACTTTCATGATAGACTCAAGCCCTTTATGGATGACGTTAGGCTTAGTGTCAGGAAACTGGGGCTCATCATCATCATCCTTCTTCTGTTTTGCAAGTTCCAAAAGTTCCTCTGTTGTCATCTCCTCGTCATGAGACTCTAGGAGCTCCACGACGTCATCTTCCCCCATCTGTTCCCCATCCTCAACGAGTTTTGTCTCGTTGGCAAATTTGGCAATTTCTCGACAGAGCGCTGAAAGGTCAGGCACTGGAAATCCCTGAAAATCGTGCACAACCTCAGGCCAGAGTTTCCGCCAAACAGCATTGAGAGTCCTGGGAGATATTTCCCCCCAGGCAGCAGCAATATTGTCAAGGCATTTCTTCCCATATTTCCTGACATCCATTTTCTCCTCTTGTGTGACAGTCAACATGTCCCTCATAATTTGCTTGGTGTAATAAGCCCTGAAGGTGGCTATGAGCCCCTGGTTGCAAGGCTGCAACAGTGATGTCATGTCAGGTGGTAAGAACACCACATCAGTATAATCACACCGGCAGGACATATCGTGAGGGTGACCAGGTGCATTGTCAAGGACTAGGAGAGCTTTGTTCGCTAGGCTGTTAGCCGCCATGTAGCTAGAGGCAAGAGGAGAAAGGTAATGAGACATAGTCGTAAGTGATTGGAGAGGTGACCGAAGCACGTTTGCTTGATTTCCACACCACAGGAAGTGACGAATTGTGGGCATTTTACAGTGCTCTAAGGTTCTCAGATGAATAAACCAACAAGAATTTTTAAGCTTCAGGCCACTCTCTACATTACCTCCCGGCGCCAGTGTTAGCCTGTCCTTAGCAGCCTTAATGGGCCAGTCTTCTCCTCACGAGACATGTAGGTCCTTGTGAAAGAAGAAAAATAGTCAAATATTCCTTGAAATCAATTATGCACGATTTCCTCTGCTATTGTATGCATTGTAAACTTTGAAGACGAGCAGAAATAATGAAATAAAGAAAAACAAAACAGGTAAGGAATGAGCATTCACCCAACCTATAAATAAACAAGTAAGGTAAGAACATTCAATCAACCTATAACCAAATTATTAGGACAACTGCAGCACAATTACCAGCTTATTCTGACCACTTAACACAACTCAATATTGGTGCTTCATGGACTACATATTACAACACTGAATAATGCTGAGACATGAGTCGTCACTGTAATATTTCCCTGTTGACTTAGCTATGTTTAGTGTAAGGAGGAAGCCTTTTCCATTTTATTAGCTGTATGCTATGCATAACGTACTTTTTATTCCACGTGGACGATCTATTATGGTTAAATATAGCACCTTCCGGGGAAATCACTATGGAATTTATCACGTGCAACTATTTTCAGTGGCTCTCGAGTCAACACTCACCACTTTTTAGCCCAAGCACACACAGAACTAAACATGAAAACACTAACCTGGAAGGCTTTTCACATCCAATGTTTATAGAAAAACAACAGAACATTAAATTTAACTTAACTCAAAAGCAACACTGTTTAGTTGCTTAAAAATTATGGCACTGAATAACACTGAGAGATGAGTCGTCAGTGGAATATTTCCCTGCTGACCTTGTTCTGTGTCCCATATGAATTTTTTTTTTTTTTAATTGTATGCCATTAATAGCATGCCACATGGACGATATATTATGGATAATTATAGCATCCTCTGGGGAAATCACTATGGAAATCACCACATGCATCGCTACAGTCCACATTGCCCACTTTTTACCTTATGTTATAATCTTAGAAATAAACATAAAACCTCTCACCTGGAAGGCATTTTCTTCCAATAGTGACCTGTCTCATCAATGTTCAAGACCTACTTTGGTGCATAGCCACCTTCCTTGACGATTTTCTAGAACTCATCGGGGTATGCCACTGCTGCATCAGCATGCGCACTGGCAGCTTCTCCACGCAGTTGCACATTGTGAAGACAGGCCCCCTTCCTGAAGTGGTCAGACCAACCCCGGCTGACCTTGAAGTCGCTCACAGACGAGGGTCCAGCTTCAGTCCCCAGAGACTCCCACAGGTCCCTGTTTTCTCCTGGATTGCCTCCTAGCTGATGGGCCGCCTCTTCTGGCTTTTGTTTTCAATCCAGGCAGCAAGGAGGGAGTCCATCTCCTCCACTGAGGGGTCTCTCTTTCTCGTGGCTTGGAGTGACTCAGGGTGGATGGCGGTCGTACCCACAGCCAGATACTTGGCCTCCTCCTTCACGATGGTACAGACGGTGGAGTGGGGAAGACCAAGGGCTTGACCGATCTTGGAGAGGCCATCTCCTGCCTTGTGGCACCAAATAACATTCAGCTTCACTGCCAAAGTGCTGGTCTTGTGAGGCCTCCTGGCGGCAGGCTGGGCAGAAGTTGATGGTGGACATTTTGGCAGGGTGGTGGTGATGCAGCATGTGGCGATGCAGGAAGGTAATGTAGTGGGTGGTGCGGTGCTAGTGCGTTCTTGGCAACAGACAAAGTGAGTGTGGATGAGTGAGGCAACAGCACGCTAAGCAGGGAAAGGGGGGGGAGGAGGAGGAACAGGGAGGGAGGCATGCCTGGCAGTGGCGCTGGTTTGGACGCACGCATTTCACACCTAAGGAGCAGGGGAATGTTCAGATTAGTGTGACGGCCTTTCGGATTGTGGGAATGTTCCCCAATTTCTTTTATTCAGTCTAGTGAATCATCGGTTACTGATGCGCCGGATATCGGGGTATGGTGTATACCGAATGCATTACCTCTCATACCATACGCATTACCCTCAAAATATTTAGATTTACCCCATTTGGGGTATTTTACCCCTGCTCCCCTACCCCTGCAATAAATTAATGACACAGAGAAAATAAACATAAACCTGACTGAATAATTGCATTCTCTGAAATTTGACTGAAAACTTAAATTTTTCTCCTGGCTTTGAATCATGCAGTCCTTGATTACTTCTTGTGTGCTGATCATTCTGAATAATTCATGTTCAGCACTCAGTATGACCAACGATCCCAAGCGATTTTCGCCAATGGAACTATGCAGAGTTCTTGATCCATTTCAGTTTCGAGAATGATTTTTCACCAGTGCAGTTCGTCACAAACATTGACAGATAAATATGTACAGCTGTCTCCACATTGCAGAATACTGCCACCATATCACAGCCGTGTACTGTGGAAAATATAATTATTTCTGTCCATTTTTCAGAGTCTTCTGAAAAATGCCTGGAAATATGCAATTTTGGAAACCAGACAAGGTTGCAGGTCATTTGGATAACTCTTGACTAGGTCGGCAGTGGAGTCCCTAAGCTTGTCTATCTGCATGGTCATTATCTCTGACAAGAAAACGAATAATTGCTTGAGCGTTTCATAAGCCCTGAGGCAATGTCCTAGTGATGTTGTTAGCTGATCAGTGATGGATATGTAGGATGTATGGTCCTGAATCTCTCTCTCTGGGTGGTAGTCGAGTGTCATCTGTGCTGTCTACTTCATCATGATGTTACTTCCTCCTTCGAACACATCTCTGATCATCTTCAAACTTGCTATAACCACATTTTTTTCAATAGCAATCTGTTTATAGTCGTCAAACAATTCCCGTAGATCCAGTACAAACACTTTCAGTGACTCAAGTAGTTTCAAGGCTGTGTTCAGATCGAGGCTCGACTTCTATAACTGCTGACCTGTCCCACTGAATCTCTTTAGAAACCTGCCATGCTACTTTTTGAATCACCATTTCAAGTTCCTCCAGTTCCTTCAAAATAGCAGATGCCTTACATCTGGCCTCTGCATTTAGATGTTTGTCCATTGTTAAATTGTCTAATACCATGATATTCAGCTGGTAGCCATTGGTCAGTGTTTCTAAAGCATCTGCTTGGGCTGACCACCATGTATCTGCCGAGCACTTGACAAGTAGTATGCATTTCTGTGCATCTCTGTTTTTTTGCCAATGTTTTGTTTTTTAATAGTAGGACGAAGGAACCAAAGGCCACGAGCCCGCAATAACTGTTCCTTCCAAGAGAAAAACAAAATAATAGAGAGAACCAACTTCAAGATCCGATCATTTCGAGATGCCTGGACACACTGCGTTTGAAAGACTGGATATCATAGGAAGCAGAAAATACAGTCAGAGGGGGACAGTTCCAGAGCTGACCTGTTGTATAAATGAAGGACTGGGAGTAACGGTTAACTCTTGCATTAGAGAGTTGGACAGAGAAAGGATGAGAATTTGCTGCTAGACTTCACGAGAAAAACATACAGCCATTGAATCATACCAAACATAGTCAGAGCAGCCATGCAGCCCTCAGCAACACACTTCCTGACAAGGTTCAGAGAATGAGCAATGCAAGAAATGAACTCGGAAAATTCACAATGACTTTTTATGGGTACCGCAGTATAATCCAGACATGTCTCTGGCGTTGTCGTATGAATGACCATGACAGTCAGATACTGGAATTTTGTTTGTTTGCAGAAAATCCAACAACACCTCTGTGATCTTTCCGAAATGATTCAGTATGGGTATGAACATCAAGAGACGCTTTACTAGTCCATCTGGCAACATGTAACGGATAATTAGACATAGCTGGTCCATGTGTGACACATCCTGCATAGAGTTCACTGATATGGAGTAATATTTGGCCCTCCTAACTTCTGCTACAATGGCACATATCACTTTTCCACCCAACACATTGATTAGTTCGTTACATACCGGTACTGTGGATGAGAGGCAGATTACAGGACCACTCCCTTGATTGGAATGTTTGTAGAGATGTCCAGCGAGGATAGTGTAATACTTCCTAAGAAGCTCCATCACTCCCAAGTATTTTCCGTTAAAAAGAACCTATCACCTCATCGTCACCTCGGATGGGCAGACCACGTTCACATAAGGATATCTATGCACCATCATAGCACTTCGTACCAGTCATGACGTTCAGATTAGTACTGACGAACTAGCCCAGCGTTAATGCACCCTTGTAAAGATTTTTTACTGGCCAAGGTAGATACTGCTTATTTGTGTTGATCTGAGTTGCAGTGCCCTTCTATTGACTCCCTAACATGTTTCCAGTCTTGGAATCCGGAAGTAAACCAGCTTTTAGTGTGTGATATTAGGCAATATGTAAAACAGAATAGACAGCTGGACCCTTCAGAATAGGATGGCCAGGTGAGCTCGATTTCTTCTCCAGTTTACGTGTGTTTTCTGCTAAATTTTTTTTGTAACAATTATTAGTTTTATTTCCGTCACGGACAGCAGAATTCTTGTAGTCACTCTACAGTATGACATTCTGCACTACCTTTCTCGCTCCTTTAGCTACTGAACTTCTCAGTTAGTTCTGGCTAAAGGCCATTTTTAAAAATAATCTTCTGTTGTTTCGCTGTCTTCTTCCGGACCACATTCTGAAGTGGAATCATTTGAGTCGCCATTGCTGCTAAGTTCGCTAATAGCAGTACTAGAACCAGCAACAGGACCGATAACAGGAAGTGATGATATAGTAGTTCTGTTTTCCTTCTCGACTTCATTTTTATCATGTTCAGTGTGAGATAACTCAACGGTTGTTGTCGTACCCTTAAGTCAGCTTGTGATATTTGGGAGCTTGTTCTGCTCACTTTCAGGTTCAATGCTCTGCTTCCGTTTGGCTCCATCAGACTGGTATTTTCTCCCTCGATCACGTTCACGTCCCGTCATGGTTCTAGCATATCCACACAAAGGCTTCACCTACAGTACAATAGAAAGCAATATTCTAGCAACTGACACCTAGTCACCTTCTGTATAATCAATACAATGCGAAATATGACTTTAAACATGTTGATGCACAGGCCTGTAGATATTAGTATGCTAATTATCAAGGGAAAAAATAAAAAGTCAAAGGGTGAGGATAGGTAATCATAAAAACACGCTATTGTAGGCTGTAGCCTATATATTATTCGGCCTCGTAGCTGGGCGTAAATTACAGATGTTATCAGTCTACTGCTACCAGATACAGGTACTGTACCAGGTAGGAAGAAGACCTTGCAGGTGCACATGTTTAGTATTGTTTCCTCTTTGTTTACTTACATATTTCTTCATATAGCTACTTTATTTTTCTTAGATATAATTATTAATTTAACTGTTCATTAACCTTTTAACCGCGGGTGTCATTCCAGAATGACATTGCAAAAACTGGACCAAACCGCGGGTGTCATTCTCGAATGTTTGTGAATATTTTGAATACCCCGCGTTTTTTCCGTGCGCCAATTGTTTCAAGGGAGAGTACCTATTAAGTTCTTTCACTCCAGCCGACCCCCAACCTCCCTCCTCCCCCCCCTGGGGCCCCACCTCCCACCCCCTGGGCCCCCCACCCCACCCCGGACCAAACACGCATCAGTATCTGTCCAGCTGTGTGAGTGACAACACTGCTGATGTGGAAGTGAAGTGCAGGCAATTACAGTGCCTTTTACCTGCCTCAGTGAACACAGAGTGGGTGTTTATCGTATGTGCAGTGTTCATATATGTTTATAGTATTGTTATCAGAATGAGGTTGGCATTTGGTAATAGTGTGTGAGCAAAAAATAGAGATTACAACACCGCTGATATGGCAGTGAAGTGCGGGCAATTACAGTGCCTTTTACCTGCCTCAGTGAACACAGAGTGGGTGTTTATCGTATGTGCAGTGTTCATATATGTTTATAGTATTATTATGAGAATGAGGTTGGCATTTGGCAATGGTGTGTGAGCGAAAAATAGTGATTATAACACCGCTGATGTTGCAGTGAAGTGCGGGTAATTACAGTGCCTTTTACCTGCCTCATTGAACACAGAGTGGGTGTTTATCGTATGTGCAGTGTTCATATATGTTTATAGTATTATTATCAGAATGAGGTTGGCATTTAGTAATGGTGTATGAGCGAAGGTAATGGTGTGTGAGCGAAAAATAGTGATTTTAGATCGCTCACTTCTAATGGCACTGCCCATCCAGTGATAGTCAATGAAATCATGAAACCTACATCATTGCAAAGCCGAAGGTTAGTACTTTCTAATGGTACCTTATTTTTCGCTCTAGATTTATTCTGTGCAGAGTTATAAAGGTTTAAAGTTTGTTTACATTTTGGTCGAAACCCCCACGGGAGAGGACAGTCGGGGCAAAACAATGCCCTCGGTTAAAGGGTTAATGAATTATTAGCTAAGTATGTAGCTGGATTAAGCTATGCTAGGGAAAAGGAGGCAAATGGCATAATTTATTGTAATCACTGAGTCAGCGTGGGTCCCCTGGAAAGCGTGGGGCCCTGGGCCGCGGCCCTGTGGGCTATTTCTGCTCTAAATCCGGCCCTGAGCAGGGTCTGACCTACTATCACCCTTGTCCCTCGTCATTAAAGTTACTGTACACCGAAATGGGAACTGGGTCAAACTACAGTCCCCTGAGTAAATCGTGCAACCTTCTCAGTGTCTGACAGGATTTTAGACGATACTCTCTGATCTTATCTCCACTTAGGGTCCTTTTGAGAAACTTTCTGGGACCTGTTTATATATCATGCGCCAGCCTGCCCAGTACCTATCAGCCAGGCTGGCCTGTATTGTCGTACTATAAGACCAGATCTCTCACATGGATCACAGTCTAAGTAATATACAGTCGTCTCACGCGTAGGTGGATGACGTCATGAGGATGACATCAGATGGCTTTCCATAGAAAACGAAAAGTAAAGGGATAACTCAAGTGTGACAAGTATACCCTGTTCACTCATCTCCACTGGCTAGAGCCAAGAAACGTTTGAATTACGGCTGCTCATTGGTTTATGCAACACTGAGGAGCATGCCTCACGTCTGAAATTCCCGCACGAGTGAGAAGAGTCTGAGGGGACACACATCTTGTCCCTACCGCTGCCCCGAGCCAACTGACGGCTGCGAGACCCCGTGACGTCATCGCGGACTGCTCTTAAATTTGAACCAAGCATGAGACGACTGTATATTACTTGGACTGTAACATGGATCGTGTTCAGAGCCTCCAGAAGTAGAATATATATAATTATATGCTGTATATATGTCGGTAAAAAATAAGAATAAAGGAGATAAGTAACTGAAAAGAAACAATTGCAAAAATTTTTCAGTTTGAAAACATGTGGTGTCAGTAGGGTAAGACCCAGTGTTGTCATTTTGGCGAATTTCCCGTCAAATCTAGTGGTTTTGAGCCCCGGTCTTGCAGCAAAATTTACTATCTAATGACTAGATTTTTTTTGTTCTTTTTCGCAGGCTTACGAATCATCTGGCGGATTTCTAGTTTTTTCTTTGTAAACGTCCTTGCATAATTTGTGTACACTTAAATCTGTAGGTTATTAAATGAACTTGATTATTGTGTTAGACAATATAAGATTTCATTTTTCATAAATTATATTCCATGTTTAAATTGCTACCCTGTGTCCTATCTGACTGGGAACAAGGCACTATTGTCCGTGTGATGCCAACAGAGGATTCTGTCATTAATGTTACACCAGTGAAGTGACTATGGCAGGATGGTATGGGAGATGTCATATTTCTTATCTGCTGAGTTGCATATTATATATACTGTATATATATATATATATATATATATATATATATATATATATATATATATATATATATATACATATATATATATATATATATATATATATATATATATATATATATATATATATATATATATATGAGATGCCCATCCCCATGGGAAACCCAGGGAGGGGTGTCACAACACCGACCCCAGGAAGGACACACGGCCCCACACCCACCCCAGGAGGAGACCACGGAGAGGCACATAGTGAGAGTGAAAGGTCCAAGTTAGCTGGGCCTAGATGCCCCACGACCCTGCACCCCTCTTCCTCTCAACATGGCCACCAGCAGGAATGCAGTCCCGGCCAACTACATCGCAGCTGGGCCAGCCCTCGCCAGGATTGGGGTGGGACTCAGCACAGTCCCAAGCAGCACAGCGGTGACAGCCACTGTACGTCCTTCAGCTGTTACCCCCAGCAGCCCCGTGGTGATGGCCATTGTACGCACTGGGCAGGAAGTGACAGCCACTGTATGCACTTCGTCTACAGCCACCCCTGGAACCAGCCCCGGGGTGACGGCCACTGTACGCACCGGGCAGGAAGTGACAGCCACTGTATGCACTTTGGCTGGTAAATCAGGAAGAGGCAGACCTGCGGTGACGGCCACTATATGAACAGGGAAGGAAGGGACAGCCACTGTACACCCTTTGTCTGCCACCTCCTTAGGGAGCAGCCCCGTGATGATGACCACTGCATGCACTAGGAAGGAAGTGACAGCCACTGCACACACTTCGGCTGTTGTCTCTAAGGCTTGTGGGCCCACAGTGATGGCCACTGTACACACCAGGCAGGAAGGGACGGCCACTGTATGCCCTTCGTCCACAGCCCTTGAGACTACCCCTTTGGAGGAAGTCCCTGGCTCAACCCACCACCCATCCAGTGGCTTCTCTCTCTCTCCTCACAGGTGCAGTCCCCAAGAGTAGTTGCAGCTAGAAGAGTTGTGGCGAGGGCCTATCCCGAGCTCACCGATCCATGCCCTGCAGGTTGCCCCTGGACGACGCCCTCTGCTGATGGACTCCATGAGGGAGGGACACCATAGGCAGCTCCTGACGGCGATCCGACCCTGCGGAGACCGCAGCCCCCAGACACCCAGGGGCACCCCCAGGACTGCTGGGTGGGACCTCCCCAGCCCCACTTGCAGATGACCCTTCTCCAGGAGCAGGCAGAGGCAAGCACACCTGTTGGCCTTGTTCAGCCCCAGTCCAGAGGGCCAACTTCCAGGTCAAGGCCCCACCAGTAAAAGGCCTCCCTCCACGCTGACTAGCAACCCTATTCGAAGGACATCACCCCTGGCAGTAGTCCCGTGCCTTCTATGGGGAGGCACATCTGAAGAGCTACCTCCCACTCCTGGGTGCCACCTGTAAGCAGCCAGGCCCCCAGCAGCCCAGGCCAAGGTCTATCAGCCTGACAGTGTCCCCCTTAACCTGCACATGTATATCATTGTTGCGTATTGTAAAGTTTGTAATTAAGGCAATATACGTGTAAGGTTGGTCAGCCAAGTTTTTATGCCCTGTTCCTCTTGTTGTGTATTCTAGTTCCGGTCTTGAAAGGGAACCTGGCTCAGTATCTAGTGTTCTAAGGAAGAGAAGTCGACCTAAGATCACCTAGCATAACAATATATATATATATATATATATATATATATATATATATATATATATATATATATATATATATATATATATATGTATATATATATATATGTATATATATATATATATATATATATATATATATATATATATATATATATATATATATTTTGTTCAGAAGCGAGATTTGCCAGTTAGGTAGTCGGGAGGTTTCTCACTGATTCTCGATGTTTACCGTGGTTCTGGTACAAGTCAGAGTTGCCAGTTTGCCTTCTGTTTGTGAGCATAGTTGTTCTGTAAGTTATGCATTAATTTTTACACTCATTTTCTCTATAATGTTTAATTTACGTGATGGTTTGTTAAATTATATTATTCAATTTAACTTTCTATGCTAAATGTAGAGTGTTATGCAGTGTAAGAAACTTTGGCAATTGTTGTTCTCGTAGAATGCAGATCATTCTAGTACGTTGCAAGCTTATATTACAAGGATGAGGAAGAGACTAGAGGCAGTTCAGTCAGTTTTCAGTGCAGTTTGAGTGTAGTTCAGTGTCAGTGCAGTGAAGTGTGTATGTTTTCAGTACTTGTGAAAACAGTGAAGTGTTGTCAGCAAACAGTGAAGTGTTATTGAAGTTTGTATATCATCAGTACTTGTGAAAATAATGAAGTGTTCTCAAGCATTAAGTGCAACTGCAGTTAGTTAAAGTTTGTATAGCTCCAGTGCTTGTGAGAATAGTGAAGTTGGAAAGCATTCGGTGTAATTATCTGGAAAATAAAGACAATGAACTTAAAAAGCCAGTGTTTTCACCTTGCCTGAGCTGATCTTGTGTGCTGTACACCGAAAGGCTGATCATAAGAACAACTCACTGGTCAACATCCTTCCTATACTGAACAACTGTTATTGAAGCCTGTGGCAGTATGGGATGGGGACATAACAGTGATGTCAGGAGTGTGGATTATTAAGGGCTGCAGTGAGGCTAACCTTCCATATGGAGGCAGACGGTATACAGACAAGAGACCACGCTAGGCAGGAGAATGCATCGCTGGGTGCAATTATGAAGCTGTTACAAGCACAAGCGCAGGCACAGAATGAAGGACAGAGGGAACTAAAGGGACAATTAAGGCACAAAATAAAGAACTCAAAGAACAATTATGGGCACAGAACGAAGGACAGAAAGAACTCAAAGGAAAACCACAGGCACAAAATGAAGAAATCAAAGAACTGTTGCAAGCACAGAGTGAACAAGTAAAGACACAACGTGAAGAACAAAAAGACCGAAATGGACATCTCCAAGAGGCAATACAGGAGCAACAGAGAGAGTTACAACTGAGAATGCAACACAGCCAGATGCTTTCATGGGGGAAGTGATGGAAGAACAGAAACTAATGAAGGTGGAAGTATATGGTGAGCTATGGTAGCAGAAATGTAAGGTAAGCAATAACGTGGTGGAGTTCAGACAGCTTCTAGATGACCAGCTGAAGAATGTAGATGACCAGCTGAAGATTAGTGAGGGAATAGTGATGAAGTGCAGACAGCATGTAGATAACAAGTTGAAGCATGTAGTCGACCATGTGAAGATAAGTAGTGAGAGAATTGTGATTGAAGAGAAATATTGCACTGCTGAGCCTCGGATGAGTGTACAGGGAGCATATGACAAGAATGGACAGAATATGGTGACTCTTTACAGATCCCAAGCATCTAAAAGTCACATTACGGGGTTGAACAATCAGAATGTAGGTGATTTAAGTCTGGGTTTTAATTATGATGCCCCAGTTTTTAGGCCCCAAACCAATGAAGTGCATGGCTATAATGGGGTCCAGTTAAAAAGAAACCTCAGGAATTTGATGGTAAAGTATCTTGGGAAGCTTACCATGCGCAGTTTGAGTGACTTGCTGACCAGAATGGTTGGAATGATAGGCAGAGGGCTGTACAGCTTGCTATTAGGCTTAAGAGTGCTGCAGTGGAAATTCTGGGCCACATGTCAGTAGAGGAGAGGAACAGTTACCAGTCCTTAGTGGTAGTGCTGGAGTGCAAATATGGGACCTTGTCCCAAACTGAGGTTTACAGAGCAATATTCTGGACCCGTGTACTGGCCAGAGGTGAATCCCTACAGCAGCTTGTTCATGACCTGGAGAGTATGGCATACAAAGCAAACTCTGGAGCAGCCCCTAACCTATTGGCTATTCTTCTGAGGGACCAGTTCGTTGATGCTCTTGATAGTGCAGAGTTGAAAGTGCAAGTGAAGTGGGCACAACCTAGAAACATGCAAGAAGCACTAGCCTGGGCTCTAGAATTCGAGTCCTACATCAGGTCCAGTACATCCACTTTTCAGGCAAGTCATAGGGCAGGATTCAAGGCAAGAAAGGGGCAGGTACGAGAAGCGGAAAAACTTGTAGGAAGTTGCTGGTACTGTGAAAAACCAGGACACAGAAAAGAGGACTGCTACAAATGGAAGAGGGAACAGGAGAAGACCAGAGGAGGTTGCTGGTTCTGCAGAAGGCTGGGACACAAGGAGGATTGTTACAAAATAGAGGAAGGAGCAAGAACAGAGCAGTGCATGGAAATCTTCAATTGTAATAAAAGTGTGTTGGACATGTAGTGAGGCAGGACACTTCAGTTCTGAGTGTCTGAAGTAAAAAAGAAAAAAAAAAGATGATAAGAAGAAGGCTGCAGAAGACCAGAAAGAAGCAGAAAACTAGTGGAGGCTGATGTTAAGGGGCAACAACCAGCCAGCTTTTCCCAAGTAGCCCCACCACCGAGAAAATGCAAGAGAATGGCAATGAACAGTATGTGAAGAAATGGAAGAATGGACAGAAAGAATTGTACCCTGGTGATTGATTTGGCCTCAGAGCAGACTTTTGTGAGGCCTGATTGTGTTACATCATCGGTATCTGCCTGAGTCATCAGAATAACTGTGTATCATAACTGGGGACTGCACAGAACTGAGGACCCCTGGATATCTGGACTGAAGTGGCAGGGCAAGAGGCTACTCTTCCATTCTACATAGCCGACATGAAGGATTCTTGCTTTCTGGGTCAGGACTATCTGATGTCCATGGGATGTGAGCTGGACTCCTGCTCCATGAAGCTGAAGGTCTGAGGAGGGTCGGTTCCCATCACGGCAGTGAAACGTACCAGTTCTGTGGCGAGGTGAGGGTGCTCCACATTACAGTGATACCCCCAAAATCAGAACTGTTGCTCCAGTGTAAGGTGAGTGGCTCTATTGACACCTGTCTAGGGGTGATGGAGCCTGATGTACAGTGCAAGACAAAGGCTGTAGTGATGGTGGGGAGAACTCTGGCAGAAACAGGTGCAGATGAAGTGCCAATTGTGGTGGCCAATTTCTCCTGTGAGCCACAGAAGATCAACGAAGGAGAAATTATGGGACTGTGCCAGGTGGTGGACCCTGAGTGGCACCAGACAAGGCCTGTAATAGAAGCATAGTCAAAGAAGATGGGTACCTGCCAGACCAATTATAAGATCTATTTTCAAGGGGTTGCCAATGCCTGGATGGTTCACAAGTGCTGAAGTTGTGGCAGCCGCTGATGAAGTTTGCTGATGTCTTTTTCACCGAGACTTAGACCTGAGATGCACTGATTTGTTGGAGCACTGTATAGACACCGAGGATCATCGCCTGATTAAACAACCAGTGCAGAGGATGGTGCCAGCCCAACGGCAAGAAATGGAGAAGGTGATGGAGAATCTCCAAAGTCAAGGAGTGATAGAAAAGTCCAGCAGTCCTTGGGCATCAGCAGTGGTTCTGGTGAGGAAGAAGGATGGCTCTGTAAGATGCTGTGTAAAATATCGAGCCCTGAATGATGTGACAGTGAAGGATGCATACCCCTTGCCAAGAACTGATGACACCCTGGATGCTCTGTCAGGTGTGAAGTGGTTCTTCACCCTAGACATGAAGGCAGGATATTATCAGATCAAGATGCAGAGAAGGACTAAGAGAAGACAGCCTTTTCATACAGGCTAGGTTTATGGAAGTTTAATGTGATGCCATTTGGCCTATGCAATGCCCCAGCTACTTTTGAGCGTCTCATGGACCGCATACTTGAAGCCCTGCATTGGCAGACGGCTCTTATCTATGTGGACGATGTAATGGTGTTTGGACGGACTTTCGACCAGGAATTGGAGAGGCTGTTGGAGGAGTTGAACAGGATCTGTGCAGTGCACCTCAAGCTGAACCCCAAGAAATGCTACTTGTTTCAGAAGGGAGTAAGTACCTGGGACACATTGTAGGCAAAAGCGGCGTCCAAATTGACCCGGAGAAGGCAGCAGCTGTGGAAAACTGGCCACTTCCAATTTGTGTGAAGGAGCTATGGAGTTTGCTTGTCTTGTGTACCTACTACCGGTGTTTTGTCATGGACTTTGCAACAATAGCTGCACCTCTGCACAAGCTGTTGGGGAAGAAGCAGAAGTTTGCATGGACAGCAGAGACTCAGAAAGCCTTTGACGAACTCAAGTACGCATTGGCAAGCTCTCCAGTATTGCCGTACCCTGATCAGTGTCAGCCATTGATCTTGGACTGTGATGCTAGTGACCATGGTACTGGCGCAGTCCTGTCGCAAAAGAAGGATGAACAAGAGTATGTGGTGGTGTGTTACAGCAAGAAGCTCAGCCCACTGGAGCAGAACTACTGTGTGACCCGTAAGGAGTTCTTGACAACAATGAAGAGCCTTGATTTCTTCCATCCCTACTTGTTTGGGTCTTACTTCATCATCAGGTCAGACCATGCAGCACTCAAGTGGCTGAAAACGCTAAAGAATCCGGAAGGACAATTGGCATGCTGGCTTAGGAAGCTTGACCAGCAGAATTATGAGGTGCAGCATCCTCCTGGGTGGGTACACGGCAATGCTGACAGCCTGAGTCATCGGCCTTGTGATCCAGAGTGCTGGCACTGTAGTAAAAAGGAAAATCATAGTAAGAAATGCAGCCATACTGCAGTGACAGGGCCAGCATCAGATGAAGACTTTAAGAGGATGCAGATGGAGGATGCAGATTTAAAACCAGTGCTAGAGTGGCTGCAGTGGAGTACAGTGCGACCATCATGGGATGAAGTTCCAGGTTAATCCCTGTGACTAAGAGTTACTGGAGTCAGTGGGACCTTCTTCGTTTGAACAACGGGCTACTGGAGCGTCAGTGGGAAACACCCAATGGCCTCAGCAAGTATTGGCAACTGGTGGTTCCAAAGAAGATGAGGTCCGAGATCTTGGATGAGTCCCATAACCAGATCATATTGGGCACCTGGGAGTGAAGAAAACTCTAAGCCGGCTGCAACACAGGTTCTACTTGACTGGCATATGTCAGGATGTTGAAGAGTTGTGTCGGGCCTGTGATTTGTGTTTTGCCAAGAAGGGACCCAAGAAACGTGGTTGTGCCCTTCTTCTGCTGTACAAAGTAAGTGCACTGATGGAGTCATGATGGACATTGCTGGACCACTGCCACTCACTGAAAGAGGAAACCAGTATATATGTGTTGACATGGGCTACTTCACAGAAGTGGCCAGAAGCCTATGTCATCCCTGATCAAGAGGCTGTGACAGTTGCTCTGTTGTTGGTTGACTAGCTCTTCTGCTGTTCTGGGATGCCACAAGAGTTACATTCACACCAGGGTAGAAACTGAGTCTGCTGTGTTCCCTGAGTGCTGCAGATTGCTGGGAATTAAATAGACCAGGATGACCCCACTAAGGCCACAGTCAGACGGGATGGTGGAGAAATTCGACTGGACCCTGGGCCAGGAACTTGCCAAGTACTGTGTAGAGGGACAAACAGAATGGAACCAGAAATTAACTGAGTTGCTGATAGCATATCAGTCTGCATCCCATGAGTCTACCGACTACTCTCCTGCAAAACTGATGTTGGGTTGAGGGTTACACTTACCCATTGACTTGTAAATGGGAAGAACACCTGTTGAAGAGCTGCCTACAGACACCTCCAGCTACGTGAAGCATCGTCAGGAAAGGCTGGCTGAGGAACATCAAGTGTGAGAAGCCCTCAAGTTTTCAGGAGAGGCAATGAAGTGCAAGTATGATGCCAAGGCAAGTGAGGTGAACTGCAAGGATGGTGATCAAGTTTGGTTATACTGTACAATCCTCAGTGGAAGAAGGGACAGTCACTAAAGCTGCAGAGCCCATAGGATAAGCCTTACTCTTTGGACGCCCTATCAGACGTAACATATCGGATTCGGGGAGGCAGGAAGTCTTGCCCAAAGGTGGTACACGTGAACTGTCTGTGGCAGTACCATGGGCCAGAACAGTACAGCTGGAACATCTCTGAGGAATCGTGCCCTCCCGCAGCCGAGGATGTTGATGAGGAGCAAGGAGCTGAAGTGCAAGAAGATGGTGACAGTTTGTCAAGAGAAATGAATCAGGAAGAGGACCAAGACCTTCCTGGAGGAGTGGACTGTGTGGAGGAGCAAGAATGTCATCGGAAGTGGCATAAAAGAAAACCTGATAAGTTGAAGGATTATTTTGTGTATAGTTAGATGTTTCATTAGGATTAAGGTTTATGTTTGTATATATTGGGCAGTTTGTCTGGACAACAAACGGACTAGGGGAGGGGTAGTGTTAAGAAGCGGGATTTGCCAGTTAGGTAGTCGAGAAGTTTTTCACTGATTCCCGATGTTTACGGTTGTTCCAGTACGAGTCAGAGTTGCCAGTTTGCCTGCTGTTTGTGAGTGTAGTTGTTTCTTGAGTTATGCAATAATCTTTATGCTCTTTTTTCTATCTATCTATCTATCTATATACCTAGGCTGCTTCCCCCAAGGAAAGGGAGGTAGCTGAGACAGGACAACACACTCCCCATTTACTCATCCATTCAAACACATTCATTCGCATCTTAGCCCCAATGGAGAGAACGGACAGATCCTCACCGCACCACACTGCACAAGGGTCAACTGCGCAATGCAGTCAGTGACATCCGCAGCAGGGCCCGACAGCAGAGCTGGTTTACCCCTGCCACATCATAACAGACCCATCTCCTTACCCGCACCTGACCTGACTAGCTGATCAGACCAAATGCGGGAGAATATCCCCTCAGGGCTGCGTCATCACTTATTCATTTACAATTTCTATCCATTTATTTCTGTCATGCACAGCCACTCTTCCTTGCTCAACAGACATCCCTCTCGCATCCAGCACTCTCTTCACACTGTCCATCCATCCTATTCGTGGTCTTCCTCTCAGCCTTATACCTCCCACATCAGATCTAGTTATCTTTTTCACCAATCGCTCATTATCCATTCTCTCCGTATGCCCAAACCATCGCAACACCCTCTGCTCAACTCTACCAGCCATCTCCCGAACAACTCCAGTTCTCATTCGCACTTCATCATTTCGCACTCGATCCACACACGTCACTCCACACACACTCCTCAGACACCTCATCTCCATTACATTCAAACTTTTTCCTCTCTGCTACATCCATATTCCATGTTTCAGCCCCATATAATGCAGTCGGTACCACAACACCCTCATACAGCCTTCTCTTTACATCCATTCTAAGCGAACGACATCTAAACACTTTTTTCATTCCTCCCAGCACCTTTCCTGCTTCATTTATTCTAAACTTCACTTCTGCATCTCTTCTTCCATCCACAGCAACATGTGACCCTAGATATTTAAAACACTCTACCTCCTCAAGCAACTCACCATTCAAAACTATATTCATCCCCCTACCATCTACCAACCTCGTGCACTTCATCACTTTACTCTTATTCTCATTTACTTTCAATTTCCTCCTTTCACACACCCTTCCAAACTCCTCTATCAGCTGTCTCAATCTCTCCTCTGAATCAGCCACCAGTGCAGTATCATCTGCAAACAGCAGCTGCTTCAGATTCTACTCTCCACCATCAACATTCACCAGACTCAGACCTCCACCTAAAACTCTTGCATTCACCTCCCTTATGACACCATCCATGTAAATATTAAACAACCAAGGCGACATCACATATCCCTGTCGCAGCCCCACTCTCACGGGAAACCAGTCACTCACAGCATTTCCCACTCTTACACACGCTCTACTATTTACCGTACATAAAAACTTTTCACCACTTTTAGTAACCTACCATCAAGTCCATACAATCTTAAAACAGTCCACAAAGTCTCCCTATCAATTCTATCATACGCTTTCTCTAAATCCATGAATGCCCAAAACACATACTTGCCTTTCGCTAAATACTTTTCACACACTTGTCTCACAGCAAACACCTGATCCATGCATCCCCTCCCTCTCCTAAAGCCACACTGCTCATCACCAATCACTCCCTCTGTACCCTCTCTAACTCTCATAATTAACACTCTACCATAAACCTTACCTACAACACTCAACAGACTTATACCCTTAAAGCTAGTACATTAATATTTATCACCCTTGCCTTTATACAACGGGACCACACAAGCACTTGCCCAGTCAATTGGCTCCATACCTTTCACAAAGCACACATTCAACAATCTTACTAACCAGTCAACAATAGTCACTCCACCACCCTTCAGGCATTCCACAGCACACCCATCCATACCTGCAGCTTTCTCTGTTTTCGTCTCCTTTACTGCCTTCTCCACTTCCTCCTTCGTGATCAAAGAATCATTCAACTCTCCCAACACATTTATTCCTTGCACCCTTCCATCCACCACAATCTCAGCCACCCTTTCCTCCTCTACATTTAACAATCTTTCAAAATACTCTGCCCATCTCTTCCTTACTGCATCCATCTCAGTTAACATCCTTCCATCCTCTGCTTTTACTCGTTCTCCTTCCCAGACTCTCTCTTTCGCACCCTTTTCACCTCCTTCCAAAACATTTTCTTATTCTGTTGAAAATTCTCTGTCAGCCACCTACCCCACCTCTCATCTGCTGCCACTTTAGCATCATGCACAGCCCTTCTTGCCCTATTCCTCTTTTCCTTATACCTTTCATATGACATCTCATCCTTCCTCTGCAGCCACACTTCATATGCACATCTCTTCTCAGCCACAGCCATACTTACTTCCTCGCACCACCATTCACTTCCTTTTCTTACACCACCACCCACATGTCTCACACCACACACCTCTTCTGCATCCCTCACCACAGCACTCTTAAACAACTGCCATTCCTCCTCCACACTGCCATTTTCCTGATCTTTCACTGCGTTCCACTCATCTTTCAATTTCTCCTGATACTCTATCTTTTTCTCTCTTTTATCCAACTCACTCACTTTCAAAACCTCCCTGCCACACCTAACTCCTAGCTCTCACTCATCTCATACCTACTCTTAACTTTCCCTCCACCAGGTGGTGGTCAGACATACCTCCACCCTCCCCTTTCAGAACTCTCACATCCAACAATCTTCCTATTACATTCCTAGACACAACCACATAGTCTATCAAAGTTCTATCAACAACCCTACCATCCTCCTGTCTCACCCACGTATACTTATAAATATCCTTCTGCTCAAACAGCGTATTTCCAATCACCATCTCTCGCTCAACACACATCGCTATCATTCGTTCCCCATTTTCATTTCTTCCAGGCACACCATGCATACGAACTACACCTTCAACTGCTACATTTCCCACTCTAGCATTCAAATCTCCATTCATTACCACATTCGCATTCGCTCCAAAACTCTGCAGACACTCATCAACATCATTCCAGAAAGACTCCCTCTCTTGTTCATCCCTTTCACTACCAGGCCCATATGCACTCACAAACACCCACAACTCACTTTCAAATTTCGCTTTCACCCACGTCAGTCTCGATGACACCTCCTTCCATTCAATCACACACTGCTGTACTTCCGGACTCACTAACAAGGCCACACCTTCTCTTGCCCTTCCTCTATCAACACCTGACAATCTTCCATTCACACTGCCAAACATAGACTCACCCTTCCCTTTCATCTTCGTTTCACTCAAAGCTAGCACATCCAACTTTCTTCTCACAAACATTCCTCCAATCTCCTCCCTTTTAGCCTCAAACGTACTACATCCACGCACATTCATAGACCCAATCTTCAGGGTACGGGGGATAACTCCATCCCCCATCCCTTCCTCTGGCCTGTCCCTTTTTATGAACTAAAAAACAGAGGAGGGGGTCCCTAGTCCCCTCACCTTTTGGTTGCCTTTTATGACACGCAGGGAATACGGTGGCAGTATTCTTTCTAACACAACCTGGCTGTAGAGTAGTAGCACCACCCCATAGTGCGGCCAGATTGTGTCCCCCCCGCCACAGGGGGGGTGATATCTTCGAGTTGGCAACTGTTGTTCTTGTAGAATGTAGATCAGTCTAGTACATTGTGAGCTTATATAAGGATGGGGAAAGACTAGAGGCAGTTCAGTCAGTTTTCAGTGCAGTTTGAGTGTAGCTCAGTGTCAGTGCAATGATGTTTGTATGTTATCGGTTCTTGTGAAAACAGTTAAGTGTTGTTGGTAAACAGTGAAGTGTTACTGAAGCTTGTATATCATCGGTACTTATGAAAATAGTGTTGTCAAGCATCAAGTGCAATTGCAGTTAACAAGCTCCAGTGCTTGTGAGAATAGTGAAGTGAAGTTGGAAAGCTTTCAGTGTAATTATTTGGAAAATAAAGACAGTGAACTTAAGAAGCCATAGTTTTCACCACGCATCAGATGATTTAGTGTGCTGTACACCGAAAGGCTGACCATAAGAACAACTCACTGGGCAACGTCCTTCCTATGCTGAACTGTCGCACTTGGAGCCTGTGGCATTGTGGGTTGGGGATGTAACAATATATATAAAATGTGTGTTTGTGTGTGTCCTGGTCACTTGGTCGTATTCAAGCAGTTTTTGCAAATTCTAAATATTCAAAAATAATGTACAGACGCCGGAATAAGTTCGTTTCCTTTTCCGTGGACTAAGGTGTTTGTAACACTGCTTGATGGCTTGATGGAGAACTATCCCCTCCCCCTCCCATCCAAGACCTAGTGAGATACAAGGCCTGATAATTTCTGTTTAAAAATCGTACCACTCCGCACATGACGTCACGTGGCACCTGAGCCCACCACTCCAGTAGGGTTAAGACAATCAGTTTGACTTAGACTCCCCTTGGGTGAGGATCCCCAGCTCCTCCTGAATTTTCACTCCAAGCAAGGCTAATGGTGTGCTGTGCAGCTTACGGGTGCACATCCTCACAGCGTAAAAACAAGGAAAATGGAGATATATCGTTTCCCAAAGGATGAGGAATTGAAAAAAGGTGGCTTTATCTTTGTGACAGAATATTAATGCCAGCAATGCACGCGTCTGCAGTCTACCTTTTGAGCCCGCTGCTTACAAGAGACACCTTCAGTATGAACTCGTGAATCTACCAGTTCCTGACAATCTGAAGAAACTTGAGGACACTGCAGTGCCAACAAGCAACTTACTGAGACTGTAAGGTAACCTTGCAGCTGACTGGTTGTGCGAGTGCAGTCATTACTAGCAATAAGGGTTACAATAACTGATTGAAGAAATTACTGACAAAATAAAATACGAGTATATTGCCAAAATGAAATACGAGCATATATATTTATGAATCGATTAATTTAAAAACGGGGTCTTTCAAAGTTTGTAAGATAGTCTAGACACATTTGAAATTTTGAATTCTTGGGTCAAATCAAAACACATCCAAGTAAAATTTTAAAAGTACCTTGATTCTCTTCCTTCCCATGTTCGGGGAAAATAAGGAAAATGATGCCATTACGGTGATACATTGCAAAATATAACCTATATCTATATATCTACATATCCATCCATCCACCCATCATCTAATCCTAAGTTGCCCCATGAGGAGCGTAGGAGCCCGGGGCTAGGCAAGTTGGGCCTGGCATTTAAGATGAGTGACCAACCTCACTCATCCCTGAGTGGCATTACGTGAGCAATAAACCCCAACCACCCCTCGGATATAAACCTTCACCGGCTCAATCCGATTGGAGCACCATTATTACCCACTAAACCACCAGGCGCCAAAATTTGGTTATATGGTTAGCACCCAGCGTAGTAAATGGTTTCCTAGTGTACAGGAAACCGTCTGGCTTGTCACTCAGTGTAGAGTTACCCACAGGCAGAAGGAAGAGGAAAGAATGAAGGAAAGAAAGACACAAGAGGGAGTGTAAAGTCACCCGCAGGCAGAAGAAAGAGGAAAGAATGAAGGAAAGAAAGACAGAAGAGGATAGATGGAAAGAAGGATGGAGGAGAGGAAAAGGCAGACACCCGAGAGCAGCACTACATAAAGTGAGTAGATGGTGAGCTCCCCCAACTACCACACACACACACACATATATATATATATATATATATATATATATATATATATATATATACACCTTCATCATCCTTAGAAAGGTGTGGTGTGATGTGTGTGCAATGTGGTATATCTGATGTGGTATGACTGTGTGTGTAGTGTGGTATAACTGGTGTGGTGTGGTGGTGTGTAGTGTGGTATATCAGATGTGGTGTGATGGTGTGTGTAGTGTGGTATAACTGGTGTGGTGTGATGTTGTGTGCAATGTGGTATAGGCTATCTGATGTGGTGTGGTGGCCTGAGTAGTATGGTATATCTGATGTGGTGTGGTGGTGTGGTATATCTGATGTGGTATGGTGGTCTGTGTGGTGTTGTATATCTGATGTATATATAATATATAATATACTATACAATGTGTGTGTATATACTGTATATGTACTGTATGTACTGTGAATTTATCTGATATGGTGTGGTAGTGTGTATCAGTATTGAAGCTATAAATTAGGAAGCATTCAGTAACAATAGCAAGATTAACACAATAAAGTTATATTAAACGCTGACGATGGCGACAACATAATTTAGCAAATTGTGGTAATCTGTCGCAATTACCTATCCACTTTGCCTGTTTTCTCTGAAACCCCAAGAAATGTACCCCGTGACGTCACCAAGGTGCGCGGGGGAGATAGATAGATAGATAGATAGATTGATAGATAGATAGAGAGAGAGAGAGAGAGAGAGAGAGAGAGAGAGAGAGAGAGAGAGAGAGAGAGTAAAATGATGTAAGATGGGGAAGAGAAAGAGAGGTGGAGAGAAGGGTGAGAAGGAAAGGAGGCGAAGAAGAAAATACTGCAAGAGAGAGAGAGAGAGAGAGAGAGAGACAGACAGAGACAGAGACAGAGACTTGGAATAGTAAGTACAATCAGAAGTACTGATTTAAAAAGTGAGTGAGAGAAGAAGCTGAAGCAGAGAGGAAGAAAGCACGCAGGTGAAAAAATGGAACAGTGTTATAGGAGTGACACAGGGACGAAGCACACACACACACACACACACACACACACACACACACACACACTTTCTGAATATTTGTTGACCTATCTGTCCGTGCCTGTCAGTGTACAGCCCCCTCCCGTCCCCCACTCTCTCTCTCTCTCTGGATCTCGTTTCCTTTTCCCTCCTTCCTCTTCCTTTATAGCTATCTGCCCAGTCCCTACCTTCCTCCCTCTCTCTTTCCTTTCCTTCGTCTCTCTCCCTCTCTGTTACTCCCTCCTTACCTCACTAATCTTTTCTTTCTCCCTCCCTGTGTCACAACTTTGTCTTACTTTTTTCATATGTCACATGTCTTACCTTTTTTTTCTCCATTATTCTCTCCATATTTCTTTTCTTGTACTAAATCCATTTCCTTCACTGCTTTCTTCCTCCAATAATAAATGCATGCTCTTTTTCTCTCTCCTCTCCCTGTCACCCGAAAGGTCTTCTTTCATTCCGCTCTTCCCACTGTCTTTCCCTTCCTCCCTCCCTCTCCCTCCACTGGTCTTCCCTTCTTAGCATCTCCCTCCTCTTCCTTGCCTTAAAAATTAATCTATTTTCTTCCCACCCTTAATCTCTACTTTCCGCAAATTTCTCCAATTTCTCTGTTTCTCTTCCTCCCTTTTTACTTGAATGTTACATTCGTTCTACTCAGCCTCAATACTTTCGTCTTTTCCTGCTTAGTTCTTTCCTTGCGTCTTTGTCAGAACAACACACTTTCTTCCTCCTTCCTGTTACCTTGCCTCCTTTTCTACTTTTTCTCATTATCGTCCTCAGCATTTCGTTCCACAGCTGTCTTTCCCACTTTCTCCTTTTGTTATCCCTATTTCTATGTTTGCTCCTTTTCCATTTTCTCTCAGCTGTCCCCCCTTTTGTCTCTGCTTCCCTGTCTCCCCGCCTTTCTATTCACATCTCCCTTTTCTCTTTCGCTTTCACACTGCTTGTATCTCATTTCACCTCCCACTGTCTCTTCCCACTCTGTCTCTTTTTTCAGCTCTCGTTGTTCTCTCCTTGCCTCACCATTCTTATTTTCTCCGTAACTGTCCTCTCATTTCTCAGTTTTCCACTCGCTCTCCCTTTCCGCCTGGTGCTCCCTGTCTTTTAACGCTCTCTCTCTCTCTCTCTCTCTCTCTCTCTCTCTCTCTCTCTCAGTGTACTAAACCTTTTCTTAACTTGGTTTATGACATATGCTGTACTATTCCTTTACTTGTTGTTCGGACTACACGTAATTAGTGAGGTGCTTGATACAGAAACCCCTAGCTGGCTGTGAGCGAAAGTACAGAGGGTAGCGGGTGGGGTTATGGGGTCGGAGAGAAAAGTGGGGGGGTTGGTGGGAGTGTGGGACTATGAGGAAGGAAGGAGGAGGGGATACCTCTCCATCGAGCAGTGTTACAAACACCTTAGTCCACGGAAAAGGAAACGAACTTATTCCGACGTCTGTACATATGTCAGATCGCCCAAAGAAGTGATGACGATTCCTCGTCCAGCAGCGGTGGCAGCAACATCTCCTCCTCTCCTCACCATGGCCTCTTCTGCTACTGCTCCAACCTACGATCCGTTGAGGGGGGCTAACTACAGCAGTAATGAGCCTGAAGGAGGAATGCAGACCATCACCATCACCGGCACCGTGAAGTGGTACAGCGTCAGGGCGAAGTACGAGTTCATCCGGCGCCAGGATTCTGGCGCCGATGTATTTGTGCATTGCTCAGGGATCGCTGCTACCTCTTCACGGCGCCACTCGCTCTCGTTATGCCAGGGCGAGACAGTGGAGTTCCACATTCACCAGACACCGAAGGGTCCCGAGGCCAGAGACGTCACTTGACCGGGAGGTGCAGCTGTGCAAGGCTCTGCCTATGCACGGCGGCGTCCCACGGCCCAGGGGCGCCGGCCTGGGGATCCCCGATGTCCTGAGGATGTGGATACCATTGTCGCCATGTGCATCGCGACGGCGAAGGCTTTCTGTGGTGATGACAAGGCAGCGATGCTCGTTCTACTCCCCCAAATCTTCGAGAAGAACGGGCTGCCGCACCTTGTCATCCCTCAGAGCTTCGTTCGTGATGCTTGGCCAGCTCTTCGTCAGGAGCGTCACACCACCACGCTGCAGCCTCCTAGACCCCGCATAACACCGCGGAAAAGGCTGCAGCTTGACGCTCCTATAAACAGAGCGACTGCCTCCTCCTGCACTACCTCTGCCCCGCCCATGAACACAGACACCGATGACAATCACCGCCCGCCGTCAGCAGGTGAGGAGGGACGCCTCTCACGTCCTTTCCATCCCACAGGACGAAGGCGACCACACCTCCCCCTCACCACCTCCTGTTGCTGTCGTGAACCTCCAGGCCACCAAGGAGGCACGTACAGCCGTCCACACTTCCACGAGGGCCACCACAGTGTTGTCAACGCCAGTATTTCCGACCCTCAAGTTGTGAGCTCCATTCGAAGCATTCACTGGTGGGAAAGAGAGAGGGGAATGGGAGTTTAAGCGAGGGTGGGATGTTATGCCTATACACGAGGAGTGAGAGAAGACATGGCAGGTGTTAAGAGGCCTCAGAGAAGCAAAGGGTAATATAAGCATTGTTTTAGTTTTCGTGTCAGTTACTGATCTACCTAATATGACGTAACACATAAAAAGACAGCTGAGGTAACTGTTGCATCATTTTATTGTAATAAAACTTGCTATCAATCTTTGATTGTTGTAAGATATTGACACAAGTTACTCCTTTCGATTCAGAAACTAGATTGCTGTATAATATAATATAGAAGAGAATAACGTAATATTGCACGTGGCACCTCCTAACACCACTAGCAACACCTCGACATTTTGACACACATCCATATTGTCCGTATCTAGCGTTACCTAACAGTCTACACACGTAGTACCTGATATCAGGGCTTGCATTATCTGTCAGGTGATAACAGAAATAATGCTTGACTACCCGTCATGAATCCCTTGGTATTTTACCAATCCCTAGGTAACCAGAAAGAACATATTAATATATATAGAACAAGAAAGTGGAAATAAGTATCATATCCGAATGTGTTAATTTCAGTCAAAAGAGCAAGGTCACATGGAGAAGTCCCCATATACGACGGTATTGCTTGCAGGGTAGAGGCCAATATATTTAGAGTTTTGACGCCCCATCGGTCCCGAGACAATTCATTTCAGCTTTACAACTGCTCCTCCTTTCCTTCTTTTTCCGTCGTCTTTGCTATTTCCCCTCTCCTCTCTATCTCCTTCCCCAGCGAGCTACAGTGTCTATCAGGAATAACACAAGTCCTCTCTCTCTCTCTCTTCCAATTCTGCATATACGGGGAAGTTATGTTCACTTGGCAGCAGTTCAGTGCGAGATAACAACACCCATAGCTCAGATGTGAAGCATACTGATTCGTGTGGTAAAATTTATTACAACATGGTAGACATGAAAATCAATGAAGATAAAAAACTATATATATTTCTGAAACATATCTAGGAATGAAGGCTTCAATGATCTATGTATTGGAAGAGAAACAATCACCGAAGCCACGAAACGTATGCATTACCTGGGAGGTTTGGAAGTGTTTCGCCTTCTTTATTATCTCGGTTACTCTCTCGGTCAGCGTTGCCAATGCTTTGGGTGGTCCTCGCGGAAGAGTGGACGGCTGTACCTCTCCCACGCCACCACCGATATCAAGGAAAAAGAGGAAGAAACAGCCAAGACCACCGCCACCAGCCGACACGGATATCGAACGCACCACACCCTCCACGTCCACAGCCTCTGAACCTGTCCTGAGCCATTACAAGACCATCGATAGAAGCGAATTTCACAACATCACCAAGACCGCCTTTGACCCCGACATCTTAGGCCATCTCAAACAGACTGATCCACACCTTTTATCTCAACTTACAAGTCCGAGCAGTTCCTCGTAGAGGACGCTCCACGTCACCTCTGATCACTCTGGCGGGCTCTCCACCCTGAACCTGGGACCACCCTATCATGACAGGTGGACAAATCTAACCAACTAAAGTGATGACTTGCTTTCTATGAATTTTGGATAAAACTCCCTGGGTCTCCCAATGTTTACTTGATTGGGAGTTTGGAGACAGAAACAGTCTTTGCCTAATCTGCAAACATATTTATGGTGTAAAAAAAAAAAAAAAAAACTAATCTTGCGAAAACATTAGCTAAGTTTAGCAATAATTTTTTTTAGGTCAATAACAATAGCAAATAAAAAGCGATTTTGGCACGTTTCCACTCCTCGTCACGACCAAATGCCAGCAGTGTTACCAATGTAACAATTTTGCTCTAAATTTAGAAGTTTTAAAAGCAAAGTAGCTGGTAAAAGAATTTAAATATATTATGTCTATCTGACGTTCTTTGGAAGTTCTATCTGGCGTTTTTTTCCTTAATTTCCCTGTCTGGAGGATTTTCACCACTTTTGAGACCAATCTAGCGGATTTCAAAAATATTCCTTTGGCAACACTGCAAGCCAGGCCTTACCTTAGTCAATTATTATCATGCCGTGGATGTGACTGGGTGTGTTGCGGCCTTTGTCACAACCCCCCCTCCCCCTACGTTTTTAATATAGTCCTTTTCGTCTTTAGCTCTCTTCATTGTTGTACTCGTGTTTTTGACTATCACCCTCTCCCTCTTTAGTTCTTTTGTGAAACTGACCTACATATTTTATTACAGCTTGGATTTTCATCGTGCGAATAAAAATTACAAATTTTCCCCAAATAACTGCACTGGTTTCACTATCTTCAGTGAATACCAGCAGATTAATTTGCTTCTTGATAGCAACACAGGTGGTTAGGGGTTTTTCTTGGGCACATACAATAATTTGTCTGTCTTTGGTTTTGTGTTGTGCTACGATGGGCTCCAATTGGCAAACTTTCTCTGTTCTGCCTCTTTCTATATCGTTTGTGTCCGTTAACTGTCCTCTTCTTGATGTTCAACTGGCAGGATATGTCTTGCTGGAATAATTGCTAAATAAAGAGCAATAATCTGCTTGCACTGACGATCCATCTTGCTTACAGCTCTCATGGGTTTTCCCCCGTAAATCATCCCACATAGAGAATTAAATATGGAGAATCATATTGTTACATCCTCACCCCACCCACACTGCCACGGGCTCCAGCAGCAGTAGTTCAGTACAGGAAAGACGTTGTCCAGTGTTGTTCTTCCTATGGTCAGCCTTCAGGTGTACAGTACACAAGATCAGATGAGGCATTGTAATTAACACTGGCTTCTCAAAGTTCAGTCTTTATTTTCCAAATGGTTACACTTAATGCTTTCCAACTTCACTTCACTATTCTCACAAGCACTGGAGCTATACACACTTTATTAATTGCAATTGCACTTAATGCTTGACAACACTTCACAGTTATCACAAGTTCCGATGATATACAAACTTCAATAAACACTTCACTATTTTCACAAGTATCGAAGATAATCTTCATTAACTGTAATTACACTTAATGCGTGCCAGCAACATTTCACAAACTTCACTAACAGCACAGCACTGAGCTACAGGACTGCACTTCACTTAAACTGACCTGAAACCCGACTAAAAACCGCCCTAGTCTCTCCCCATCTTTTATAAGCTTGCATTACTCTCGAAAACTTCGCGTATACTCTCGACGGGCAACAATTGACAATTCAGAGACAACCAAAACATGACAAAGCAGTCTTACATTACATAACACTCTAAATCAATACCATACGAACTTAAAATACATAATTTAACAAACAATCACTTAAATAAAACATTATAAAGAAAAAGAGCCAAAAATTAATGCATAACTTACGAAATAACTACGCTCATTAACAGCAGGCTAATTGGCAACTCTGGCTCGTACCGAAACCACTATAAACATCGAGAAACGTCGAGAGACATCTCGGCACATAACTGGCAAATCTCGCTTCTTAAAAATATATTTTTAGATGTTTATCATTCTGATTTGATGTCACTCATGTTTTTGACATTACCATTTTCTGTGGGTTTTATTTTATGGGACATTTTTCCTTGAGTATTGTTGATTTAGGATGTAAAATAAGTATTGCGAGAGTTTCTCCGCATTTTAACCCTGAAACCATTGAGCGATAGGCTGTGCTTTTCACATTTTTTCTTATGGCTAAGCCTCAACTTCAGTATATTGTGGTTTCCTCTTCCGTAATGCGAGATATACTGTACACGGTAGAAACACTTATATATCGCATTTTTGAATTGTTATCTAAAAACTGCTCTTTCCAGTACAGGGGTGGATCCAGGAATTTTCGGTGGGGGGGTCTGATTTGCTGATTCAGCCAAAGACTTGATGCGACATACTGATATTTCAATGTTGAAATTGCCTCTTTATTCAATGATGCATGGCCGGTGGGGGAGGATGCATCCCCTCATCCTCCCCCTGGATCCATCCCTGTTCCAGTATGCAATATAGGAAATATAACTAGGCCGTGGCAGTTGCCAGACACCACTTTCTGAGCGAAAAGTATTGGGAATCGGGTCATCACGTCTTTGGGCATTTGTACACAATTATTGTAATCGATGAATCCCAAAGAAATATGAATCCAGCGGATTAGGAGGCAAATCTAGCGGAGTTTGGATGGTGATCTGGCGGAATTGTAAATTTGTGGATGGCAACACTATGGCCCTGCCTGTTTACTCTCATGTCTGTGGATTGAGGGAGGAGTGTATGTGGTGGGGATTACTCTCATGTCTTTGTGTATTGAGGGAGGAGTGTATGTGGTGGCGTGGCCCCTCACCCTCCCTCTGTTCTTATTTTAATCCTTGCCGATGATTAAAATGTAGTTTAACAGCATCTTTTAGAGGATCAGGCAAATACAGTGAATACTTTTTTTTTTCTTTTTTTTTTTTTTTACGTGTTCGACTCTGGGCAAAGGCTTCAGGGCCTATTCCTTGGGGACAGTGATATATAGTTGTGTGTTAATATTATCTATCCTTGATCACTGTGTACGCTATTTTATTTATTAATTTATTTATATATTAATTTTTTACAGAGATGCTGGTTGAGGCTGTGCTATTGACACTGCTCCTGCTGCTGCTACGCTCGTGGTGGCACAGTTGCTCGCCGGGGAAGAAGAGGCCTCCAGGTTAGGACTATTAAACTCTCAGGCTCCTTTACACATTTTCGAATATTAGAATCATTTGGTTTTTCCTGGAATACAGTATTAGAATTCTCCCAGCCTTCCAACCATAAGAGTTAATGGTAACAAAATTCATACTCTGAGGCTCCCATACCCACTCAGTTGAATAAAATCATCTGGCGTTAGTTGGAATGGAATAACAAAGTTGTCCCGAACATGGTGACAATATTATTTACATCAAGCTTCTGTTACTCACTCCCTGATTAATATAATCGTCGAAAATACAGTACTAAAGAAGACAACCAAGAATGGGTAAGTAGGGTCGCATTCTGGTTGGGCTAGGAGGTTCACTAGCATCTCTAGAGGGGTTAGGAGGCTCAGTAGTACCTGTGGAGGGGTCGGGAGGCTTACTTGCACCTTTGGAGAGGTTAGGAGGCTCACTAACGTCCCTTCCTGTCTCACAAGTGTATCATTGCGCAAGACGCAGAGTCTTGGGAAAAGTTATTTAATTACCTCACCCGGACGGAGTCCGACAAAGTATTAGTTTTGGTCTAATTTGTGTTTCTTTCTATCTTTCTTCGTTAGCAACATTACGGAAAAACGACAGAATGAAATTACATGAAACTTTCAGGATATGTGGGCACTGGTCCCCAAAGAATGAAATTAAATGTTGGAGATAATCGAGTGACCCTGAAAGGTCAAAATCAAGGTCACGGATTTTCAGAGGGCTATAACTTGAAAACGGTTGAAGATAGCGATATTTACTACTAGGAACATACAGAAACTCGTAATATGGGCTTTCATTATTTTGGCACCAAGACCTTTGACCCTGAATAATCTTGAAAGGTCAAACTCAAGGTCACGGATATTCAGGGGGCTATAACTTGAAACTGGTTGAAGATATATATTATTATCAGTATGTAGGAAATCCCATTTGGGGTTTTAATTGGTACCTTGACCTTTGAACGTAAGTGACACTGAAAGGTCAAACTCAAGGTCACGGATATTTAGGTGGCTGTAACTCGAAACTTGTTGAAGATAGAGATATTTACTGTTACCAAGATATAGGAAGTCTCATCTGGGCTTTCACTTGGCAGCATGACCTTTGACCCTGAGTGGCCTTGAAAGGTCAAACGCAAGATCACGGAGTTTCAGAGGGCGTAACTTGAAAACGTACTATTACCTTAAACTTTAATTGTGCACTCATTCAAAATGGCAGAAACAAGTCAGTATTTAATAGCTAGAAAATAAATGCTGTTGGGCGAGGTTTGTTGTGCCTGGCATCACTTGTTTATGATATATTGATGCACTGCTGGTGAAAAGCTTGAGGTTATGGAGAGTGAGAAAGGCGGAAGGAGGAATGAGTCTAGTCATTTATATCCCAACTTTTGGACACTGTGGAAGACAGTGCAGAAAGGAGGTGAAGTAGTGCAAAGGACTGACCAAGTTGTTTTAGCTCAAGACACCTACTGAAGATGCACTAAACTTCTTAGTAAGGGGGAAGGTGGGATGCACACAAGAATATACATGGACACTATTGTGATTTTAGGGAGAAGGAAAAGAGGATTAATTGATAAGGTTACCTGGCTATACTTTAAATATTAAGGTAACGATGGTAAAAGGAATGAAACTTGGAATTAGAAGGACTGGTTGATTTTCATGATGCCACTGCTTAAGTCCTCGTCCCATGATGCATTTTCAGCTTAACTTGGCTACTATTAGAATATATATATATTTTTTTTTTCATCGTCAGCATAATCTTAGTTGTTAATGAGATAATAAAGGCACGTATCTCTAACTCCTGTGGTTCGAAAGCTGTTAAGCAGAATAAAATCGTCTGATGATTAAACTACAGACGTCATTGGTTTGGAAAGGTTAACCTCCTCCCCCTTCGGCTTCCCCAGGTCCTTCTCTATTACCCCCTCTACGCCATTCTCTCCCTCCTCTCCCTCCCCCCTCTAATTTTACCTGTTTTCCTTTCCCCTCTCTTCCTATGTTTACGTCTTCTCTCCCCTCTACCTATTCCATCCCCTCCCACTCTCAATTCTCCCATCCATCCCCACCTTCCACTCTCCATTTACTTCCAACATCTACTCCCCACTTATTCCCACCATCTACTCCCCGTCTCCTCCCACCGTCTACCTCCCGACCTACTACCCCATCCACCACTTTACCCACTACCCTATCAACTACTCCAAATACTGCTCATCTACAACCCAGTCTACCAGTTCATGTATTATCCCATGTACTACCTCATCTACTTTCCATCTACCTCCCATTTACTTCCCATCTACCTCCCATCTACTTCCCATCTACCTCCCATTTATTTCCCATCCATCTCTCATCTACGTCCACCTACTCCCCATGTCACACTCCATCTGCTATCTCTATCCACTGTTGTATTGATATTACTGGCTATATATTTTGATAAATGTTATGCTTCTAACTATAAAATTTTTATGATTTGAGCTAAAATTGCAATCTCTCCATTTTAAATGCTGACTCGTAGCAAACAAAAAAAAACTATATACTTTTATGTTAAAAAAAAAGAACAGAGGAAGGAAACCAGATGAATAAAAAAAAGTAATCCATACACCAGATTACTGGTGTCCTCCATTCATAAAAAATCTATAACAGTTGGACTTGAACAGCCGTGGGTTGAAGATTGAGAGGAAACAACTGCGGGGAAGCGAGTTCCAGAGAGATGCAGTTCGGGGAATAAAGAATTATGACAGGCAGAAGTTCTGCATTATGGCCGTGTGACATTCCAGTCATGACAGTCATGAGCGCTACCAGATGCCCGTGTAGCACGAGGGAAGGCGTGGAGAGGTGGCACAATGGACGCAACTTCGTCTGAGCATTTGCCATAAAAGTGTCTGTAACATAATGCAAGAGAGGCTACATTCCTTCTTACTTGTAGGGAAGGTAGTTTATTTGTAACAGCAGGGTTATTAATAATTTCAACAGCTTTGTTCTGAAATTTGTCTAGTTGTTTTAGTGCAAGCTCCCCACATCCATTCCACAAAGGTGGAATGTTAGTTATGGAGAAGTGCTATTGAATGCATAAAGAGCCGTAGTATTGTCTTTTTCTACCAGTGAGCTACATGAAATAAGCTGCAAAAGGACGAAAATCTAGGTCAAGATAAGTTAAAGGAGTATGGTTGTGTAGGCTACTCAGGTGGTATAAATGACTGACTGGTGAGAGTCTAGGTCTTGAAACTGTGGATGCCATCACGTACGATAGATCACCAACTCTGTTATAATTGTTTCATAAGTACTCCCAAATAATACTTATATAATGTCTGAGGATGTGCACAGTCAGAAAAAGAAACGCATTGTTGGAGTTCGACAGATATGCAATTTTTTTTTTTTTTTTTTTTTGAAAGAAATGGCGTCTCAAAAAATATAAAATCAGGCTTCACAATAGTTGGTGCAGTATGAAGGCTGATACTTTTTTAGTTAACGGTACAAAGCAGGCAATTTACGAAAATAAACTTTCTGTGGTTGAAACACTGTATATTGAAAATTGGCTATACACGTTTGCACGGTGTCGCTGCCACCGCTTAAAAATGAACTGTGTGTGTTAGAATAATGAGCAATGGGCAGATATTTGGATTTCATGAAGACTTGTTGACGAAAGTATTGCATGAATGTGAGTGACTGTTAAATGAATGTGAGTGGCTGTAAAGTGACTGTTAGTGACTGTAAAGTGAATGTGAGAAAGTGAATATGAGCAGTGAATGTGAGGTGGAATTTAAAAAAATAAATAAATAAATAAAATGATGAACTCGGAGAATGAGCAATAAATACTACAACATACATTTAATATTGATAGAAGTAATACAGAAATGGGTAACATGTGATCCAAGCATATGCGATTTAAATTCAATATTGCTTACCCCCTACTCCCTATCTACTTTCTTTCTACTTCCTATCTACTCCCCATCTACTTCCTTTTACTTTCCATCTACTTCCCATCTGCTTCCCTTCTACGTCCCATTTACTTCACATCTTCTCCCCTTTTCCACCTCATTCACTCCCCATCTACTTCATCTACTTCCCTTCTACTCCTCATTTGCTTCACATTTACTCCCCATCTACTTCTCACTTATACAGCATCTACTAACCATCTACTACCTATGTGACCCACATCTACGTCTCATCTTCCTCCCGGTGGCATCCCATCTACATCCCATCTACTTCCCACTTTCTACCCCATCTACTCCTGCGACTCACTCCTCTACTCCTCATGTCTCTCATCTCTGCAGCCTCATTTTAGTGGTTTGCATGAGCCTTAAAAAAAAAAAAAAAAATCCTCTTAGGCCCTTCCTTTAACCAGCCCTCCTCACACACACACACACACACACACACACACACACACACACACACACACAAACCAAATAAACAAACAAAAATGACCCTAAAGCTCAAGAACCACTTAAGTTAGAAGGCTAAAATTTTTGTGGCATATACCCAGGGCGTGTCAAGAATGCAGTGCATAATATAGCTCATTTCGGATCATTATTACCTGAGACAGCCTATGGTCCAAAATTTTGACTACTTCGGAAGACAGATAAATCACTTGATTTTGCATGAAGGAATAAAGATCGAGCTACCAATCTTGGTGGACTAACAGATCTTGATGACCTAAGGCGACATACAGAAGATGAGTGACCATGACCTCAGTGTCCCTTTATAGCTCGGCTGTTAGTAGGCAATGGTTGTGGGAAGCTTTTATTAAAATTGCCCATGGACAATTTTTGGACGTTCTAGTTATTATTAAAAATTTCCCATATCCCTGTCGGAAGTTTCGTTGTTTCTGTCAATATTATTACCGTTCTGGGGATTATCTAAATCGCTGCCAATCGTATACCGTTTGGGATACAGCCTTCATTCTTTGCTATATTAAAGTACTGGTTGGCTGCTTCATCGGACCAATTATCATCCTGATCCGACTAACGGAAACCGGATGGGATCCGGAACATAAAACAAACTATAGTGACCCTAAAGCTCAAAAAACACTAAGGTTAGAGGGCTGAAATTTTCATGGCATATACCTGGAACATGGCCAGAATGCAGTGCTTAATAGTCCAGATCAGATCAATCTTCTCCGAGATCGCCTATGGTCCAAAATTTTGGACTACTCAGAACGACAGAGAAGTCACTTGATTTAAATGAAAGAATAAAGCTTACAGATCCTAATGACCTTAGATCACATGCAGATCAGTGACCCTGACCTCAAGGTCCTTTTATAACTCGGCTTCTAATAGGTAATGGCTGTGGGTAATTATTTTTAACAAAAAAATGTTCTTGGACAGTTTTACGGCGATCTAGTTATTATTATTATTATTATTATTATTATTATTATTATTATTATTATCGTTATTATTATTATTATTATTATTATTATTATTATTATTATTATTATTATTATTATTCTCTGCCAGGTCCCACAATCTTCCCCATCATCGGCAGCAAATGTGTGTTTACGGCTGAAGATGCCAGGAAAATGAAGCAAAAATACGGCAGTATCGTAAGGTCAGTGGCTATGACTGGGGCTGAGAGTCTGTATGTGAAGTATGTACTGCTGTGCCACAAGGAACGAAATGTTAAGCGTGTGCCCAAAGTCGGAAACACACACACACACACACACACACACACACACACACACACACACACACACACACACACACACACACACACACACACACACACACACACACACACACACACACACACAGGAGGAACGTAATACACAGACTGGAAGGTAATCTGGCGTGTGTTGTGTTCTAAAGAATTTTTATGTAAATGTTGACGACCGCTCATCCCGCCATCCGTCGTTCCACACCGCTCGCTGGTGCAGTGGTAACGCTCTCGCTTGCCAACTGGTGGACGGAGTTCGCGCCTCGCTCAGGTTGCGAAAAGTTTCACTGACGAAGTGGGTGGTTACTGTCCCCCTGGAGCAAGGGGACGGGTGTGTGAGTGTGTGAAGGTCACAGCCTTGCCCTTAGATCGGACTATATGAGCTCTCAGCTCCCTTCCGGGAGGGTAAAAGCTGACGATCACGACCATCAAGTGATCCTGACCGACCCGGTGAATTACACACACACACACACACATACAGAGTGAAACCCAAGAGCTAGACGGTTTATTTTAAAATTCAAAGGTAACATCAGAGTTTAAGGGTAATTGCGAAGCTTACCTTGAAATTGGAAGGTATCTGATGTTCAGGAGAAAATTTTAGAATATAGTTTCCCCCAGAATTCTGAAGTTATCATTGAAACTCATAAATAACCCCTGACAGTCTGAAGTCACTTGTGAAATTCTGAACGTACTCATATTAATACTTTTCTTTATTTTTTATTTTTTAGATTCTCAAATATTTACCATTCAGTACAAGTTCCAACTCTCTAGGGAACATTGTTGCTGAAGGCCAAGCGGATGGGTACATAACAGCAAAGGAACAGACTGACTCATACGTGGGGTAAAAATGTTATTACGGATTACAGTTACAAACACAGTAAAGCAAGGCGATACTACATGAAGAAAGGGTAAATAAACGCAGCAGAAAGGCATTTATAGCACATAAAGTCTTACGCAGAGTATGATAGAAATATATGCATATACGTATTCACGCATTTTTATGGATACACCTACCTACACCCACACACCCACCTTCACCCACCCACCCACACAAACACACACACACACACACACACACACACACACATTTTATTTCTCTATCTATATATATATATATATATATATATATATATATATATATATATATATATATATATATATATATATATATAAAGGTGAGCGAAGTCAGTGCAAGAATAATCGGGGCATAGGTTTACTGAGTGTGGTAGGGAAGGTATATGGAAGAATTATTGTAGAGACGGTAAGAGAGATACCAGAAGTCCCAGTGAGTGATGGACAGGGTGGCTTTAGGAGTGGCAGAGGATGTGTAGATTAAATATTAGCAGTGAGACAGATAGCAGTCAAGGGTTGTGAGAAGAACCATAAGGTGTTTATGGCAATCATGGATCTGGAAAAAGCATACGACAAAATGGACAGAGAAGGATTGTGGAAAGTTCTGCGCATGTACAGTATAGATGGTAAGCTGCTAGGTGCCGTCAAGAGTTTTTATGATGGTAGTGAAGCATGTATTGCGGTAGGTGGGGGCGCTCTCCATCCACTCACTTTATGTAGTGCTGCTGTCGGGTGTCTGCCCTTTCCTCTCCTCCATCCTTCTTTCCATCCATCTTCTTCTGTCTTTCTTTCCTTCATTCTTTCCCCTTTCTTCTGCATGCGGGTGACTTTACACTCCCTCTTGTGTCTTTCTTTCCTTCATTCTTTCCTCTTCTTTCTGCCTGTGGGTGACTCTACACTGAGTGACAAGCCAAATGGTTTCCTGTACACCAGGAAACCATTTACTACGCTGGGTGGTAACCATATAACCAAATTTTGGCTCCTGGTGGTTTAGTGGGTATTGAAGGTGCTCCAGTCGGATTGAGCCGGTGAAGGTTTATATCCAAGGGGTGGTTGAGGTTTATTGCTCACGTAATACCACTCAGGGATGAGTGATGCTGGTCACTCTCACCTTAAATGCCAGGACCAACTTGCCTAGCCCCGGGCTCCTGCGCTCCTCATGAGGCAACGTAGGATTGGATGATGGATGGATGGATGGTGAAGCATGTGCAAGGGTTAATGGGCATCTAAGTGAAAGGTTCACGAATGGTGTGGGCGTGCGACAAGATTGTGTGGTGTGCCATGGTTGTTCGATATATTTATGGATGGGGTGATGAGAGAAGTAAAAACACGAGTAATGGAGAGAGGAATGGCGTTGTAATGAATGGTGATGGATGGAATATTTAAACTTTGTTGTACGCTGATGATTCGGTATTACTTGCAAATACCGGACAAGAACTTGGTAGGCTAGTGCAGAGTTTTGCTGATGTTGTGAGCGTCGTGCCTTGACAGTAAATGTAGGAAAGAGTAAAGTGATGGTTATTGAGAGAGAAGGTGACTCCCAGTGCGATGTTACAGTGAATGAAAGAGAGACTGGAATTGGTGAGAGAGTTCAAATACCTGGGTACAGTGATAGCAAAGAGAGGAACTTTGCAAAAGAAGTGGAAAGTAGAGTGACACAAGGAAGAAAAGTACCTCGCGCAATGAAGGCCTTGATAAGAAACAGAGGCTTGAGTGTTGCAGCTGCACGAGGCTTACATGAGGATATGTTAGTGCCAACTTTAACATATGGATGTGAGACTATGGTGTGGCATTAAAATGGAAAGTCAAGGTAAGAGCAGTGGAGACGGGACTGCTGAGGAATGCATGCGGAGTACTGAGAGTGGAAAGGATACGAAATAATGTAATTTGTGAAAGATGTGGAGTAAGGAGGTCTGTGGACACCAGAATCAAAGAGAGTGTACTGAGATGGTATGGTCATGTGGAGAGAATGGATAACAATAGAGTGGTGAAAACGGTATATCTGAGCGAATTTGAAGGAGGGAGGAGGCGAGGTAGGTCAAGGAAAAGGTGGAGAGATATGGTGGATGAGTGTGTGAAGAAGAGAGGTTTGGAAGTCGGTGAGGATAAGGAAATGACAAGATATCGATCTGGCTGGATGAATGTTGTGAGGAGAAGTGCATGATCAGGGATTTGGCACCCCTTCTTAACGTGGTAGCGTCCGGATTGACTGTCAGATACGTTTATGTGAAGCTACAGAACGTGGTGAATGTCTTTGGCGTATGCGATAGAGCCAGGATTCCGGGAGCTTGAATGATGAGTGAATAGAAGCGTGACCCATTGGGTTTGGCAAATTTGGGCTGTCTGGACGTTGCTACTCTTCACCCTGCCCTGGGGTGAGATAAGAGGTCCGGATGATGATGATGATGATTCTCTCTCTCTCTCTCTCTCTCTCTCTCTCTCTCTCTATATATATATATATATATATATATATATATATATATGAAGAGAGAGGTTGAAGGGAGTCAGCAAGAGGAGGACAACTGATTAGAAATAAAAGCCTTTTTGAACTTTACCTTGTTCAGAAGAACTGTTTGTGGGTAGCCTACCCACACATGAGAGTTGTACTCTGCACAGGGGCTATTGAAACCCCTGTATAAAGTCAACAGTTGTGCGGGGATAAAGAAGGCACTGGGTTGTCTTACTACACCTAATCTCGTGGAAGCAGAGTTTGCAAGAGTTAATATGATCTTTCCAAAATATCTCGCGAGAATGAAAATCAAAGCATATTCTGAGATGATGCAGGATTGAGGTGAATATTTGCAGTTTAATTCACGTAGGTCAGTGGAAAAAGAAAAGACTGTGCTGATGCTTTACACTTTTTTCCATTTGGCTTCTCTGTGACTATAGTCGGCCTTGCGCCCGTAAGCGCCTGTGGTGTGGCTCGCACCTGTTTACAATGGTGCCACGTTTCCTCAACTTGCGATGTGAAACGGAAGCTATTTATGTACAAGGCATCACAAATTCGATAAATTCAGATGAATAAAACTTACACTTGTGTATTTTGATGGATGAATCAACAGTAATCTAATTATGCATAAAATATTTATACAGTAACACAGAAACATGGCATACATATTGTACAGTGTTGCTAAAAGAAATAGCAGTCACTTTTAATGTTTTTTAGCGTAGTTTTAGGGTGGTTAATAATATTACAGTTATGGATATAATAGAATGAGCCTGAAAAAAGAAGAAATATGCCAATATCCAAAGTAAAAGAAATAATTCATATAATTCTTGTGAGTGGCAGCACTGACAGATAGCTTCCCTACAGAGAGAGAGAGAGAGAGAGAGAGAGAGAGAGAGAGAGGCAGGAGAGGGGCATGCATTGAATGCATTGTCGGCATCGCTAAATATAACAAAACCAAATTAACAAATGAAAGCACAATTATAAATAACTTATAAAAGAATCAAAAGTACTCAGGGTGGCTCACATTTCCCGCCATGTGGTAGGTGAATCCAGCCCCCCCTTCCCTTCCCTCCCTTCTTAATCCCTCCTGGGTGTCTCAGGTCAAATCCCCTTCACACTTCCTCCCCCTGGACCACCACCCCAACAAACCCACATCCACACTCCCACCCACACCTACACCCACACCCCACTACGTCGGGGTGTATGAATCAGTAACGTAACAAACCTCTCAGCAGACAGTAACTTTGACACTCCATCTACTACTAAATATAACAAAACCAAATTAACAGATGAAAGCACAATTATAAATAACTTATAAAAGAATCAAAAGTACTCAGGGTGGCTCACATTTCCCGCCAGAAGAGAGAGAGAGAGAGAGAGAGAGAGAGAGAGAGAGAGAGATAACGGTATAGAAAACGTGGCAACACTGTACACAGGTGCGGACCACACCACAGCCGCAAACGTGCGCGAGTCCTACTATAGCACCATATTCTAATTTTTAACAACTGTTACAACTACCCATTCAAGACAGAGAGAGAGAGAGAGAGAGAGAGAGAGAGAGAGAGATGACAAATTTAGGCCAAGACTGCGTAAAAATAGTCTAATTAGGACCAAAAGATCTATGTGAGTTGTACAACCACGTGGCTACATAACATTCTGATATCCAGGCTCCTCCTCTGATAACCGCAAAACCGGGAATGGCGCATCCAAGATTCCTTTACTGCATGACTATTATACTTTTGTTCTTAACGATGTCGCAAAATACTGGTAGGTAAGGCGCCCACCATCCACTAATCAGATGATACCTACCTATAGGTGACTAATGTACATCAAATGACAAACTAAATTGTGTCTTGTGCTTGAAGAAAACATTTACTACAGTACGTTGAGTGGTAACCAAGTAATATAATAATTTTTTGGACGTCTGGTTGTTTAGTGGGTAAGACACCCGAGTCAGGTGCGGCCCAGTGGAAAGCTGGGGATTATTGACCAGTGTCACTCGAAAATATCAGAATATACTCTTTTGACTTTAACTTGACCTAAAGATGTCATCTCTCTAGCCTTAGTTCGATCGATTACCACCAGAGGATGATGTTCATCACGCAGATGTGTCATTGAAAATGCTATGAAGCTGAATCAATGTCTTTTTCTGCCACTTAATACGTAAAATAAGCTGCAAATGGAAGAAAATCTTGGTCAAGTTAAGGTGATATATTTTTTAAAATAACAGTGTGCTGTGTAGTATGTCTGGACTCAATAACATGACACCGGACCACTACGGTAGTACTGAAGTTCTCTGAAGTTTCATTCTAATGCAGTTTGCAAATTTTTCCTAGTTCCAGCTGAAATGTCTTCCTTGTGTCCCCCGAAAATTCTTGATAGTGACAATTGAATTTTCTTCCTAGTGCCACTGACATTTTTTTCATAGTGCCCACTGATTTTTTTGTCCTCGTACCCACTGAAATTTCTCCCTAATGACCACTAATGCTTCCTACTAGCGTCCCCTGAAATTTAATACTAGTGTCCTGAAAGCTTCATACGAATGTCCTCTGAAATTTCTTCTTTTCCTTTCTGACCCCTGCAGGACCCGTGCTGGCGTGTCTGAAATGACCCTACTGTGTGATTACAAGCTCATCAAAGAGGCCTTCCTCAGGTTCGAATTTACTGACCGACCGAGTATGAAATCAATGCATTATATCACAGATGGTCGGCCGGCCGGTGAGTAAAGTGGTCTTGATTGTTTTTTCTTTTTAGCTTGAAATATAGCTTTAGAATATTCAGTCAGTTTCTCTTAATAGCTTCAGATATTACTCGTATGCATGGGTATAGTTTGTTTTGTAAAGTTTGGTAATTCGTGGTAATAATTTCAAATAATTATGCATTATGTGGAAAGTATGGCAGTGGGCCGTATGGTGCTCTTTATCTTGCTTTGTTCGATATACAATAATCGATAAATGACATTCTTGTATTCACCGGGAGAACCACACACACACACACACACACACACACACACACACACACACACATATATTCCATCCATCCATCATCCAATCCTACATTGCTCCATGAGGAGCGTAGGAGCCCGGGGCTAGGCAGTCGGTCCTGACATTTACGATAAGAGTGACCAGCCTCACTCATCCGTGAGTGGCATTACGTGAGCAATAAACTCCAACCATTCCTTGGATATAAACCTTCACTGGCTCAATCCGATTGGAGCGCAATAATTACACACACACACACACACACACACACACACACACATATATATATATATATATATATATATATATATATATATATATATATATGGAGCCTCTGTGGTACAGTGGTAGAATGTGCGTTTCGCACGCTGGTGAGCGCGGGTTCGCTTCCCGCCAGAGTTGTAAAAACTTGGAAAGCGTTCACCAAGCCACTTGCTACTTTGGTGGACACAAGGGGTGCTGTGGCTGAAACAGTGTCGTATACTACGCATACTAGTATGCTTGCACCCAATCGGCTTAAGGTGGGTCGATTACACTTGGTTCACAGACTACACACACACATCTAAAGCCACTAGGTAGAGATACATTGGCTGTATCTTCCCTGCTTCTGTAGGGATAGGCCGGTCCCGCAGTGGACCTCAACGGCTGCTGATATATATATATATATATATATATATTTTCCTGAGCCTCTGTGGTACAGCGGTAGAGTGTGCGTTTTCGTACATGGGAGAACGAGGATTCGCGCCCCACCAGGGTAATAAACTTTGGGAGCGTTCTACCAGCCACGTACTGCTTTGGCGGACATAAGGGGTGCTGTGGTTGAACCATTGTCGCGTACTATAAAGTATGCTTGCACCCAGTCGGCTTTTGCGGGCCGATTATATTGGTTCACAGACTACACACACATCCAAAGCCACTCCAACACAACAATCACACCTACAAGCACTTCTCACCCTACATACTCGTACAATTTCTACCAGACAGCCTAAGCCATCTGGTAGAGATGCATAGGCTGTATCGTCCCCACTTCGGTCGGGATAGGCCTGTCTTGCAGTGGACACTAAGGCGGCTGATGTGATGAAATATACGTTTTCCAGGCGTGTTTTTAACCAACGGGCTTCAGTGGCAAAACGCGCGTCGGTTCCTGCTTCGTAACCTGCGAGACCTGGGTATGGGCAAGAGCCAGATGGACGAAGCGATTCAAGAGGAGGCCAAGATGTTGGTGCAGGTACCCTCATTATGCTTAATTCGTTTGTAATAGTGGAATAGCCAGCAAGGGGTCTTGTGGATTTGTACTAATTTTTTTCTCTGCAGTGCCATAAATATTCTAAGCCGAAAGGAGGGGAAAAACGCCCTTTTTTACGTGATGACATTTAATCCGTAACCCTAATAATTTAGCTGATTTATTGAACGAAACACATGTGTTTCAGTACCTTATTTTATGAACTTGACCATATCGATAACGCTTTTGTATCAGTGAGTAAAGAAATGCTTTGTTTCCACTTCTACTTAATGCTGGATCCGCCCCAAACTTAAGAATGAATGTTTATTGTTTTCGATAATGCATAGAGTATTTTGTTGACAAAAGAGAATTTGTAACACCTCATGCCGAGTGACATACAGGTCTTATACTTTCCACCTTAGTATTCGCTTTGAAGTAATTTTTCGTGTTTTAGTATCGATAGTTGCATCAGTAGCATACAAGTGTACATGAAGGCAAAAAAGGTAAAATAAATCGAAGAGGAATAGGTGTTACGAATTATCCAGAGGCAAAGAGAAGGCGGGTTTAATAACACATATCCACTAAACACGTGAAAGCCATGGTAAATATTGATGAGAAAATGCGAGACAATACGATTTCTGGCATTGATTTATTGCTTTGAAGACTTGTTTACCGGAGGACTAAGCTCCCCTAAGTAATTTTTGCGACAGCTCTCATAAATGCAACAGCTTGCAAGAATTGCTCTGGCTAACACAACACATTCATTACACTGAGTTTATTAATATTATATACTTGCCACGGTAAGACGATATTCTTCAGCTTAGGGATGACATAGTGATGAAGTTAGTAAAGAAGTCTGTTCGAAAAGTCAATCCTACAATTGATTTAATTCGTCAAGATGAATGCATTCAAAGAACAACACTTCATTTTACTGAAAGATTTAACCACTTCTCTCTGATTACATTTTTCCTTTTTGATCTCGCTACCATCTGACGGTTTAATGTACCTACGGGGACATTGTAAATTGGAGGGGATGAACTGACCCTCAACAACCCTCTCACTAACAGAATTTCTTCTAAGCTGATTACAAGAACAAAACTCCGAGGGCATCACCCGTATCCTAAAGTACTAATATGACTCAGATCTTTTGACTTTCCCCTGTTACCTTGACTGTTTGTTCTAGAGACCGAATTACTTTATCCTTGCCTGGCCCTCAACACTTCCACTACGCTTAGTTAAGATTGGACGAAAACTGCTTGAGTCGGCCTTTTACTGTGACGTTGACCTTTGACCTATTGTTGTCAAACCTAGATTTTTTTCATCCTTGTTTAATCTTCAACCCATATACCTTATTTAGTCCAAATTGAATCAGAATTGAGTTACAGGGGTCGAAGCTTTGACCTTTCCCTTATGAGTTTGACTTTAAGAACAAAGGGGAATCACGCCATCCTTGTCTTACCCTGACTCATGTCACAGTGATTGGTTATAATCGAATAAAAACTAATGAAGCTGACCTTTCCATGTTTTCAAAAGTAAAACGCCAACTCCTGGTAAGGCCATCAACCCTTCCACCAAGGTTCATCCAAAACGGATTTTTTTTAATATGCTACACACACACACACACACACACACACACACACACACACACACACACACACACACACACACACACACACACACACACACACACACACACACAGATTCGAACAATAACCTACTCTTGCTTTGCGATAATGAGTGCAATGAATTTCTGGAAATGGTAATAATATAATATATATGACGTCTTGGGTCTGATCTCTTAATATTAAATTTTGTCCACAGGACTTCCAGAACTACGATGGCAAGGCCACCACGGCGCCAAAGTCCATCAATGTGGCAGTGCTGAACGTCATTTGGCAGTTGGTCGCCAGTGAGTATTGTGTTTATGTTGGGGGAGTTAGTGGTGTAATGGTATATCCAATCCTCAACTTGAAAAGAAACAGATTTCGCTTCATTCTGCATTTTAATTGGAGAATTCGGTGATTTAATGGTCAGGTAGTTTGAAATGTGTTCTCTTGTGTGAATATACGCTAGATGGATCTCATGCTGGCTCAGGGAACAGTAGAGAGACGTGGATTAAATCCCGCTCAGACTTGACAGATATTCTATGAGAACCACCAGCATGTCATAATAGAACCCCCGCTTATATCATCACTTCCTGTTTTTATAAAGCCAATAACTTTCATCCTATAGGAAATGGAAATTGCCCATGGATGTATTTAATATGGGTGGTGGGAATTAGAACAAAATAGTGACTTCTGAAGGTGTTTGGTGGGACGTGGTAGAACCGTTGGAGCTCAGGGAGCATGTTGCCAAGCATATGCCCAGAGAGAGAGAGAGAGAGAGAGAAATGCCACAAGGAAAAAAAAAATCAAAATTCGATTCCCGGCCAGGTCATACTACTGGGCAAAACTGCTTAACCCATGCCTGCTACTCCACCAGTACACCTGAGGATCTGGATGTATATCCATTTGTAGCGTGTGATATAGGAAAAGAATGAAACTGAGTTAATGAACCTTGTGCAGTTAATAGGTTTTAATTGTAATGTATATTCGTGTGTGTGTATGTGTGTGTGTGTGTGTGTGTATGTGTATCTATCTATCTGTCTATCTATATATATATATATATATTGTTACGGAACAGATAAAGATAACGTACACTTTAAGTGAGAATACTAAGAGTCACTACTGTCCCGTAAAGTTCCAGGTTCAAAACAAAAGAGTTAGGTAAAATTACAAGTTAAAGTTTAATGCACAAACTAACAACAAAACATTCAGAACTCATAAGGATAATGTAATGGCAAATAAACAGGTTAAATATATGGTTAACTGCAATAGCCTCTATTAACACGAAATTAGCAAGAGTAAATTTATCTAAGTCAGCCCTGATAAAATGAGATACCAGATAATACTCAGTGAATGCCAGATAAATTATTACAGATACAAACTATTATCAAAAATGACTGACATAAAACCCAACACCAATCAAAAACCTCACTAGGCCTAAGAATTAACCTTATGCTACACAGTACAAGAAAAAAATACAACAGTTATACTCAAATTACACACAGCTGCTAGATGTTTGGAGATTTCTTGAGCACTCACAATAATAATATCTGTACAGGGGAGGACAGAGATGTGAACAAAATGAGGAGCAGATCTAAGTGGCCATGATGCAGAGACTGAGCTCATTATATAGGGGCCAGCAGAGCTTGATACAACTTGTAAGAAGGACGCGCAAATGAAGCCATGGGGACAGAGAGATGAAAATCCCGCTCTGAATAACAGAGAGAACGACTTACTCTACTATAACGGTAGAAGGGGGGGACTGAGGCAGAACACGCTCGTGATCAAACATGCAGCAACTGTGCGTTAAAATTACACAAAGGATGATGAAATCCTAGGCTATGTAACAATATATATATATATATATATATATATATATATATATATATAGATATAATGGAGCCTCTGTGTTACAGTGGTAGAGTGTGCGTTTCGAACACGGGTGAACCAGGGTTCGCGCTCCGCCAGGATAATAAATTTTGAGAGTGTTCACCCAGCCACGTACTGCACTGGCGGACACAAGGGGTGCTGTGGTTGAACCAGTGTCACTATAAAGTACGCTTTCACTCAGTCGGCTTGCGCGGGCCGATTACACTTGGTTCACAGACTACACACACATCCAGAGCAACTCCAACACTACAATTACACTTACAAGCACTTCTTACCCTGCATACAATCTCTACCAGACAGCCTAAGCCGCTTGGTAGAGATACATTGGCTGTATCGTCCCGACTTCTTTCGGGATAGGCCGGTCCTGCAGTGGATACTCAAACGGCTGATGATGATGATGTATATATATATATATATATATATATATATATAGAGAGAGAGAGAGAGAGAGAGAGAGAGAGAGAGAGAGAGAGAGAGAGAGAGAGCTGCCTGCAGCAATTAAACATGAAAGAAAGAATACAAGAATAAAAGAAAGAAAGAAAAAAAAAAGAACATGCGACTAACAATAAGACCAGGATGCTCTCCAATGCAAGTTTCTCTATCTGCACCAAACTACATGCACAGTACACACTCCACTCCTTTTCCAAATTAAAATAATCATGACTATTCAACACTCAGCCTCGGAGTCCCGAGGGGGGAGGGGACCATGAATACCCTCACCTTCCGCCCCTCTCCCGGTGACGACTCTAGCTGCCTGGAACCACTGTCTGACTCACTTCTTCATTTCTGCAACATTCGCAGCCCTTCCTCTAACTTTCGCTCTGTTGAGCACCACCTCTCCTCCTCTAAACCTAACCTTCTCTTTCTGAGAGCTGTCTGATGCATCTGACAGCAAACCCTTTTCTGTATCCTCCTACTTTCTCTATACTCATTTCAAAGCCAAAGGAGGCTGTTGTGTATATATATGCGACGCCTTATCTTGCTCTCGTGTTCCTGAACTCGATTCTTTTGAATTCTCTACACTCTGGCTTTGGATTTCCTGTCATTCTCTGACTAAATATATCTGTGCTGTTTACTTATCCTCAAATTCTACTATCAAAAATTCTTTGACTATCTTACTTCTACGATGGAACACATTCTATCCATTTCTCCTTTCTCTGAAATCTCCATTCTAGGAGATTTCAATGTTCACCACCATCTTTGGCTCTCCTCTTCTTTCACTGATCCACCTGGTGAACAAGCCTACATCTTTTCTATCCTAAATGATATAGAGCAGCTTGTATAGCACTCTACTCGCATCCCTGACAGACTTAGAGAGAGCTCCAACATACTTGACCTCTTCCTTACAACTAATCCTTCTGCTTACACTGTTAATCTTTTCTCTCCTTTGGGCTCCTCTGATCACAACCTTATCACCTTAACCTGCCCATTTGCTCCAGTACGGCCTGTGGACCCTCCAAAGAAACATGGTCTGTGGCACTTTGGAGCTGTGGACTGGGAGGCCCTCAGGCAGTACTTCTTTGATTTTCCCTGATAAGATTATTGCTTCCATGGCCGGGAGCCATCTGAGTGTGCCTTGCACATTACGGAGGTTATTTTCTCGGGCATGGAAGCATACATTCCTTTCTCATATCCTTTGTCTAATGCAGGAAAGCCTTAGTTTAAGCACGCTTGTTCTAATGGTGTCCGCAACAAGGAGAAGGCCTATAAAAGGTGCTGGAGCCAACCCACCCCTTAATCACATCATCTTTATGTTTTAGGCCGGAATTGTGGTAGGTTTGTTTTTCGCTCTGCTAAAAATAATTTAATCCATACTAAATGCTCTCAACTCTCCAGCTCGAATTCTTCCCACTCCTTCTGGCACCTTGCCAAAAACCATTCAAACAACTTTACCTCATCATCCTTTCCTCCTCTTTTATACTCTAATGGTTCTGTAGCTATTTCTTCTACTGATAAAGCAGATCTCTTCACTCAGACTTTCTCCTCCAACTCCACCTTAGACGATTCCAGTGCTGTTCCTCCATCACTTCCCCCGTCTGACTTCCTAATGGCTGACACTAAAATTTCTTCAGCTGATGTATTTTCTGCCATCACAGGCCTTAATACTAACAAGGCATATGGTCCTGATGGAGTCCCTCCTGTTGTCCTCAAGAACTGTGCTTCTGTGCTTACACCCTGCCTAGGCAAACTCTTTTGACTTTTTCTATCAACTTGTACCTTTCCTTCTTGCTGGAAGTTTGCTCTCATTCAGCCAGTCCCAAAAAAGGGTGACCATTCCCAAGCCTATAACTATCGTCCAATTACATTATCATTCTGTATCTCAAAAGTTTTCGAGTCAATTCTTAATAGAACAATTTTAAAGCATCTTTCCCATTACAACCTTCTTTCTGATTGTCAGTATGGGTTCCGTCAGGGACGTTCCACTGGCGATCTTCTCACCTACCTTTCAGGTTCCTGGTCATCCTCCTTTCGGGACTTTGGCTAAAGCTTTGCCATTGCACTTCACATCTCAAAGTTTTCGATTGAGTCTTGCATAAATCTTTAATTTCCAGACTGCCCTCTTACAGTTTCTATCCTTCTATCTGTGCCTTCATCTGTAGCTTCCATTCTGGTCATTCTATAGCCGCTTTTGTAGACGGCCATTGTTCTTCTCCTAGATCTATCAACAGTGGTGTTCCTCAAGGCTCTGTCCTATCACCAGCTTTCTTCCTTTTATTCATCAATGACCTTCTAAGCTGTACATCTAACCCTGTCCACTCGTACGCTGATGACTCCACCCTTCACCTTTCCATTCGGTTCCCGCAACGTCCACCTCAGCAGTTGCTTCAGCAAACAAGGGATGAGGCTATGGCACACCTAATGTCTGACTTGGCTCGTATCTCTGACTGGGATAAAAATAATCTGGTTGTTTTTAATGCATCAAAGACTCAGTTCTTACACCTATCAACCTGACAAAATCTTCCACAGATGTACCCACTAATGTTTAATAATATTCAGCTTAATCCTGCATCATCCTTGAACATGCTTGGGGTTTCATTCACTCGGGACTTATCTTGAAAAGATCAAATTACATCTCTTGTAAAATCTGGTTCTAAGAGATTGGGTGTGCTATGCTGACTCCGTTCCTTCTTTACCCCTGCACAATTGTTGACTCTATACACGGGTTTCATCCCCCCCTGTGCTGAGTAAAAGTCGCATGTGTGGGAAGGTTCCCCACATATAGCTCTTCTCAATAGGGTGGAGTCAAACGCTTTTCTTCTCATTAACTCTCCTCCTCTTACTGGCTCACTTCAATTTCTGTCTCTTCGCCACACTGTTGCATCTTTATCTCTTTTCTATCGCTGCTTCAATGGTAACTGCTCCTCTGATCTGTCTGCTTGCATTCCTCCACCTGTACGATGGGCGTGTAACACCCGTCTAGCAACAAACTCTCATCCCTTTTCTGGCCAACTCTCTAATGCAAGAGTTAACCGTTACTCCCAGTCCTTCATTTATGCATCGGGTCGACTCTGGAACTGTCTCCCCCGTCTGTATTTCCTGCTAGCTATGATCTCCAGTCTTTCAAATGCAGTGTGTCCAGGCATGTCGAAATGATCGGATGTTGAATTTGGCTCTCTCTTGCATTTTGTTTTTCTCTTGGAGGGAACAGTTATTTCGGGTTTGATGCCTTTGGTTCCTTCTTTCTAGCATAATAAAAAAGGTTGCAAGGAGCTGATCAATATACAGTATATATTTTACCGTTTTTGGTCGTTATGAGGCCATCGTTTCAGTAATAAAATAATATCTTTCCATATTTCGTTTTACTCTTCCAATTTTCTTCTCAATTTACTGTCTTCCAAGTCGTCTTTCTTAAATCTCACTTTGCCCTTTTTTCTTAATGTTTTTGTTTATGTTTTGTTTTCAGCCTTCCCAATAACATTCCTTGTTCTTTTCTGTTCTGGTTCCTCGTAATTTAATAACCACATTTTTCTTCCTCATCTATTTGTTATGCTAATTTTCCTTATCCGTTTTCTTCTGTTCATTATAATTATCCTTTCCTTTCCTATTACATTCCAGTTCTTCATTTCTTTTTATACATTTTTCTTTTTATTATCATTCTACGTCTGCATATCTTTATTTCGATCCATAATTTTCCTAGTTTCCTTTTCTTCCTGTTCTCCTTCTAGTTTCCGAGTAGTCTCCTCTATATAATTTTTTATACCATTTCTTCAGTTTTCCGTTTCTTTCTTCTAAATAATTTTCCTGTTCATTTATTCATCGACTTCTTTGCCCTTTTCTTTTGTACTCAGTCCGCTAGTTTATTCTTTTTCTTTCAGTTCCTCATCTATTTGGGTTGATCTGTATCTTCCAAGTCCTGTCGATAGCCAAGACGATTTTTCTTAACTGTGTTTCTTTTACTACTTATTTGGACTTATTCTCATCTCAGATTTCTAAAAAGTTTCCCTTGTAATTTTTCATTTAGTTTTACTCTTTCTTTTTTTTATGTGAAAATTCATGACTTTTATCATGTTCAAATAATTATAGACTCATGATCACATTCCCGTCTCCAATTGTGCTTCGCCAGCATGGAGTAGATAGCTGTGGCTGTCAGTCTCCCTCTGACGAGAAGTTTAGGTCCTACAGAAGACCTAATAGACTGAAAGAGATAGAGATAATGATATAGCTCATATCATATATGACAATACTGTTTTACCCACTGTCTTAGGGGCTATTTTAATTTTCCATCGAAATGCAGAGTTTTAGACCAATACAATTTACCGACATGTAACTTCGTTATATAGCGTCACAATTTCGAGTCATTTTTTTTTTTAATGCTAGGAAGAAGGAACCAAAGCTCACGAGCCCGCAAACTGTTCCTTCCAAGAGAAAAACATAATACAAGATAGAGCCAAATTCAAGATCCGATCATTTCGACATGCCTACACACAATGCATTTGAAAGACTGGAGATCATAGCTAGCAGGAAATACAGACAGAGGGAGATAGTTCCAGAGTTGACCTGTTGCATATATGAAGGACTGGGAGTAACGGTCAACTCTTGCATTAGAGAGTTGGACAGAAAAGGGATGAGAGTTTGCTGCTAGATGCGTGATGCGCGCCCGTCGTATAAGTGGAGATATGCAAGAAGACTGTTCAGAGGAGCAGTGACAATTGAAGTAACGATAGAAAAGAGATGAAGATGCAACAGTGAGGCAAAGAGACAGAGGTTGAACGGAGCCAGTAGGAGGAGGAGAGTTAATGAGACGAAAAGCCTTTGACTCCAACCTGTTGAGAAAAGCTGTATGTGGGGAGCCTCCCTACAAACGAGTATTGTATTCTAAACAGGGGCAGATAAAACCCGTGTACAGAGTCAACAATTGTGCAGAGGTAAAGAAGGCATGAAGTTGGCTTAGCACACCTAATTTCTTGGAAGCAGATATTACAAGAGATGTAATATGATCTTTCCAAGACTAAGCTAAGTCCCGAGTGAATGAAACCCCAAGCATGTTCAAGGATGATGCAGAATTAAGCTGAATATTATTAAACATTTGTGGTTACACCTGTGGAAGATTTCGTCGGGTTGATACTTATAAGAACTGAGTCTTTGAAGCATTATGAACAACAAGATTATTTTTACCACAGTCAGAGATATGAGCCATGTCGAACATTAGGTGTGCCATAGCCTCATCCCTTGTTTGTTGAAGTAACTGCTGAGAAGGACGTTATGGGAACCGAATGGAAAGGTGAAGGGTGGAGTCATCAGCATACAAGTGGATAGGGTTAGATGTACAGCTTAGACGGTCATTGACGAATAAAAGGAAGAGAGTTGGTGATAGGACAGAGCCCTGAGGAACACCACTGTTGATAGATCTTGGAGAAGAACGATGGCCGTCTACAACAGCGGCTATAGAACGACCAGAAAGGAAGCTATAGATGAAAGCACAGATAGAAAGACAGAAACCATAAGAGGGGAGTTTGGAAATTAAATATTTATGCCAGACTCGATCGCAAGCCTTTGAGATGTCATGTGCAATGGCAAAGATTTAGCCAAAGTCCCGAGAGGAGGATGACCAGGAGTCTGAAAGGTAGGTGAGAAGATCGCCAGTGGAGCATCCCTGATGGATCCCATACTGACGATCAGAAAAAAGGTTGTGATAGGAAAGATGCTTTACATTTTTTTTTTTAAGGATAGACTCAAAAACTTTTGAGATACAGGATGTTAAAGCGATTGGACGATATTTAGAGTGTTAGGAATGGTCACCCTTTTTTGGGACTGGCTGAATGAGAGCAAATTTCCAGCAAGAAGGAAAGGTACAAGTTGATAGACAAAGGCAAAAAAGTTTACCTATGCAGGGTGTAAGCAGAGAAGTACAGTTCTTGAGGACAACAGGAGGGACTCCATCAGGCCCATATGCCTTGTTAGTAATAAGGCCTGTGATGGCAGAAAATACATCAGCAGAAGACATATTAATATCAGCCATGAGAAAGTCAGAGGGGGGAAGTGATGGAGGAACAGCACCGGATTCGTCTAAGGTGGAACTGGAGGAGAAAGTCTGAGCAAAGAGATCTGTGTTTTTTGTAGAAGAAAGAGCTACAGAACCATCAGAGTAGAAAAGAGGAGGGAAGGATGGTGAGGTAAAGTTGTTAGAAAGGTTTTTGGCAAGGTGCCAGAAGGAGCGGGAAGAATTCGAGTTGGAGAGTTGAGAGTATTTAGTACGGATGAAGTTATTTTTAGCAGAGCGAAGAACAGAATTAGCAAGATTCTGGGCAGAAACGTATAAAAGATGTGATTCATGGGTGGGTTGCCTCAGGTACCTTTTATCGACCTTCTTGTTGCGGACAGCATTAGAACAAGAGTGATTAAACCAAGGCTTTCTTGCATTAGCCAAAGGAAATGAGAAAGTAATGTATGCTTCCGTGCCCGAGAGAATAACCTCCGTAATGAACAGGGCACACTCAGATGGCTCCCGGTCATTGAAGCAATAATCATTCCAGGGAAAATCAAAGAAGTACTGCCTGAGGGCCTCCCAATCCGCAGCTCCAAAGTGCCACAGACGACTTTCTTTGGAAGGTCTACAGGCTGTCCCGGTGCAATAGGACAGGTTAAGGTAATAAGGCTGTGATCGGAGGAGCCCGATGGAGAGAAAAGATTAACAGTGTAAGCAGAAGGATTAGTTGTATGGAAATGGTCAAGTATGTTGGAGCTCTCTCCAAGGCGGTCAGGAATATGGGTAGGGTGCTGTACAAACTGCTCTAGGTCATTAAGGATAGTAAAGATGTAGGCTTGTTCACTAGGTGGATCAGTGAAAGGAGAGGAGAGCCAAAGGTGGTGGTGAACATTGATATTTCGCAGAATGAAGATTTCAGAGAAAGGAGAAATGGATAGAATGTGTTTCATTGCAGAAGATAGTCGAAGAATTTTTGATGGTAGAATTAGGGGATAAGTAAACAGCGCAGATGTAATTAGTCAGAGAATGACAGGAAAACCAAAGCCAGAGTGTAGAGAATTCAAAAGAATCGAGTTCAGGAACAAGAGAGCAAGAGAAGTCGTTGCATATATATACACAACAGTCACGTTTGGCTTTGAAATGAGTATAGAGAAAGTAGAAGGATACAGAAAAGGGTTTGCTCTCAGTTGCTTCAGATAGCTGTCTCAGTTAGGAAAAGAGGGTGAGGTTTAAAGGAGGAGAGGTGGTGCTCAACTGAGCGAAAGTTAGAGGAAAGGCCGCAATTGTTGCAGAAATGATGAAGTGAGTCACACAGTGGTTCCAGGCAGCTCGAGGCATCACCGGGAGAGGGGTGGAAGGAGGGGGTATTTATGTTCCCCCCCCCCTTGGGGACACAGTGGCTCCAGGCAGCTCGAGTCATCACCAGGAGAGGGGTGGAAGGAGGGGGTATTTATGTCCCCCCCCCCCTGGGGACTCCAAGGCTGTGTTCTGAAGTATTCTGAGAAGGGTGAATTCTGCCATAAGGTCGTAATCTCATGACCATAGAACGCTTTACAGCACATTTCTCTTCGTTTCTTCGTTTCCGTTTTGCATATCATACCTTCTGCTCCCTACGTGTCAACAAGTGGGTTGGTGGAGGGTTAGTGCCCCTCCCAGTAAAACAAATAACTCAGAGTCATATGGCCACCCCTTATGGGATTATTGCGTCTGACAACAGATAGATAGATAGATAGACCTTCATATTTTCCATTTATGTTTCGGTGCATTTTTCATGCCGCCAATACCGTTCTTCCCTCAGTCCCCCTCGTTCTCCCTTGCTTTCTCCACCTACCGTAATCCCCCTCCCTCTCTCTCTGTCTCTCTCTCTCTCTTTCCAGTTGACCTCTGACCTTTGTAGAGGCGAGACGTGAGTGACTACTACGTCACCGGAAATACGAGTCCAAACCACGTGCGGTGAGGTGACGGTCCATATGTATTTATGCAGCATCGGTCCTTTACACCCAGGGATGAATGCATACAGTTGCATAGTCATGGTTGCCACTGATGAGCAACCTACAGTGGAAGTGACTAATAAGTATCAGGTCCTGAGTGATCGTTATATTATGGAGCAGACGGAGTTCATGCCGGTCAGTAGTGATGCAGAAAAAAAAAAAAAGAAATACAGCCAGACAAGACAACAGCAGCGACAATGGAGAGAACAGAGATGGTCAGCGAAAAACGAATGGAGAATGGATACTGTGGAAGGAAGAACGGAGCAGTTGTGAAACACCAAGTGGTGGACTGATGGTGAAAAGGAGACTGCTTTTCCCCAGGGACTGTAACCTAAGTTACTAGCAACTTCTCTTCTGGTCAGTAAAACTAGTCTGGGAGCAAACGAGCTTGAACCCATACTTACAACTGGGAAAAGCAGAGCCTACATGACGGCTGGGAGTCAGGAAGCAATGGACCAAGGCCAACAGAATAGGGGAGGTCAACCCACCAGCATGCTAAACCTGTACAGTTGGCGTAAGAGGCGGGTCTCAGGTGGCGTAACGCCAAAGAAAGGATGGAATGAGGGTAGTATGAGTTAGTAACGATCAGTTACAGTAAGTCTGGTGCAGAGTACACATCAGTGGGAACTCCGTTTTCTCTGTGGTGAACCATACATATTTCAGGGCCAACTGACAAATTGTGACATCTTTTAATGCAGAATGTCCATTACTTGTGCAGTCTTTGGCTGCTATTCTGTACATGTAAAGGTGGAAATATTATTTTTCATACATTTCCCAAAGACGAAGAACAGAAGCGCATGTTGTGCAAACAACATGATGATATGAATCCTGCCACTTCGTATACATGCAGCCGCCATTTTGAAGCTACAGCATACGAAAGAAATCTTAAATATAAGTTACTAGGACTACCAAAACCTTCAAATCAAAGGAGATTCAGATCAGGTATAGCAGCTATGGTTAATGGTCTTGGATCTACTAACGAGAGATTGTGGAGTTCTGTGAATATCAGTATGAAAAAAATAAATGCTTCATGAATCCAGCTGCTTCTGATCGAAAGATCTTTGTTTTTGCTGATGTCTCTCATTTGATGAAGCTTATAAGGAATAATTTTCTTGACTCAAGGGTTCACTTTAGATGAAAACACGAAAGTCAACAGTCAGTGTGTTTGTGAATCGATCGCCAGAAGTGTAAGTGAATTAAAAACAGCCTATCGTTTGTCTCATAATACACTGATGTTAAAGACGCCAGAAGAATAAACATACACTTAGCTAATGAATTACTATCAGAAACAACAGGGAAATCATTCAAAAATGTTGGAGAACAAGGGCGTCTTGCTAGCAAAGACTGGGCTGATTCAAGCAGTTCACAGAATTAACTGATTCTTTTTACGATTTATTTAACTCGAAAATTCGCAAAGATAGTAAGAAATGGTCAAGAGAAGCTTATGGTTTGGATTTATCAAAGCAAAAGAGGCTTTTGGAAAGTATGATAAACACAGTCAAGTCAATGCATGTAAATGGTCACAATACCCTTTATCCATATCAGAAAGGCGTAATAATATCATCTCAATCTTTACTCAGTCTAAATGACATGTTGAAGGATGCCTATGATGTCTCGTACATTATGACGTGCAGATTAAATCAAGATGTAACAGAGCATTTCTTTTGCTGCTTGAGATAGATGGCAAATAGTACATACGATCATCCGTCTCCTGTGCAATTAAAATTCAGGAAAAAATCCTATCATCTTGGGAAAGATGCTTCACGGGTAGGGATCAGTTGCAACACTGAGAGGGAGTATGGATGTCAGAGTACTGTAATTCGCATGAATCCCTTTCAACTGAAATCACTGAAGCTCTGGATCTATTTTCTTCTCTTGATGTTAATGATTCACTAGTTGAGAGTGATTCTTTTGAAGAATCTGAGGATATCGAAAATGCTTCTGCATCAATTTCTAATGTTCCAGGGACAACATTAGAAAAAGATTTTGAAAATTAGGGTTTGAGGTATGTTGATGGATATACAGTATAGTCAAAAAATTTCCTCAGTATACATTCTTAGTTAGCAACGTTACTAATGATGATGATATCTGAATAGTAGAAACATCCAGAGCAAAAGGGAGGCTGAAGACGCCCAATAATGATTTTTGGCTTGACTTAAAGGTAATGGAAAAATTATTTGTTTGCATCCATGGGAAGACTGGCCTTAAACCTGGGAAAGATGCCATTCGAAGCTTGTCGAGAAATCAGCCTCTTCTCTTGTTACCAAGAGAAGAGGCTGATTTCTTTGTCAAATGTAGATTGTTTTTAAGGATTAGGATATTAAATAGAACCATTGCTGACACAGCTAGGAAAGAAAAAATAGAGTTATAAAACGGATAAATTAAAATATTACTTGGAGATTTAAAAAAAAAAATGTTGTTTCATTTTTATTTCTTCCCATGGGATTAGGTTCTTTCACAGTCACAGAAAGCAGTGTTAGGATGGATGGACAGATTTTTCTTAGATATATCAACTGAAAGAAAAATCACCAAATAAAATATCAGCACATGGGAAAATATATTCCTGAATGATGACCTCCTACAAGACAACTATTTTTCATGATTATTCGTGATTATTAAACGCTTTTTTAACAGTAACAAAGAGCAATGGGAGTCTGAAAATGAGTGAGGTAAAGGAAAAACACAACACAAGAAGTTGTGGGGGAAAAAAAGAAAGAAAACCCTTACAGTGGAGGGAGAAGAAAACTCTAGCAGTGGAGAGAGAGAGAGAGAGAGAGAGAGAGAGAGAGAGAGAGAGAGAGAGAGAGAGAGAGAGAGATGCAGTGACATCTGGCCACTCTCAAGGCCACTCCAGTCCTATCTGCTACTTCACTGTTGGCTCAACCCCCCGCCCTATCATTTTTGACCCAGCCTACTTTTTTTTTTTTTTTTTTTTTTTTTATGTGTCCGACTCTGGGCATAGGCTTCACAGCCTGCTATCAAGGCCCAGCAGTCCTCCTACATACCATACACCTCTACATGTCACCACTTCGGCGCTAACACCCACCGTCCATATTGAATACATGCTAGGGCTGTCTCATACAGGACTGGTGTATTGGTACCTGCTCCTACTGGCTGGTTGGCTGATCTCTCCTATTCTGTTGGCTATGCAGTCGACATGCTCACCATCATGGGGTACGAAAGAACTATGCCGAGAGGACGAAAAAATCATCCTAGTAACAATTTTCAAGTTCTTTCATTATCTGGAACCAGAGAGTGTGCTGGATGACCCCAGACTTTTGTCGGCAAGGAGGAACTTCGTGCAAGGAGGAAACTTAGTTATAGTTTGACATAGTTGTGGACACGGTCGTAATATCGTGGCTAAGATGCAGATGTGTGCAGCCTTACGAAAAGACTAATTTGTGTCTAAGGTGCAGTCACGGGGACACAGGTCATGGTTCTGCCAGCTAGACTCCAGGCGCAGGTTTTGTGCTAATGCCCGTGTCCTATATTCAAGTTCATCTTCGAGAACGGCCCCGAACACCATGATCTTACCCTCGAGGTATGATCATGGTGAAATGCCATGGTCATACCTCAAAAGGTAGGCCTAAACATCAATTTCACGACAGTAACGTTAGTGCTAAAACACACAAAGACATTGCTACGACATCCCACGACACCCTATGGAGGCGTCACGTTATCCTGACGACACACTATGATCATCCCTCAGTGCAAAAATATCGGCTACTATGACTCCACGTCACCAAGACATCGCCAGGTAGCCTGTCGTCAGTTGTCGTAGCGTGTCTTAGGTATAACTTTGCCTGTCGAAGGTATAACTTCGTGTGTCGTAGTGGATCTTCGGGATCCGATCTCCAAGTTATTGCTACGACACGTCAGGTCACACCTAAAGACAAGCTATGATTACCTACGACAAGCAAAGACACGCAGCTAACACAAATGACGTTACCATCACGATATGTCACGTTCTCCTTGTCGGCACCCACGCCGAAAATTTTTGAACACTCCAAAAATTGTCGTAAAGCGTCAAGAACCGCAAAAAATGACCAAGTTCTCCACGTCAGCACTACGTCATCATTAAGTCACGTCACGTTACTCATGACGACATGCGGCGACACACGAAGACATGAAGATCGTGGCGTGTCGTAGGAAAGTTCCTGGCAGTGGGATATAGGCTTAAGGATCATATCTCCACGATGTTCTGTGAGAAAATACAGTGTAGTTTCGTACTAAGGTAAAACCTAGGTACTGTGACTATGATGGAAATCACAACGTCTGCTCCATGGTCTGCCTTCTAAGACCTGGAATTAACGAGGGATCAGCCAGGACCAGGTGCTGCAGGGACTGAACAAAGCTTGCCTCCCTTGGGATCGCAACCAACGCAGGTCACTTTCACTACCGCACGTGAAACAAATGTCTGGACAAAAAGAATGGAGTTATGATTAACTGAACTTCACAGCAGATGGAGGCAATAAGAAGCTGTTCAGCGCAAAAAAGTAAAACCATACCTCCAGGGAAACCTAACCATGACGATGATATAAAAGAAATCTTTAAATTCATGCACCAACTCTGAAATGAGTTTGACATCCTTGAAGGGAAAGTGAACATAATAAGAGAAAGCGGAGTAAAAAAGGAAAGGACGAAGAAAAACTGTGAAAAGAGGGGAGGGGGAGCGGTGGAGTAAAATAAAGAGGAACAAGGAAAGGGTCAGAATATGGTGCTGGGGAGGCAAACAGTGATAGGAGTGTAAAAGTGAGACATGATAACTATGAGATTCATACTGTAACAGACAATGCCATGGAAAATACAAATCGGCGCAAGCTGCGAGTGGAGAATGAGATAAAACCTTAAGGAAGAACAAGTTGTTTAACCGCCATAATGGGAGATTACGTTTATTATTGATAAATGTTAAGGACAATGAAGAGAAGGGATAATTCTCAAGAAGGAAAGTCATTTACAGCTTTACGTGGGTTAATTTGCCAATGCTGTGGAAGAATTGGTTGACCCTAGGATGGATTAATCAGAAAATAATGGAATACTGTGTAATAAAAACACCATCCTGGAATGTATTTCATTCATTCATTCATTAAATGGCATAAAAAAGTGGATGTGCTGATGTACATCATCATGGAACAACATATAATACTAACGTAGTTCTTTTACAGGAAACTGAGAGTAAGCATTATTTCCTGTTACTTAGTGGGGATAACAGGGGGGTCTAAGCTTTCGCAAGAAATTCCATCCCTTCAGACCGAACAACCAAGCCACTCTTGAAGACAGGGAGTAGAGACTGTCGGTTCGAGCATATTCAAGGTAGGGTTACAAATATTGCCAATCCCTATGTTTCTAAGAATTACCTCGACTTGAATTTACTGCCAGATTGTATTTTCAGTGAAACAGCATTAGCTGCAGGTGACTTCACCAAGAGGCATACAGTACTGGAATATGATGGTAAAAGCAATGAAAATGGTTCGAGGTTTTTTGTTTTTAGACGGTCACCCTGAGGCAGACCTCCTGGGGACGAGATAAGCCACGTACATTAAAAGGGGGGAGGTTGGATGATGCATGCTTAATGAGTAGCCAAGGGATCCTTGGTGAGTGTCAGGTGGTTACCGAAATGTTGCCTGACAATTTTAGAAGATCCTTGTAACCGGGAAAGAAAACCGCTTCCTACAGAAAAAAAAGAAGAAGCCATTTTTAAAACTGACAAAAGGTCGTGGAATTCAAATTATCAGCCAATATGTATAGATACATTCTATAAAGAAAGGCTCAAAACATTTGAGTGTCTTATGGGAAATGAAAGTAAAGTCAACAAATAGAAATGGGAACCGACAAGAAGGTAAAATACTGAATGATAAGATACTACAAGTTTGGGAAATAAATGTAATGAGAGTACTATTTAAAAAATGGGTAAATTCTGGGAGGGATAATGATACCGAGGAGGTATTTTTGGAAACAGCTAAACACTGAGGACACGTGAGAAAAAAAAAAAAAAAAAAAGAAGAAGAAGAATGTTGGAGCGAATTTACCAATAATTTTGGAAACATTAAAATGTCAGGCAAGTCTGAAGAGACGTGAGCAAAATGGCATCGTAGCTCATCCTACCCTAAGAAAGATGGCTAATAACCTAATTAATGAATGTGCTTCAGCTTCCATTACTGAAAGCCATCTTTAAGATATCAGAGAGGCACTTGGGTGCTGGGAGGAAGGGAGACGGCAACTTATTCTCAGTGTACTAACGTCCCGAGATATATTTTGTGTGGAAATCACACGCTGTAAGATGCTTCAGAACTGTTACAAGTGAAATCTACAGATGCTGGTGATTGTGAAGTACAACACTGCTTCTCTGTTGTCAAAAAAGAGTCCACTTCTGGACCTATTAAATATGTATTTCAGGCTTCGCAGACTACCTAGAACATGGAAACGGTCCATAATCATTGCTAACCCCAAGACATAATGTAGACAGCAGACCAGTATCTCTAAATTTATTCTTCGGCAAAATATTGGAAAGAATCTTGTTAGTGAGAATTATATACGGTATATACATTCTAGTGGACAATCTTAGTAATGTTTGGATTTATGAAGTGTAAAGGCACTAATGATGTAAATGAATCCTCATCAAATGCTGCTGGCTACTGCCGGATATCTGTAGATCTAAAGGGAATATTTGATAAAGCAAACAGATTATATTATATGAAAGAGCTGGTATGGGGGTGTCAGTGAAGTTGATATGATCATACAAGTTAGATGAAATATTAGACATTACTAAAGAGACAACTCCATATGTAATGTAATGACCTAGCAGTATTACCACTGCACAATTATATGTGTATGTCTGTTATACATACACATCTTACAAAATGTCACACAATAACCAATTTAACCATATTGTATTTGTTCAATTATGTATACAACTTGTTTAACACATATTACTGAACCATTACAATATTAACATGAATATTATATGTATACAATATTATGATCAATATTATGTACTAATAGATTAGCATATGTCAATGATGATTACTGTCGGAGGACCGCCAGTGGTGCGACCAAGCGATGTCAGGACTCCATATTATAAATACAAATCATAATAGATAGCATGATAAACAGATAAATAGATAGAAAGGTAGAAGCATCAAGCTAGGAGATGAGATAGGTAGTGTGTCAACGAGAATCGAGCAAAGGTAAACAGGCTTGCACACTCTTAACTGGAAGAATGCTGATATGCACACGAACAGCGCCTCATGACCATACACACATACACAAACACTGGCTTCTAGAAGCTTCACATCAGTATAATCCACGTGACACGACCCCTGCTAAAATAGGAATTTAGAAAGCAGAGCTCAGAAGGAGGTTAGCCTTAGAACCGACAGGTAGTAGGAAGAAGGAGCCTAGCAACATGGAAGAGAGAGAGACAGAGAGAGACAGAGAGAGAGAGAGAGAGAGAGAGAGAGACAGACAGACAGACAGACAGACAGACAGAGACAGACAGACAGACAGAAGGTAGCTCACGGGACTGTACTTTATATTTCACTCATGTGTGAGAGACTTTGTTAATATATCCAAGACAAATAAAAATAGTCCCATACTAATCTTTGCCTCTCCTGTCATTGCATGACAAAAGGGAACGAAGATTATCTACTTACAAAATTATTCACGTATAACAACCGCTCGTCCACGAGTCTAATATATGTATAACTGATCTACAAAACACACTACAAGAAGTTACAAAGTTATTGTAAGACAAGAAGGTGATTCATGAGTGTGCAGGTGAGGTGGAACATATGAAAAAACTTGCCAGTGGAGATCTCTTTGTAAAGACAATAAATTCTGCCCAGGTCAAGGATTTGCTGAAACTGAGGAAGTTCCACCGTTACGATAACCAGACAACGATCCCGCACGCCATGAATTCCTGCAAGGGTGTTATCATGTGCAGGAATCTTGTGCTTATGGAGGAGGAAGAAATCGTACAGGAACTTCCTCAGCAAGATGTAACAGAGGCCAGATTCATTACAAGATTTTCGGAAGGCAGGAGGACGAAGACTGCAACCGTTGTCTTGCCTTTTGGAAAAGTATCTCTTCCAGCTAATGTGAAAGTTGGATACGAAATTTTCAATGTCAGACCATACATCCCGAACCCCCTTCGTTGAGCAAAATGTCAGATTTATGGACATCATGAAAAGACTTGTCGAGCTTCGAACGTGGTGTGTAGCAAGGGTGCGGCTGTAGGCCACTCTGCTGACAACTGTACATCAGAGACTGAATGTTGCTTTCACTGCCAGGGAGCTCATTCCACTTCCTCTAGGGTTTGTCCCAAGTGGAAGGAGGAGGAGGTCAGCACAGTGAAGGCGACTGAATGCATTTCCTTTTACAATGCAAGGAAGAAGGTGAAGAAGTTACATGCAGCTCCCAAGCCTAATATCTCCTATGCATCGGCGGTTGTGTCCCATCCCGTGATGTGCACCTTGGAAACGCAGACTGACCTCACATTCGCCTCATGCCCCACATCCTTCCTCTCAGTCTAAGCCTCCTGTATGCTCCAACTCTCTTACGGACATCCTTGTTGCTACCTCATACTCTCAAGCTGCCGCTGCTCCTTCGCAGTCAGTGAGGCAAAAAAAGAAGTCTGTCAAGTCTGATAAAATTAATTTGACCACCCTCACCAAGCCGGCACGTCCTCATGTCCCTTCCACTCCTGGTCCAGCGAGGGAGAGAAAGAATAGCTCTTCCTCGGCGGAGTCTGTGAGCCTTGTTATGGACGAAAATATTTAGGTCTCCATGAGCAAGCACCAGGAAAGGTCCCCCAGTAGCCACTCACCTGTTGGCAGCCGGCACAAAAAAACTAAGAGCACTGGCCACCCTCGTAAATCTTAAATTGTCGCTTTCACTATATTACAGTGGAATTGTAGAGATGTTGGAAATAAGTTACAAAATATTGCAATCTTGCTTTCCTTACACAGGCCAGACGTTGCTTGTTTATATGAGACACGCCTGGAGGATCATCCTGATCCTCCACAGTTCAGACACTACCACTCGTATAGAAGATATGAAGGTCATAGAGTTGCCATATACACACACAAATCACACCCACAAACGGAAGTGATTCTAAATTTTACTCTGGAAGCTGTCAGGTGCAGACTAAAATTTAATAAAACGTATCTGTCTATTTGCTCTCTGTACTGTCCTCCACATGGCCTCATTGATAGTGATGCTTTAAATTCACTATTTGACCATCTTCCTGGCAATAAGTTAGTGTTGGGCAATTGTAACGCCCATCACTATCAATGGGGCAGTTTGAGGATCGATGGTCGTGGGGAGCAAGTACCCGACCTAATACTACAGTCCAACCTCTGTCTTCTGAACGATGGTAGAGCGACTCATGTAGATGATCGTACTGGTAACTTTTCGGCCATTGACTTATCTTTGGCCTCCCCTGGTATACATCAAGATTTCTCATGGGACGCTTATGACGACTCCTTGGGAAGTGATCATATACCCATCTGTCTTTCTTATACACGCGACATCGTTTTGTACCCTCCACCTCGAAAATTTAACTATAAAAAAGCAGATTGGGGATCCTTCTCAAGGATCGCCAACTTAGATATATCTGGAGAGACCATAGATGTTAAGATCGAAAATGTAACTATTTCGATATTACACGCAACTGAGGCTGCTATTCCTAAGACTTCTACAGTTCATGCGAAGCATAGAGCACATTAGTGGATGCAGGATTGCCGACAAGCATTAAGAAAACGCAATAGGAGATACAGGATTTTTATAGTTACCCCCCTTAGGAAAATTTTATTGCATACAAACAGGCACGGGCTGAGACAAGGAGAATAAGAAGAAGGGCCAAATGTGACTCCTGGCGGTTCTTTGTGTCCACGGTGACTCGTACTACACCATTAAGTAAAGTCTGGTCCACCATAAGAATATTAGATAATAAAGGCCCATACTTCCCTATCACCACCCTGCGGGTAAATAACACCATCTATGACGAGCCCGTGGACGTTGCTAACATCCTCGCCAGGAGTTTTTCCCATGTAAGTAGCTCAGCCAATTATGACCAGCGTTTCCAACATCATAAACGCCCGGCTAAGCTACAATTAATAGACTTTGCCACAGAAGATGTAGACTCCCCGTACAACTAAGAGTTTACGCTAGATGAACTGCTCCTTGCCCTTAAATCCTGTAAAGACATCAGCCCTGGACCAGACACCATCACGTACGGTATGATACAGCATCTTAATCAGGACAACCTGATTAAGATGTTAGCATTGTACAATGATATTTGGGCGTCTCGAACGTTCCCAAACTCATGGCACTTTGCACACGTCATACCGATACCCAAAGAGGCTGGTCGTCTTATGAATCCCACTTCATTTCGTCCTCTTGTGTTGACTTCTTGTCTATGTAAGGTCATGGAACGCATGGTTAATAATAGGCTACTCTTTGTTTTAGAGTCGAAGAATTTGTCAAATGATCAACAATGTGGCTTCCATAAATACAGGAGTTCACTAGATCATTTAATGAATTTGGAGCATTGTATTGCAGAGCCATTTGCCAATAAAGAATTCATGATAGGGGTGTTGTTGGACATTCATAAAGCCCATTACATGACATGGTGACACGGCATACTAATGAAGCTCTATGCTTATGGTTTAAGAGGAAATTTGCCTATTTTTATTTCAAATTTCTTAAGGGACAGGACTTTCTCTGTTTAATTGCCCCATAACTTAACATCGGATATATTTATCCAGGAAAATGGGGTGTAGCAGGGAAGTGTGCTTAGTCCTACTTTGTTTAGTATTATGATCAGTGATCTTCTGTCATCAGCTCCCATCCCGAGGAATCTTAAATATTCGCTCTATGCTGACGATTGTGCAATATGGCACTCTTCCCATAATGTACAATTTTCGGCTGGGCGGATTCAAGCAGCCCTTGACTCCGTCCACAAATGGGCCTTGCAATGGGGATTTAAGTTTTCAGTCCCTAAGTGTGCCGCTGTAGTTTTCATGACTCGTAACGTACCTAATTTGTGCTTAACTTTGGATAATCAGGCCGTAACTTTTCAGAATTCTGTAAAGTTTTTGGGAATACATTTTGATCGTCGTTTGAACTTCAAAATTCATGTTAATAATTTGCTTGCTTGTTGTGATAAACCTTTCAATGTCCTCAAGTACCTAGTGGGTACTACATGGGGTGCCGACAGAAAATCTTTATTAATGGTGTATAAGTCCCTCATTCGATCAAAGCTAGACTATGGCACACAGGTGTATGGCTCAGCATCCGATACCACGCTGAAAGGATTGGATGTGTTGCAGAATAAATGTTTGCGAATGTGTCTTGGAGCCATCCGGTGTACCCGTGTAGCTCGTAAGGAAGTGGAGGCGAATGTGCCTCCCCTCCGTATTCGGTGTGACCACCTGGCCTAGTCTTATGGACTAAGAACGTTTAGGAAAAGTAATAATGGCAATGTGGCCTGTTCCTCCCTGCATCAATACCACCATCTTCTGCAGGGGGTGTGTCAACCATTTGCCGTTCGCCTCCACTTACTGACTCAGGAGCTTCGTGTGGACCTCAGTGACTATGACAGGTTGGTGTTAAAAAATATAGCGCCTTGGGAGCCACCCGGCTTCACTGTTGATGTATCGTGGCTCCCAGCAGCAAAGGCCAAGGCGCCAGAGGCGGAGGTCCACTACTTGTTTCGTAACATCATCGTGCATTATTTGGGGTCCCACCAAATGTACACCGACGGTTCCAAGTCGAGTAAATGTGTGGGTGCAAGTGTATGGTCAACCGAATGTGCCCTCAGGTATCGGTTGCCGACTCATACATCTGTGTTTACCTCCGAACTTTTTGCTATTGACAAAGCCAGAGACTATGCTGTCAATTCTAGGCATGAATCGTTTGTCATATTTTCAGATTCAAAATCAGCAATTCAGGCAATTGCATCTTGTACTACGGACTCTCATGAGATCCAGGGCTGCATCGTTAATAAGTTGCATTCATGCAAAAAGTCATTCACGCTGATCTGGGTGCCTGGTCATTGTCATATCTACGGCAATGAGCAGGTTGATTTACTTGCAAAGTCTGCTGTAGAGCTCGAGGAGACTTGGGACGTTCATCGTGATCTACGGTCGTCTCTCTCTCGAAAAGAAATCAATAAATCTTCTGTGGCAAGGTCAGTAGACCAGACTAAATATTCGAAAGTGTAAGCCGTACCTGGGCGACTGGGACACTGCCAACCGTCCCAGTCGCCTGGAAGAAAAAGTGTTGGTGCGGTTACGGCTTAATGCCACCATGTTCACGCATATGAAACCTTATATGGAAAAACGATTCCTAGTCTGTGATGCGGTGTTATCTATCAGTCATATCATCCTGCGCTGTCGGCGATTTATTTGTGCACGCACTTCACTTATAAATTACTGAAGCGCAGCAGATGTCCCCTTCCCTTTCCACCATCTTGGGTGATGGGGACATTGTTATGACATAAATTGATGGCTTTCTTGAGAGAGACCGGCCTGATCAGAGTGATGTGACTTGTTTACTATATGGTTTTGGTTTTTATCAATTGTAAATATGCATATATTGTACTATTAATTAGGGTTGACAGTTGACATATTTGAAATAGTTCCTCCTCCCACTGACCTATTTCTAATAATGACGTCCTCTACATTAAACCCCGTTCCTCGACTGACAGTCACCAGCTGATGACTGCATGTGTGCAATATAAAATTGAATTGGACACTTGCAGTCGATGGTGGTCTGTTGGGTGACGTTCTTCACTTTTTGTACTTATTAGGTAAATACATTATACCATCTTGATTAAGTTGTCCTAACTATGGCCGACAGCTGACGTATATGGAACTGTTCCTGACTCGTCTTGTTCCCTTTCATATATTGATGTCCCCTATATTAGGTTGTGCCTCGACCGATAGTCACCAGGTGATAAGTGCAGGTATGTAATGTAGAAAGGCATTGCATATCTGCAGTCGATGGTGTTCTGTTAGTCGAGATATTTTTACCATTAATGTAGGTCTAGCTATTTGTTGTTGTAGGATTTAGTATAGGTTAACGATTTGTCTGTCAGGTGATTAGTTTTAGGAACTCTAGATTAGGGTTTTCTTTATAAGGTCTAAAAAATATAAAACCAAGAAAAAAATAAAAAATACAATATATATATATATATATATATATATATATATATATATATATATATATATGTGTGTGTGTGTGTGTGTGTGTGTGTGTGTGTAATGCTAGGTGAAATTAGGCTCGACTTCTCGTTCCCATTTCACCTAACGTGGAGCGGGGTCCTCTTTCGAGACCGGAGCTAGTGCAATAAAGAGAGGCAGGACACAAAAACTCTAGGCAACAACCTTTACACGTATATTACCACAGTCAGACACAGGACAAATCAGCAGATATTACAGCACAGTATGTAGCAATGTAAACCCTTATCTAGGATATGTGTATCTCGCAGAATACTTGCTGCTCTGATACTAATGACAACACAAACAATTCTAATGTATCAGGAGTGCAGTAAATATAGGCGCGCGCGCGGGGGCGCGGGGAGGGGGTTGAGACTCACTAGGAGATAGCGGAGGTGTGGGGAGTGACTTGTGACAGCTAGGGGAAAGTTATGGTAATACTGGAAGGCGGCAGATATTAGCCGTGAAGTTTATATGGTTTCCACTAGCCAAAATACTTTGGTAATTGATTTTATCCTTGATTCCACTTACTTGAGATATGGGAGTGAGAGCGGGTGGTAAAAAAGATTTATGGGTAGCGTGGGGGAAGGAGAGAATACTATTAATACTTCCTTCCACAATATTCCTTCACTGTAATGGGGGTATGTCTTTAGAGGCACAGGCTTATTAACTGTATAACAGAGAGGTCACTCACACGTATAGTCAATCAGATCTTGTTCCACAGCGTGGGGGAAGAAGAGAATACTATTAATACTTCCTTTCACAATATTCCTTCACAGTAATGGGGGCATGTCTTTATAGGCACAGGCTTATTAATTGTATAACAGAGATGTCACTCACACGTATAGTCAGTCAGATCTTGTTCCACACTCTCGTCCTTTAACTTCTCACTGTGATCTGATTTACCCCGATATTCACTATATGAAATCACTGCACAATACTTTCATCATGTGCATAGAAATGAACAATTTCTCCCAATAATTGCACTGGTTTCACTAACTTAACTGAATAACGGCAGATTAATTTGCTTCTTGATAGCAACGCAAGTGGTTAAGGGTTGTTCTTGAGCACATGCAATAATTTGTCTGTCTTGGCCGTGTGTTGTGCTAGGAGGGGCTCCATTTGTCAAATTTTCGATGTTCTCCCTCTCTCTGTATCGCTTATCGATCCATTAACAGTCCTTGATGTTAAGTTGCTGGGATATCCGTCTTGCTAGAATATTTGCAAAATAAAAAGCAATAATCTGCTTGCACTGGCAGGCTGTGGTATCGTGTTGACGTTATTGCTTACAGCGCTCCTGGGTTTTCCCACGTAAATATCATCCCGCACAGATAATTCATTGTGTATACTATTATATTTTTAGCTGTTTATTTTTCTGATTTGATGGCACTCGTGATTTTGACATTACCATTATCTGTGTGTTTCATTTTATGTTATATTTTTCCTTGAGTATTGCTAATTTAGGATGTAAGGTAAGTAATACAAGAGCTTCTCCGCATTTTAACCATGAAACCATTGAACAATAAGGCCTGCGTTTCACATTCTTTCACACGGCTAAGCCTCAACTTTAGTACTGTATACTGTGGTTTCCTTTTCCATAATGCGAGATATACACGGTAAAAACACATATATATTGCTTTTTGGTGTTTTTTACCTAAATACTGCTCTTTCCGGTGTGTAATATAGGAAATATAACTAGGCCGCTGCAGTTGCCAGATACCACTTTCTGAGCGATAGGTACTGGGAATCGGGTTATCACTTCTTTGGGCGTTTGTATACAGGGTGGTGCAAAAGTAGGTTGACATTTACCATTTATTCCAACACAAATGACACACTTTTAGTCTCGTAAGTGTTCAGTGTCCGCCCTCACCATTGACACATTCCTGGAGTCTGTCATCCACACTTCGACACAGTAATGCACAGGTCCAGGTTGGTGGGGGTCATAATAATGTCAACCTACTTTTGCACCACCCTGTATGTGTATGCAACATGTGGTTAGGTTTGCATTGAACAACTAAGCAAATATATACCGTACACACACACACACACACACACACACACACACACACATATATATATATATATATATATATATATATATATATATATATATATATATATATATATATATATATATATATATATATCCCATTGGATCCCAGGGGTGCTGGGCGAGGCACCGCACTGGGAGGGCACTAAGCGTACCGCCCTCCGCCTATCGGCTCATAGTCACGAAGCTCATAGCTCCCTACCCGGGGGTTCCCTACTTTATAAGGACTTGAAGAATCCCAGTTCTGTCCAGTACTCTGGACACTGGGCTCCAAAGGGATATATATATAGATAGATAGATAGATATCTGTATCTATCTATCTGTCTATCTATCTATCTATCTATCTATCTATATATATATATATATATATATATATATATATATATATATATAGTATATGTATATGTGTGTGTGTATTTGTTTATGTATGATTGTATCAGATTTGTATATCTGTGTATGTTTCAGAATTGTATATGTATATATGCATCAGCTGATGTATAGTATACTTATATGCATATATTACAATGTATGTGTATGCTTTGTATATTTATGTGTTTATGTATCATAATTTTGCATCCATGTATATACATTGCATATGTACAGTTGGCCGCACTCCCGCGAGGGCCACCTTAGTGATGTCAACGCTGGCCGAGATAGTAACCGCGAATCATTAGTAGTGAGCTCTGATCGAAGCATTCACAGGACTGAGGGAGGGAGCGTGTTTGAGGTGGGTAGGTGGGTGCCTGTACACGAGAGGCGAGATATGACGATTGTTGAGGCGACAGAAAAGTGTAATATTTATTAAAAGAAATTTTTTTTTTTTTCGGTGTTACTTTTGCCATCATGATAAGTAAAAAGATCAACTTTAAATATTATACTGCAAAACAAAGACAACCGATCAAGATTCATAATTGTAGACTTTAATCGTATTTTATTTTATTGTCGTTTCCAAGCAATGGACGCTGTAAAATACAGACAAAAACTGCCTGAAAATAATGAATCAGAATGCTGTTTATGAATCACATGTAACAAATGTAAGTAACTTCATCCGGAATGTGGCAGCTGCTGACACCACTGGCACATATCAACATCGCCCATATCTAGCGTTACCGAACAAGCAATTTAAAATCGCATCGTTGCGTCATCGCATCGTGGAGTTATCAGGGCTCCCATTCACCTTCACATGATAGCAGATTAAATATATATATATATATATATATATATATAGAGAGAGAGAGAGAGAGAGAGAGAGAGAGAGAGAGAGAGAGAGAGAGAGAGAGAGAGAGAGAGAGAGAGAGAGAGAGAGAGAGAGAGAGAGAGAGCAAGACAGCGAGCGAGCAAGCGAGAGCGAGAACGAGAGAGAGAGAGAGAGAGAGAGAGAGAGAGAGAGATCAAATTGTTTAAAGCCTCATTGGTCAAGACGCCCCTGTATGAAAGTTAACACATTCGGATACATTACAGTCAATTAGGTGCTAAAGAAATTGTAATAAGTTGTAAACCAGCTACTGTACTGTACGGTATCTAGAATATGACACTCCTGTTATCATGCGAGAGATAAGCGAGCCAATGTTGTCGGGTGTTAGGAAACGCTTGATAAGGAGGACGCGGAGGTGTGTGCTAGGGGTGTCAGCAATTACCGCATGCAGTATTAAGGATTCACATTTGCTATATTCAATAGCATTATGCTTTAAGGTTTCCAAGCATTAACTGTGCCACTTTTCACAGCGGTAATTACTTGACAATAAAGGTATTAAAATATATATGATTTGTTACCAGGTATTGTAGATTTATATTATATATAGCTTCCAGCCTTCCACTCATCTGTTTCAGACGTCATCCCTCACCTCTCGTGCATAGGTATCCCCCCACTCTCCTCAAACCCCCTTCCTCTCCCCCAAACTCTCTCTGTACGACTCTCTCTTACTGGCTGTGGATGCTTCGAACGCATCTCTCCACTAGTGTTTCAGAGTAAATATCTTGGCCAGCGTTGACAACGCTGTGGCCCTCGCGGGAGTGCGGCCAGCTGTACATAGGCATGTATAAGTTTTACTATTGCCTTAAGTATTCCTATTTAGTGGAGACTGTCATGTAATCCCATGGGGAATGAATGCCCATTTTTAGTCTGCACTTGAATGGAGTATTCAGATCCAGAGAACACAAATCCAGGTGAGTTCCATTTTTTTTTTTTTTTTTACCCCCATAGCCCCTTTTGGGGGTCACCAAGCCCCCAGGGGCTCCCAAATAGTATGACTGAAAAGTGCTGTATATGGTCGAGTTATACAACTTGTTTATGGTTTTAAAGATCGCTGAGTCGATACTGCTTTTACTTTTGCATTTTAAGGTCAATGTAAATGGTTAGGATCAAAGATCAAGGACAATTTGAGCCCAGTATCGCTAAAATAGCTAGTTTTCGGAGTCTCTGAGTGCATTTATTTTCTTTTTGACACTGAAGGTCAAGAACACGATGCAGGTTAAACAGGTAATTGATAACAAGGGGAAAAAATTCTCGAATTTCAAAGACTTGTATTACAGTTTTAACCAAAATTTCACTCACAAAAACTACCAGTGACATCTACGCTACCCCCATTTGCAGTATACAATCAAGATCATAATCATCAGCATCCTCATCCTCACACACCTTGTATCAGATGAGTTGTTGCATTGCTTTCCAAAACACTTCCACAACTCGGTACACACAAAGTTATTCCTGGCAGATGAATCCCCTTTTGAACATCCCTGTTTGGAACATCATTTAATGAGGCCAAGGACAGCTGATGGGGCAGGTGGCTTTATGGAATGGTGAGGTATTATCAGCTCCTTGTTTCCTACTCTCAATACCTCCCAGTCATTTTCTTGTAGAAGGCCAAAATTTATTTACCATTTTTTTTTCCTACATTTATTCAAAAGTTTCCTAAAAATATAAAAAAGAAAAAAACAGTTCATTTTTTTACATGTTTGTCTTGCGGAAACATTACATTTGTTACTCTATTTTCAGAATTAGAATAAAGGAAACATAAACATTTTTCCCGAATTTTTATATTTTTTGGTCTGAGAAACCCACGTCAACCTGCTATGCAACACGGACCGACATCTACCTGAGCAGGGTTATTAATTAGCACTGAATTGGGTGATGACTGCGTATGCATCATCGCCCTTTTAGGATAACATATGTACTTGTAATTATATAAAAATATATATTTATATGTGTAAGATTTTCTCAATAAAGCAGTCTGACTCCTCTCCTCCCACCACACACACACGACACTATTTATCTGAGAACACATCCTTCGCCCTCCGTCAGTCCCGCTCATTGCCTACCTTCCTTTCCCACCCTCACACAGCTCTCTATCTCTCTCACCCAAACAGACCGCCGCAATGATCTCCACGACCCGGAAATCCACAATTTTATCGAACTCATGAAGAGCCTACAAGAAGATACGACCAATATCGTGCTTCCTGACCTGTTCCCGATCATTAATTACCTGCCTTCCGTCATCAGGGATTGGATTATTAAGAAGGCTAAGCTGCAAACGGTGGTTCGCAAGGCTAAAACTGTAATGAAGGTGAGTAGAGATAGAGCTAATAAGTACAGTGAAGGTGGAAGGATTTTGTTTCTTAAGTTAGTAAATTACCTGTTGGTTGATTTGTGTTGACTGGCAAACAGATAGATAAAAAGATAGATTAAATGGCTTATGGACAGATACCTTTAACTGACTGATAAATAAATAGATTTACACGTAAACAGATATGAAAATAAACACGTTAATAAAGATAATGATAAACTGATGGATAGAGAGACTGCTGGATAGAAAAGGTGGATAGACAAAGAACAGAAGAGTAGCGTAATACAGGGGCAAATTTCGGACTTTGTTTACTGGGAGGGCACCTTCCGCCCCCCCCCCTTTTTCGCCCATTGTCGACAATAGTATGTTTAAGATCTACAGGAATAAGAACAGTATTCACGCATTACCATATTTTATTTTGCAGCAATAAACTACAGATCTCCATGAACAAGGCCAAGTTCACATAATAAGTCACTGTCAGACATGTGCTACTGTGTTTCATTTAATAGTTCTGCATAATTTTTAAATGAATTATTACCAAACATTTAAGGAAAAAATGTGGATTTGGAATTCCTGCACCCTTCCTCAATCTACCACTTGTAATAGATGGGTTGCTGGACAGTGACTGATTGACTAACTGACGAGTGGTAGGTGAATGCTGAAGCGTGGCTTATTGACTGATAGACAAGTGATTGATTGGTAAATAGACGATGACTGACAAACAAATGATAAATGAGTTGTTGGACTATGACTCCTTGACTGATTGACGGATGACAGTGAAGTTGATGTACTGTATAGTACCTGACTAACTGACGATCGATAGTTGGGGTGATGGACGGTGACTTAATGACTGATTGATTGGCTTCCTGCATCCTCTAACTGGATCTACAGTGGATGATTGATGGGTTGATGGATGGTGACTGACTGAATGATCTCTTAATAAGCAGCACGTTCTGTGGTAGTGGTATAAACAGCAAAATGGTTAAAGCTCTTGGATAAAATATTCGTGTTGAGCAATACTTTTTTTTTTGTTTGGTGCCCCACATATAACTAAAAAGGAGTATTAATGGCCAGGTAATATATCAAGCATTTGTGGCTGACATTAAAATGAATTAATCAAAGTAATCCCTTCGCTATCCGATGTAATAGAGCCAAAGGCATGTCCGGAAAGTGGTCCTGTCCGGATAGTGGGCACCAGCCTCCTGGACTTGTACTTATGGACCCTAATTCAGAAAAACACCTATACAACTCCCTCTGGACATGCATAGCACCTATTTAAGACCCAAATCACACAAATAAGGGACATAAAAAACTGAAATAAATGCAAAAGAACCATAAAATGAGGTTTTTGACGTAGGTTTATACAATATTAAACATTCTGGGTACTTACAAGTCCCTGGCTCCTGGACTGGTAGTTATGGACCCTAACCTAGCCTAACTCAGAAAAACACCTCCCTACTGCACATGCATAGCACCTAAGACACTAAATATTCACACCAATAAGGAATATAAAAGACTGAAATGAGGTGTTTGAGGTAAGTACAGTATGGAAAATACAGTACAGTACAGGATGAAACATTCTGCGTACTTACAGAAAGTCCATGGCCATCCCGATGAATAACCGCCTCCTCTCAGACTCTGACAGTAAGAAGGATTTCCTGAAGCACTTGCAGTACACTGTTCATGAAGTCTTGCACTTAACTTAGTCATTCGCACTCAGAAGTCCATTCTCTTTACACTGCGCACTCTTGTCTTACTTATGCTCCATTGTAACTTAATAAGTGTTGCACTCTGCACTTTAAGTCTTTCCACTCGTAAAACCATTTTCTAAACAAAACACACTGAAGTTAATTTACATTAAATTTACAGTTCAAAAATTATTTGTCTTTTCACTCAGATTTCTAATTTCTTAACAATACTGTATGCACTGTTTTTCTTTCACTGCACAACACTAAATTCCCGTGTGGTCTAGTGGAGAAGTTCTTGCCGTTTAATCACTCTCAGAGTCTGAGAGTAGCACAGGGAGGTGACCTAGGGGTGTGTCGTTGGGTCGTGGTGATGGCATACCCACCGCAGACGACTCTGAAGATAGGCGCAAACTCACGTCAAGCAGTGACTCCACCGTGGCTGATGTGCTGGGTTGGAGGCAACAGAGTGGAGCCAGGGCTGGGCACAGGGGGGGTCACGGGCCTGAAAAAGCTGTCAATCGTTGATTGACGCAAGGAACGACGATTCTGACGATTAATGATGCGCTGCCTGGAAGCACACACTTCCTCCACAAGTCCCAAAGGCCCCATCTCCTTGTCGCAGTCCGGGTGTTCCAGGTAGTCCAGAACGAACTCTAGGTGTTCCCAGAGTGCACTCAGCTTGGGGATGGCTGGAGTAGTGTCATGTTGAGAGGACTCCGCATCATCGTCGCTGTCCTCTTTGGAATCTTCAAGCTAGGTACTGACACCTGCAACTGAAGATGCGATTTCGATATCAGACAGGGTTTGATACCCAGGATCGCCCTCGTCGTCATCCAACCACTCACGCATTTCGTCCACATCAACATCGTCCCCATGCACACGTAGACGTGCATGGAAGTCATCCACGTCGAAACCTAGGAAATCGTGCTCCACATCCGTTCTGAGAAGCAGACGAGACCAACCATTTTCTAGAGTCTTGACAAGGACTTCCTTCCATGCACTGGCCCAGTTGTAAATGGCAGACTTGATGTTGTAGTGGTGAAGATTTTCCAAAGTCCGCTGGCCTCGCGTGTCCCGTCCCTCCCTGCGCTCGTCCTCATCCTCGAGAACAACCATCACTTCATCCAGGAACTTCCTTTGGTATAGCCACTTCATTGCCACAATCACTCCTTGGCCTATTGGTTGGATGAGAGCAGTAGTATTAGGTGGCAGAAACATGCACCTAATGCGGCCAGTCTCAGCCACCAAGTCCTTGTCGCACGGGTGGGCAGGTGCATTGTCGAGGAGAAGGAGGGTCTTTACCTGGTCGCGTGGGATTCCCAGTTTCTCCGCCTGGTAATGTATGACCTCCTTGACGAAATGGCAGTGGAACCAGTCTTTGAAGATGTTGGCTGTGAACCATGCCTTCAAGGAATGGTACCAGACGACAGGAAGGACATCCATCACCCCACGAAGACACCGAGGCTGCTTTGCATGGCCAGCAATAACGGGCTTAAGCCGGTGCATGCCGTTAGCATTAGCACAACACAAAGCAGATATCCTTTGCTTGGAGAGCTTGCGGCCAGGTACACGCTTCTCTGCCTCCCCGGCTAGAGTGTTCATAGGCAAAAAGCGATAGAATAAACCAGTTTCGTCAGCGTTGTAGACTTGACCGAGAGTGAGGCCCTCCCTGTCGATCAAGCCCTTCACCTTGTGCCGAAACTCCTCTACTCCATCCTCGTTAGCGTCCAAAGCTTCGCCATGAGGCTTACGGTTGGTAAGGCCATGTCGTAACTTGAACACGAAGAGCCAACCCTCGGATGCCTTGAAGTCTAGGGCGTCGTGAAGCCTTGCGAACTTCTCAGCAACAGCCTTCAGCTCTGTACCATGTACCATCACACCATTAGCACGTTGCTGTCGATACCAAATCAACGTGGAGCAGTCGACTTCAGCAAACGTGGGAGTAAACATCATCTTCCTCTCCATGTTGCGTTTGCTTTTCGATGAGAAGTCAGTCGTGTACTGCATGAGTTTGTCTTGGGATCTCTTGATATCAAACAAAGTAGATCGGGCCAGGTTGAACTCAAGAAGGATGCATGACGAAGACCATCCCACATCTACTTTCTCTAATATCTCCCTCTTCTTCTCCAGAGTCAAAACCACTCTCATTCTCTTCTCAGGCGGCGGGGCCATCATCACACACACGAAGGAGAGGCACGAGAGCAGCAGGAGTGCCTGCAGCAGGTAAGGCACCACCACAAAAGCGAGCACGTGGGCAGCCATGACGAGCGTACACTCACGACAAGAGACGGGCAGAAAGTGAGGAGGATGCAGGGGCGCTCTAGCGGGTGTCGGAGGAATGACGCACCAAAACAAAGTTGTCTCGTGCCGTGCGCTCCAAGTTCAAATTACGGGCGGGAAAAAGTCAGATTTTTTTTTAATTTTTCGTGGTTTTCGGACCATTATGGGAATATTGGGATCCCGGGACGATTATGTCCAGTAAGTGGGGATGTCCGGAAAGTGGGCGTCCGGATAGTACAGGAATTACTGAATATTTGCCAACTCTTGGAAAACAAATGATTCATCCCTGGGACATATAGATGCCATCCTTATTCCATCATCTTATGTTTGCTGTTCTTTTTTTTTACATGATATCCAACACTTCTCTACTCCTCGCTGTCTCTCCACGTCACTCCTTCCTACACTGCCGCAAACCTAAATAATACCTCACCACTGTTTTCACTCTGTACCTTTCTCCACCTTATTCACCACTTTCCCGTTTCTTGTTCCTTACGTTCCTTCCTTCCTGTGGTGCCGTACATAATTATAGTTAGATGCTCTCTTTGACGTGTAAGAAAATACAGAATCAGCCAGCACGTGTTTTTAGGTACCTTTGTACTTCTTTCCTTTACAATTCTTTAAATCTCTCTCTCTCTCTCTCTCTCTCTCTCTCTCTCTCTCTCTCTCTCTCTCTCTCTCTCTCTCTCTCTCTCATGTCCAAATCACAAGGCTCTGCCAATGGCGCATCATCCCGTATCTTACCTTTGTATTAAAATACGTTTTCTGATCAATATTTGAAGCTTGTCTTTTTTTCTGGAAAATCACCTTCTAGAATATAAAATGTAAAATATATCATTGCTTAGGACTTAATAGGCCCTCCTTGGCGAGGCCTCGATCTCAGCCTCGAGGCCTACGGCAAGGAATCAGCACAGTAGATAAGATCATAGATGGACTGCTAGGGAGAATTATCTCTCAATCAGATCCAATCAGTCACTGGCAATCTGACCGCTGCTTCTTCCGCCTTCCCCATCCCCTCACTCTCTCTCTCCCCCACAGGACATTATTGCATCCCACAAGGCTTCCCTGGACAAGACCAACCCTCGTGACGTCATAGATGAGTATTTATTGGAGATGGAGAAGAAGGATTCCCAGCTGAATACATTCTTTTGTGGTTAGTTGAGAGAGAGAGAGAGAGAGAGAGAGAGAGAGAGAGAGAGAGAGAGAGAGAGAGAGAGAGAGAGAGAGAGAGTTATAAATAAAGTGCATTACAAACACACACACACACACACACACACACACACACACGTGTCTCCTTTTCCATTGTGTGTGTGTGTGTGTGTGTGTGTGTGTGTGTGTGTGTGTGTGTGTGTGTGTTATACTGTAGTGGAGTTTGATGGGTAATCCAAGATCATATAAAGGGTGCAACCTATATTTCACCTATTAATTATTCCTATACAGAAATGAGTGCATACAACGATAATTTTTCTTTTTTTCCTGATTGGCACAGATGTAAACATTGAATATATAACGGTTTATTTGATAACGTATATTGTGTAGAAAATTAAAGAGGAGAGGAAATGTGTCACCACTGAAAATGCACATGTGTGGTTATTGGTATGGATGCTATGAGAAAGGGAACATGAGCCAGTAGCCATGAGGATGTAGCTGTGGTGACAGAAGAGAATATCTGATCAAATACACGATGCAGTATAACCCAGTGAATCCTGGAAACGTCCTTTCAGTTTACTATACTGCTACCAGACGATTTTATTCAACTAAACCAAGATTTGTTACATTGAAGATATATATTAAGATATATCTAACCCTTTCAGCATTTAGAATCTATCATAAGCTGAATAAAAAAGATCTGAGGAGAGCAGGAATAAAATGAAGGCATACCAGGACCAGTAGGATAACAGTAGGACTGATGTGGCATGTGTGACGGATGGAGTGATACAAGTTAGAAAGCTGTCAAAAGCATGTGTAATGTTATGTGAAGGTAAAACTAACAGTGAGAATAAAATTGAAGTATTACGGCGTGGCTAATGTTAACTAGCTTAATATTCTAGTAGTCTCAGCAGTCTCTTTCCAATCATTAAGCTCGACCTCCTCCCTCAACAAACTTAGACCTTCCTGTCTTCATATCCCACTCTTCAGTCACTAACTGGCCTCCACCTTACATTTTCTTTACTTGGCCCCTTTGCATCATAAATATTTCACATTTTTTGTAATAAGTTTTTCATTCTCTCTCTCTCTCTCTCTCTCTCTCTCTCTCTCTCTCTCTCTCTCTCCATCCGTGTTCCCTGAATCTTCCTTCCTCTACCCGCTATACCAACTCTCATTTTCCTTTTCCAGCTTACCGTCATTGTTCTCCGTCTCCGCCCCCTAGGGGCTCGGGGACGGGTAATGTTTTCACTCGGTTAGTTAGTTTGTTTGTGTGTCCGTCTGTTAACAACTTTACACGAAGACTACTGCTGCGATTTTGACAAAAATTACAGAGATGATGAGATCTGATCTGATCACCTGATTAAATTTTGGATGAAATTGGGCCAAGGCCCAGGCTGTAGGCCCGAAAAAAGACAAAAATACGGGTGAAGAATCGTTTTTTTTTTTTTTTTTTTTTCGCCATAACTCCATTTCAATTCGCAATGTCGACATGAAACCAAAATCTAAAGATGCATCTTTCAAATCTGCATCCTATAACATGCCTCATTGCATCAGGGGGATCACCCCCCAGTTAGCGGTACTTGGCTCAGTGTCAGGTAGGTCGGGCTTAAAATTTTAATGAACATAAAATCGTAAATTTTCACCTGATTTACTCCAATTTTTATATGTGACATCTGTGACTAGATATAATGTTGTGTTTATAGGTCGCCACTAGAATGACTGTCGGGGACGGGTTTGCTGTACCTTGGTACCACTTCTTGTTGTGGTATTGAATTTATTTGGTTGTTTTTTTTTAAAGTGAGTTACCATCACGATGCAAGGAAAGAGAGCATAAATAACGGATTGTTCTTCAGGTATTTCTGAGAGTCCACGCTTCTGGAGAGAGAGAGAGAGAGAGAGAGAGAGAGAGAGAGAGAGAGAGAGAGAGAGAGAGATTCTATAAACTGGCAGGTTTGATGATGATAACGCCAGAACTGTTAATTTTGTTTCTAAAATATAACATTACTCGCCAGAGGAAGACCTACTGAAGAACATATTTGACCTGTTCATTGCGGGGTTCGATACCACGTCCAGCACGCTGCGCTGGCTCTTCCTCTACATGGCTGCTTACCCTGAGGTGCAGAAGAAGGTGCAGGAAGAGATTGATGGCGTGGTACCCCGTGCAACTCTACCATCTCATCTACACAAATCACAGTAATAATATATATATATATTTTTTTTACTATCTCAAGATGATGATGAGGTCGGATTGCATCCTTCCAACCTCCTTAAGGTGGGATTCAAGCGGTTTAAGAATTGGTTTGTTGTCTGAAAGGAAACGACTTCGATTCTAGCTCCAAGGTGGGAAATGTCTGATGGTTTAAATTCTATTAAACAGACTTTGTTAATTCTTCACAAGACCCATCGGTCTAAGTGAAAAAGCACTAGAAAGTATTCAGTATGGATGATGAATGTTAGCAGTGAATTGAGGACTTGTGGAGGAGTGAGGAACGTAGGAAAACAGTTGAACCTTGCAGAACAGACTGCCATTTCTTTTCTTTGGATTGGACACATTAAAGCCACAGTACGGCTTAATTATAAAACTCTCACCTACGGGAAGCCAGAGTACTAATCCTGTTTAACACGTTTAGGGTCAGAGATAGAGTTGCATGTTTCAAACCATTCCGGTACGCCTGAATATTACCTTATTACCTACAAATCGCTTAATTTTTACGCTCACTGAAGACACGCCATTATTGTTCAGTTTTGCTCAGTAATCCAGTATACGTTTGAGGACCTTCGAAAACTGGAGCAATTCAAACCACCATGCCACCATATCACCTCTTGGGCACGAATATCCGCGCTCCACAGCCATCATTTATGTGCTGACAACGCTGTTCCTAAATGGGCAATCGTCCTTATAAGTCAAGAATGTGTTGCGGTCATAATAATTATATTCAATATAAAAGTTACTGTAAACTGAATGAAACTGGCAAATCATCTGTACAAGAAGCAATGGAAGTTTGCTACCAGTATTTCTTTAAGTGCAAGTACGAAGAAAATGAGCACCATAAAAGGCGAAATAGTGTATAACGACGGTTTGGCGTAATGTACTGTAAAAGTTTAATTTGTTACGCTGTGGACTAGTGTCCTTAAAGTCTCGTTTGTGATGCTGTGTACCGTAATGTCCTAACGTTGTTGCCTGTGATAATGCTTAATGTAATGTATTAAGTGTTATGTATGGGCTGGAGGTGTGTCTGGGCAAGTCACAAAAACTGATGTGTTTTGAGTGAAGCAGAACTGTAAATGTCCAGTGCGTTGATGATGGATGGGTTTATATGGAGCAAATGTGAAGTTGCAGTGATGAGGATGTAGTGATTTTTTATGATAGCCATTTCACATTACTTGTGATGTTGTGTACCGTAATTTCTTGAAAATGTTGCTCGTGGTGTGTACTGCAATGTTGTAAAACTTCCGTTTGTGATACTGTTTCGTGTAATGCACTAAAAGTGCTGCTTGTGATGCTGTGTACTACAAGTTTGTGGCTGCAGAAATGGTGCTTGTAATGCTATGTACCGGAAAGTTGTAAAGATGCTGTATTTTTTAATCCAAGGAAGAAGGAACAAAAGACCAGGAGCCCGCAAACCGTTCCTTCCAATAAAAAAACAATAACAATACAGAAGAGAGCCAAATTCAAGATCCGTTCATTTCGAGATGCCTGGGCACACGGCGCTTGAAAGACTGGAGATCACAGAAGGTAGAAAATACAGACAGAAGGAGACAGTTCGAGAGTTGACCTGTTGCTTAAATGAAGGACTGGGAGTAATGGTTAACTCTTGCACTAGAGAGTTGGACAGAAAAGGGATGAGAGTTTGTTGCTAGACAGGTACTAAGCACCCATAGTGGATGTGGAGGGATGCAAGCAGACAGTTCAGAGGAGCAGTGACCATTGAAGTAGTGATAGAAAAGAGATAAAGATGCAACAGTGGGCGAAGAGACAGAGGTTGAAGGGAGCCAGTATGAGGAGGAGAGTTAATGAGACGAAAAGCCTTTGACTCCACCCTATTGAGAAGAGCTGTATGTGTGGAGCCTCCCCACACATACAGTAAGAGTTGTACTCTACACAGGGGCGAATAAAACCAGTGTATAAAGTCAACAACTCTGCAGGGGTCAAGAAGGTAAGGAGTCGGCTTAGCACACCTACTCTCTTGGAGGCAGATTTTACAAGAGATGTAATATGATCTTTCCAAGATAAGTTCCGAGTGAATGAAACCCCACACATGTTCAAGGATGATGCAGGTTTGAGCTGGATATTATAAAACATTAGTGGGTACTCCTGTGGAAGATTTTGTTGGTTTGATAGGTGTAAAAACTGAGTCTTTAATGCATTAAAAATAACAAGATTATTTTTACCCCAGTCAGAGATACGAGCCAAGTCGGACATTAGGTGTGCCATAGACTCATCCCTTGTTTGTTGAAGTAACTGCTGAGATGGATGTTGCGGGAACTGAATAGAAAGGTGAAGGGTGGAATCATCAGCATGCGATTGGATATGGTTAGATGTACAGCTTCGAAGGTCATTGATGAGAAAAATGAAGAGAGTTGGTGATAGGACAGAGCCCTGAGGAACACCACTTTTGATAGATCTAGGAGAAGAACGATGGCCGTCTACAACAGCGGCTACAGAACGACCAGAAAGTAAGCTATAGATGACGGCATATATAGAAGGATAGAAACCATAAGAGGGCAGTCTGGAAATTAAAGATTTATGTCAGACTTTATCGAAAGCGTTTGAGATATCATGTGCAATGGCAAAGCTTTCGCCAAAGTCCTGAAAGGAGGATGACCAGGAGTCTGAAAGGTAGGTGAGAAGATCGACAGTGGAGCATCCCTGATGGAACCCATGCTGTCGATCAGAATGAAGATTGTGATAGGAAAGACGCTTTAAAATTTTTCTGTTAAGAATAGACTTGAAAAATTTGAGACACAGGATGTTAAAGCAATTGGAGGATAGTTAGAGGGTTGGGAATGGTCACCCTTCATTGGGACTGGCTAAATGAGAGAAAACTTCCAGCAAGAAGGAAAGGTACAAGTTGACAGACAAAGGCGAAAGAGTTTACCTAGACAGGGTGTAAGTACAGAAGCACAGTTCTTGAGGACAACAGGAGGGACTCCATCAGGCCCATATGCCTTGTTAGTATTGAGGCTAGTGATGGCAGAAAATACATCAGCTGAAGAAAATTTAATGTCAGCCATAAGGAAGTCAGAGGGGGGAAGTGATGGAGGAACAGTACCAGAATCGTCTATGGTGGAATTAGATGAGAAAGTCTGAGTGAGGAGATCTGCATTATCAGTAGAAGAAATAGCTACAGAGCCATCAAAGTAGAAAAGAGGAGAGAAGGATGATGAGGTAAAGTTGTTAGATAGCTTTTTGACAAGGTGCCAGAAGGAGTGGGAAGAATTCGAGTTAGAGAGTTGAGAGTATTTAGTATGGATGAAAATATTTTTAGCAGAGTGAAAAATAGACGAAGCACGTTTCCGGGCAGAAACATAAAAAAAGATGTGATTCATAGGTGGGTTGGCTCTGGTGCCTTTTATAGTCCATCTCCTTGTTGTGGACAGCATTAGAACAAGCGTGATTAAACCAATGCTTTCTTGCATTTGTCAAAGGATATGAGAAGAGAATGTATGATTCCATGCCTGAGAGAATAATCTCCGTAATGTGCAAAGCACACTCAGATGGCTCCCTGCCATGGAAGCAATAATCATTCTAGGGAAAATCAAAGAAGCATTGCCTGAGAGCCTCCCAATCTGCAGCTCCAAAGTGTCACAGTCGACTTTTCTTTGGAGGGTCCACAGGCCGTACCAGAGAGGTAGGACAGGTTAAGGTAATAAGGTTGTGATTGGAGGAGCCCAATGAGAGGTAAGAGGAGAGATTAACAGTGTATGCAGAAGGATTAGTTGTAAAGAAGGGGTCAAGTATATTGGAACTCTCTCCAAGGTGGTCAGGGATACTGGTAGGGTGTTGTACAAATTGCTCTAGGTCATTAAGGATAGAAAAGATGTTGTTCACCAGGTGGATCAGTGAAAGGAGAGGAGAGCCAAAGTTAGTGGTGAACATTGAAATCTCCTAGAATGGAGATTTCGGAGAAAGGAGAAACGGATAGAATGTGTTCCATCGAAGAATTAAGATAGTCAAAGAATTTTTGATAGTCAGTTGAATTAGGGGATAAGTAAACAGGGCAGAGATATATAGTCAGAGAATGACAGGAAAGCCGAAACAAGAGACATAAGCATATGGTGCTGCGTAAGACACTTGCAGGGCTGGATTTAGCATTCTGAAAAAAAGGGAAGAGACGTGATTCCTAGCGGAATTACCAGGTTATAATTAATGCTGACTGTCAGATTCCTCGAAATTTATATCCTGTAACATGGCTCTTCAGTTAAATGATTCAGTGATAATATATATAGGATATTTACTGTATATATTATGGTAAATAAGATTGTTCATTTATTACGAGTAATCGTTAATTGGTCTGCAGGACTTTGTAGGGATGGGGGATGGAGAGTACGTCTCAAATTCCCCCGTCCTCCCTCTGTGCACTGACGGTAATTTGGAAGGATCATAATCTGAACCCGGCCATTATACAACAAAGTCTTACTTCATTGCTAGAAAGGGTCTTGAGCCAGACTGGAAGTTAGGCTTAAGATGGTCCAAAGCCCAGGATCACAGCGTACTCAAGTCCTGCCCAGCCCATTCGACTTGGTCATGTGCTCAATAGACTGCATAACAGAGGCTCCAGCCTGGCTTCATAAAGCGGGGACTCAGTTATTCTCGGTCTAAATTTGGTTTATGAGATTCAGTAAATAATGTAAGACTAAGAAACAAACTTCCAAAAAATAAGCGTTAAATCATGAACATTTGCTGTTAAGTGGCACCAGATGCATCAGTATTTCCCTTTCAGAAGCTTAAATGTCATATGTTCTGATTTTCAAATATACAAGCAGTACTGTACTATACTTTCAGTGTGAGTTCCTTTTGTGAACCGTAGTACGGTATGAAAATAAGAGTACAGCATGCATTCTGATACATCCAACAGTGAAGGACAGTACGCTTTAAGACATTCAGTGTATAAGACTTGCATATTTTCACGTTATCAATATTTCCGTAATGATGGACAGTTGTCACAAGAATTAAATGCGATAGCTTACATTACCGTTGTCAGTACGGTGTTGATTGATAACATAAAATTTTTATTTTAAAAATCACTCATCATTATTTCAATAAACTGTGGCCAACTTTGCTTGAAACAGCCTACGTTATGATACGAATATTATCGTACAAATCCCAGTAGTCATGGAAAGCTGATATGAAAACTGAATAATGAAGGTTATATGTTTTACTGTAACAAGAGTGGATGAAAAAAAAAGTACAAAAAAGACCTTCACTAAAAATCTTCAACAGACTTTTAGAATCACACCTTCAGTAGGAACAACACAACGAGCGTAGATACGAACAGTATCTTTATTTCACTCGTTTCGAGACGGTGGCTCGGTAGGGAGGCGGCCTGCAGTCTCAACGGACCTCGTTTCAACTCCCCGCTGGGGCAGGGAAAAGTTTATGGATTTGATTTTCTTAAAAAGTAGACTTTACTGATCTACCAGAAGACCCGCCGACATGTAAAAATACCTCCGCTAATACCAATACACCAGTCTAGAATGAGACAGCCCTAGCATGCAGTCAATATGGACAGTGGTTCTTAACGCCGAAGTGGTGACATGTGGAGATGTAGGAGGACTACTGGGCTTTGGTGATATGCCATGGGCATAGGCCCTGAAGAATTTGCCCTGAAGTTGGACACAAAAAAATGTCATCATCAGTAATCGAGGAGGAAAAGAATAAAATAGCAACACTAAACATTAAACTACATTTCACAGACACACACACACACACACACACACACACACACACACACACACACACACACACACACACACACACACACACACACACACACACACACAAAGTATAAAACTACGCCTAAAATAGTTAAAAAGGAGAGAGGGAGAGGATTGATGCAGAGTTATGTAACATAAAGAGGTACAGCACACCTAGTGTTTAGAGATGGGTTTTTGGGTCTTAATGTACAGTGATTCAAGCAATCTTAAGTTACTATCTGATATACAAGGTAATACATTAAAATACATTTAAGGCTGACATCACAAGATACACAATGATCCCTTACTGCTGAGTGCGGAGGCGACCTGAGTATCTGGACTGTACTGCTCGACTGACCCATATGCTCGTCTGTTCTAACTTTGAAAGCACTGATTGTGCTACCAATATGCCCGGCCTGGCAACCTGAGAAAGTGAAGCCATTGGTGGCGGAAGAGAGTAGGTCGGTTGGAACAGGGTCCTTAACGTGAAAGAAAGAGCCAACTTTGAACGAGTTATTTAATATAATCTTAAAATCAACTTGGGAATAACATTTAACAAGACTCCGAAGTAAACAGCCCCAGAAACTCAAGCTTGCCCTGGAATCACACTGGTAGCAGTGGTGGGGTACATGGCGTAGTGGTGGCCCCAGATGAACCTGGTACTACTTACTCTTTCTGAGACTTTGACATGGTCGAGTTCCGTTTCTCACCACCTTACTTATGATTTTTGCCATTACCTTGCCAGCATCTTTTTTCTTAAATTCACTTGACCATACACTCCTTTCTCTGATGTCTATCCTTTACCAATAACCTACTTCTCCCTTCCTTATATACCTTATTTAGGTCATCACCTGTTGCACGAGGACTTGCACAATGTATTTAGGACAAATCGTGATTGGCACTGAAATACCGTAATTCCCTAAAATGTTGACTGTGTGGAGTGTACATTACTATTAAATAGCGTAAAACCGTTGATGTTTTTGTTGTGTATTTGACAAATGATGATTTTAGGATATGCTTGTAAACATCCAGTGGGGATGGCTTGGCTTCAAGTAAGTTAATGTTGAACATATCTTCAGTGTCTGGTATGATGAATAGCACAGCATAACTGATGGTAACTCAGATGATTCATAGCAGGAGATCCTAGCTCATTCTATCTCAAAGCCAGCCGGGAATAATGACTAGGATGATGACGATGATGGTAATGATTATGATGACTGTGTTCCTTTCCCGTGATTACCCTATCTAGAAGCCACCCTAAACATGATTCTATGGAAGCACGCTCTCATCCTCTTTGCATCAATCATCATCATCATCGTCATCATCACCATCATTATTATTATTATTATTATCATCAACATTATTATTATTATTATTATTATTATTATTATTACTATTGTTACTATTGTCCCGCAGACTACCGTACCTAGAAGCCACCCTTCACGAGATCCTCCGTAAGTCTTCCCTCATCCCCTTCGCCGTGGGTCACGCCACTAACCAAGACACCCAGATCGGTGGTTACTTCCTGCCTAAGGTATACAAACAGGTTTTTAACCTCTTCATCCCGAGGGAGTGATAATTAAATCTTGCCAATACCATATGCTAGCAGATAAGGAGTTAATGGAGGTTAAAATTATCCTACCTCTCTACTTTGAAAAGTCTAATGAGCTGAGTAAAAATGTCTGGTAAGAGAAAAAATGACGTCCTCTGGCTGCGAGAGTTAATGTTTTGAGTATACTATTATTGGATTTGTGTGTGTGTGTGTGTGTGTGTGTGTGTGTGTGTGTGTGTGTGTGTGTGTGTGTGTGTGTGTTGTGTGTGTACTTTTTTTTATTGGGGGGTGGCGGGAGGTTAGTTGTTTTATTATTGTGTTCTGTGTTTCTTCCTGAGGTGTATAGTAACGTGCTGTTCATAGTGAATTTGATGATGTTTTGGTAATTTTGTTCCTATGTCCAGTTTTGTTATGATTTTTTGGATTCTCAGTTTCTTGTGCTTTTTTTTTTGGGGGGGGGAGGGGAGAGGGAAGGACTGCGGTGGTTTGATGGTAGCTCATTCATCTCATGATGCATGCGATCAGAATCTAGGGTTAGATCCCAAGCCATGTCAAACATCTAAAAAAAAAAAAATGTTTAATCATATGTATGCATATGTTTGCACATTGCCAGCTTTTCCGATGACATATACAGAGTCTAATATACATATAAATGGCCAATACAACAGTTGAACTTCCATATATATAATTTTTCCTTCAGACACCTCTTATCCATTCATACCTCGCCTACATGAGGAGTTAATTCTGGTTATTACTTGCCTTCCAAGAAGATGGTCAGGTCCTGCCCTGGCACAAAAATGGACTCATATAGATACGTATCTGTATTGCATTTTGGATTTATTCATTGTTTCTACTGAGATTTAGTATTCAATTTCTTAAGTAGGCATTTTTTTATGTTCGTATTTTACATTTATTATCGGTTACTTTTTAGTGTACGTAATATTTCACGTCTGTTTTTAAGCCTTGGCCAGTGTCTTTGTCTCCCTCTTCCCTTTGTGTATTGCTGTCTTACGCTCACACTTTTTTACGACTTTCGTTTACTGTAAGACTGACTTTCACTCAAATTCTTTCTGTTTTATTTGCCATCGTGGTCATGTACACAGTCTCACTTCGACTTACAGTGTTCACTTGCATACACTTTCTCACTTTCGCCTACATTTCATGTTAGACCCATTCACCTTCATTTACAATTTTTCTCACTTCCACTCACATTCTTATTCTCATATAGACATTTTCTCTTGTTTTCACCTATGTTTGTTAGCACTCTCGTTATCTCTCACTTTCACTTGCAGTACAGCCAAGCTCACTTCCATACTCTTTCTCCCATTACCACATCGTCGTCTTCATTTACAATCACTTTCATTCACCCCCCACTCACTTTCGCAGGGCACAGTGGTATTAGGATGCTCGGTACTGGCACACGAGGATCCCCAGTACTGGCCACAACCACATGAATTTAGGCCAGACCGATTCCTGGACACGAATGGAAAGTTCGTCTCGCAGAAAGAAGGATTTATTCCCTTCGGCATTGGTGAGTCAGTGGGTAGGTAGGTAGGTGGTTAGGAAGATGAGTGGGTGGGTAGGTGGGTGGGTAGGTAGGTAGGTGGGTGAGTGGATGGGTGGGTGGGTGAATGGGAAGTTAGTTAGGTAGGCGGGTAAGTGGATGTGTAGGTAGGTGCGTGAGTGGGTGTGTAGGTACGTGAGTGAATGGGTGTTTAGGTACGTGGGTGAGTGGGTGTGTGGGTGAGAGTGTGAATGAGAGTGTAGGTAAGTGGGTGGGTGAGTGTGTAGGTAAGTGGGTGGGTGAGTGTGTAGGTACGTGGGTGAATGGGTTTGTAGGTACGTGGGTGAGTGGGTGTGTTGGTAAGTGGGTTAGTGGATGTGTAGGTAAGTGGGTGTGTAAGTACCTGGGTGACAGAGTGTGTTGGTGCCTGGGCGAGTGGGTGTGTAGATACCTGGGTGAGTGGGTGTGTAGGTGCCTGGGTGACTGGGTGTGTAGGTACCTGGGTGAGAGGGTAGGTAGGCAGATGTGTAGGTGGCTGAGAAAGAGGTTTTGTAAGTTGAAAAATTATTGGTTAGATAGGTGCATGGCTTAGATAAAAGAGGCAGGTGGGTTCCTCAAAGTTCTTTTAGAACGAATGTAGTCAATGGCTTTATCGCCATTCCTCTTACCACTATCAGCCTCCATCTCTCTCCGCCAGTTTACAGCTGTCTCGCCCTATTACTATTTCGTTGGTAACAGGTCTTCTGAGCCTTCTGCATTCCTTTTTCATCAGCCGTTTCGTAACGCACACATACCCCTTTTCTGTTCAAAATTCAAATTCGGGAATTAACCGGCACTCAGTCCTTCATGTACACAACTAGTCAGTTTTGAAACTGCATTTTTTCTAATGTTTATGACAACGTCTTTTAAAAGCAATGTTTCCTGGCATCTTGAAATGAATGAATCATAATTTTGCATTTGCGAGTTCAATTATCATAGAAAAGGCCAAGTTTTCGCAGGGTTCAGCCTGTAGTTGTTGATTTTTATGCATAAAAACTTTCACACTTGCACTCGGTCATTAATTTTCCGTAAACTCAATTTTCGCAATGCATTCACTGGGAGAGCCACTGGCACGTATGAAGATTATCTTATTCTGTATATTTTTACTTCCATCCAGTTACTGCAATCACCACTTTCCCCACTTCCCAGGTAAGCGACAGTGCCTGGGCGAGTCACTGGCACGCATGGAGATCTTCATTTTCTCTGCGGCACTGCTCCAGAACTTTACTTTCAGCGCACCACCAGGCAAGACCATGGACCTCTCACCAGCAGCGATACCTTTCCTTCAGTCCTCAAAAGACCAGGACATACTCATCACAATTCGGAAATAGAGTGGTGAAGATATATGAATATTTCCTCATCCTTTCTAGCTTACGTTACTGCCGAAACATTCACCAGCATACAAGGAAAGAATTGCTATGACTGTCTCATTATTTTTCCTTTATATAACCGTTGAAGCACACCCTCATATACTGTATATCCCCACGAGAAGGGCTCATGATTATCTAAGACTATTTTAATTAAGTCCAAACCCCTAATCCGTTTTCTGTCCCAATCTTTGGTCGATTTCTCGTCCTTTCAGTTGTTCAGTCCACTACTTGATCATCAACTTTCATTTTGCCTAATTAATTGTTTAAATTATTAGGCTGTGAAGCCGAATGAGTAGAGGGACAAGAAATGCGGAGGGTAGTTAAAATATATGGAGTAGATGGACAATTGTTGAATACTGTGAAGAATATATATGAGGGCGTTAGGGCTACAGTGTGCGTGAAATGTGAATTGAGTGAGTTCTTTGACCAAATGTTCAGTTAAAACAAGGATGTGTCGTGTCTCAGTGGTTGTTCACATTATATATGGATCAAGTTATAAACGAGCTGCAAGGTAGGGCGGTGGATTTTGGAGTGTTCCCAGTGAGCGAGGGTAGGGTTTGGAAATTTCCTGTGCTGTTATTTGCTGACGATACTGCATTGTTAAATGAAGATGAATGAGTCCCAAGGCTTGGCGAATGAGTTTGGGAATGTATGTAAGAAATTGAATCGAAAAATGAATGTGGACAATGAGTAAAATTGTGGTCTTTGAGAGAAATGAAGTCACAAGTCACATAATGCATGGTGAGGTGGCCACATTTCATTTGGGTGCAAAATCCAATTTGCTATTATTTTATTTGGGAGCTAGTACACCACCGCATTTGGTTGCCAACATATCGTTACTTCCGCGACATCTTATCCTTCATCTGGCCTTTACCATACTGCCTAATATTACCTAACCTAACCCAACCTGCAAATTTCAACCCAGAACGGATATGTAAACATATTGCCTATACAGTGAAAATGTACAGTGAATGACAAGAGTTGTGTCCATGTTTCGTCCGAAGATTAAGTGTAACTTGTGAAACATTATGAGAACTCCACCACAACTATATATTCGTGGTTGGCTAGCCTGACTTTCCTCAAACTTCATACTCATATCTACTGATGATGAAACGACAGTATCCAGGAAATTCCGAGGCCTTAACATCCATTTGCGAGTATTGTTGCGTCCGAGAGACGAAAAATGTGAACCAACATTCGGTGTTAACAAACCAATACAGGATCAGGAAAAAATCACATGGATGGAAAGTAGACCCTTTAAGCAATGCTTATTCCATAAGAGACGATCTGGACCACGAGTGAAGCACGCGAATAGCTGTGCACAGACTTCGGTCTTCTAGGTTATGCGTTCGAACTCCAGCCTGTGGGATTCATTTCGACACAAAACATTCAATGATCATTATACACCATCTGTATCCTCATATGTAACAACGTTGTTTGATGACAAAAATCACAGCTAACTTAGACTAACCTAACCTAAACGTAACATAGAGTATCCCTGCCTGACCTAACCACACCCTAAAATATCCCAACCCATATTAATCCATCACAGTTTAAACACATTTCACGAATTAGCAAGGGATCTCCTGAAATCCCTGTTTACAAAGATTCCCTGTAACATATATAATTTGCAGCAACAATTATACAGCATATATATATATATATATATATATATATATATATATATATATATATATATATATATATATATATACATACACACACAATGTACGGGCTCCCCAAAGTCCACAAGGTAGGATGTCCTCTACGACCAGTTTTATCTGCCATAGGAACCTATAATTACAACATCGCTAAATATTTGGTACCAGTTTTGAGCCCCATTTCCACTAACCAGTACCCTTGCAGCGACACCTTTTCTTTCGTTAAGGAAATAACAGCTTTAAACATTGACAGTTGTGTTATGGCCAGTTTTGATATTAAATCTCTATTTACCAATATCTCGCTAAATGATATTTGCTTCGGTGAACATAGTTTCCGGTTTTAGTAGTGAACAAATGCGTAAATTACTTAATTTAGCTGTAAAAGACTGCATATTTTTATTCAATGAGCAAGCCTACAGGCAAGTTGATGGGGTTGCAATTAGAAACCCCCTTGCTCCAACACTAATTAACATTTTCTTAAGCTTATATGATTTTAAGCCGTTGTTTTATAGGAGGTATGTAGATGACACCTTTTTACTTTTTAAATCTCCAGATCATATACCACGATTTTTAAGCTACCTTAATTCGAGACATCCAAACATAGAATTCACAAATGAGACAGAAAAGGATAAGAAGCTTCCATTTTTAGATATTAGATATCACCAGAACAGGCACCACTTTTACTACCAATGTCTACCGGAAGCCAACATTCACGGGATTATGTACGAAATGTAGCTCATTCATACCAATAAATTATAAACGTCATTTGATAACAACTCTGACTAACCGAGCCTACCATATTTGTTCAGATTATTTTCAGCTTCATAAGGAATTAAAGTACATAAGAAATATGCTTTATAACAACGGGTTCCCTAAATTTTCCCCTGACCTTTACATTGGCAAAGCTATTAACAAGCTACTAACCCCTGATGCTCAAAAAGTTCAAACTGTCCCGAAACACACTATTCATTTTAAGCTCGATTACAGAGGTAAACATAGTTTTCACCTGAGAAACAAGCTACGCAAACTACTCAGCTACACATTTCCACAAATAGAGTTCAGAGTCATTTTCAGTACGAGAAAAATAGGTACTCTCTTCAGAATCAAAAATAAAGTTCCCCCACACATACAGTAGAGTCCTCTGTTGTTTACAGATATACGTGTGATAGCTGCCAGGCGTCATATATCGGAAAAACAGAGAGACATCTAAAAACACGCATACACGAACACTTAGGTACATCAGCTCAAACAGGCAAACCAGTCACTAAACCACCCTTTAGTGCCATCAGACAATACACACAAACACGAACACGATCACCCTGTCAAGCGAACCTCCTTCACAGTCCTTGCTAGAAGCCAGTACAGCTCTGACATCCCCATCATGGAGACACTTTATACACACCTCTACAAACCCAGTATCGGTGACAATAGTTCTATTCAACTGCTGTGTTTTTAAAGGTTTCAATGTATTCTTATCTTGATATTTTACCTGAATGTTCTTGCTTTCATTACACTGGTTTGTGCATTTTATATATATATATATATATATATATATATAAATAAATAAATATATATATATATATATAGATATATAGATAGATAGATAGATATAATGCACAAACCAGTGTAATGAAAGCAAGAACATTCAGGTAAAATTTCAAGATAAGAATACTGCAGTCGAAACTCGCCCTGGGGTGTTCATGACTCACGGTACAGCCGTCCTTGTTTACGAAGGAACTTGGCTTGACCTCCCTGTGAATACTTTATCACTCTACCCTTTTGTTTCTTCCGCATGGTAGCAAGTGTCAGGTCAGAGTGTTGTTCTTGGACAACAACTTGGCTACACATCAGATCTTGCGGCGATTCAATGGTCACCAGGGTGACACAGTTTGGAGCCTCGGCCATGGCTCATATTACTGCAGCTGAAGTCTGATTAGCGTCATCTTCAGTGCAACTATGCTTGGCACCAGGAATATTGCCTATGATAAGGTCAAATAAAGGTTCTGGCATGACAACTGCGAGTGTCGTACCAGTGTAAAATGGAGATGCCACCTGGATACGTGCCTCAGGGAACAATCTCACTGATCCATCAATAACGTTAGCATGGATCTGTCGACCTGTGTACTGCTCAGGCCGAACTAGACACTGCCTGACAGAGCAACCTGAGGAACCATTGTCTCTCAGGACCTTCACAGGAATGTTTCCCACAAATCCTGACTGAACAAGGAAGGCACTGCCACCTGTGGGAGGGCCTGTGGAGGAAGCAGCTAGCCACTGATTAGGCTGCTGAATAAATGATGCGGCAAACATGGTGCCCTGAGAATTCGATACTTGAGGGGTCATACTCACTGCCTGGGGAGATGGAGCATTGGCCATCTGTGGAGGGGGGTTCACTGTTGCTGTGGGACTAGAGAACTATGGGGAAGTACCTGTACTGGTAGGGACGTGACCACCGTGCTGCTGCTGAGGAATGAAGGCTGCATTCGCCTCCTGCCTCCTATTCATTGAGCTGGTGCTGAAAAGGACAGTCCCGACAGTCGGTTGCGTGGCTGATACTGCTGCTGGTTAGGGTACTAGTTGTACCTCTTCCACTCAGGTTTCTGAGTGTTTTGCCCCTGGTCCTTTCTCTGCAGTTTTGGACCTTGGCCATTATTCTGAGAACGGCCTTGTTGCTGGGGTTCAGTCTGAGACGGTTTCCCAGATTTATCAGCTTTCCTGTTTCAGGTATGCTGCTTGCGAGTTTGATACCCGTATGCAGTGAAGAATGCATAAGCATTCTTCACCATTTGGCTGGCATCTCTTACCTGGCAGATCTTAAGCTGAGCCATAAGTTCAGTAGGCCACGACTTTTCTAGCTGCATGCGCAGCATAAGGTCGATTATCCTCTCACGCGTGGAAGGAGTTTCATCTTTTTCCATCCACTCACCTAAGTAAGCAGTAAGCCTGTCAAGAAAGCGAACGGCAGTCTCTTTTTCCTGTAAACACGCTCTCATGAACTGACTCTTGGCGTCGTCAACTGTGAGACCGTACGCTTTGAGGAGTGCGGCCTTCATCATCTCATACGTGAGATTGTCTCCACGAATTCTGTGAAGAATATCGAGGGCAGGGCCCTCAAACAGGCTAAGAAACTGAAGCCGCTTAGCTGCATCATCCAGCTGGTACAGTTGAGCCATGTCTTCAAAACGAGCTATGTATGGCTCGATTCACTCGCCTTCCTTGTATGGGGGAAGCTTGATGTGTGGGGTCGCCATAATATGTGCAGGGATAGCAGTCGTGGAGCTTGGGCCAGCTGCACCAGATGTGTCTGAAGCCAAGGAATCTCGCTTGAGCTTCAACATTTCAAATTCATGTTTTTCGCGTGCTTCTCGCTCGGCACATTCATGTTCTCGTTCTCTGTCTCATTCTTCACGCTCGTATTTGTGTTGTTCTCGCTCTTGTACTAACTCGAGTTCGCATTGTTTGTGCTCGTATTCGCGTTGTTGTTGCTCGTGTTCACGTTCTCTCTCATGTTCCTTGCATTGTTTTCGCTCGTGTTCACATTCTCTCTCACGTTCTTCACGAGCATCTTTCTCACGTTGTTGCTCATAATTAAACCGTGAGAGGACATAGTTTTGAATTTTTGGGGGGTCGCTAAGCCCCATATCTCTAGCTTCCTGTACATAGACGTTGGCTGCCATGATGCTAACTCAGTCTAAGTGAACTAGCGACTCAGTACTGACTGCAATTTTGCAGAGAAAGATGTCAATAATCGAGAATAAAGAATATAGGCACAGGTTAGTGGTGACCAGTTTTATCTAATTAAACTGGTAAAATAGGAAAATTAAACAAACAACTGACTGTGAAAACTGTTACGTATATTAATAAAAATGAATTAATAATCACCAGTAAGATAGTGCCTCTAGACTTTAATGATAAATACCTAAGTATGAGTGAGTGAGTATTATCTCGTGAATAGCTTTAGAGCTAGGAGTTAATATCCCGGCGAGGTCGCCAGATGTCACGGGGTTTTGAGAGTATGCAATATTAAAGAATAATATTCAATAATACTTGAGAACAGGGACAAAGAATTTACTTGTGAAAATCAAACAATGATTACTTTATGTCGGCTTACTTCGCCGATTCTCTAAGGACGAGAATTTATAAACTTTCTCAACAGTACACAGCAGAGACTAATTATTCACACGTGCTGTTTATTAGTACTGTTGGCCTCTGGAGAAAGTGACTCCAACCCTGACAATCAATAACTAATGCTATTAATGATGAACAGGTTCTTGTTGGTGCATTAACTCCTGGTTGCACAACGGATTTTAAGCTTAATACAAAAGGACTGGCCTAAGTACCAGTTATGAATAATGCAAAAAGTTTATGCAAACTAGGAGCTGCAACTGGAATAAGCTTGTGGAGAAATAAAACATGAGTTTACATTACATTAAGCTCAAGAAAAAGAACTGTTAATTTATTTATTACAATGAGATAAATTTACCTTACATGTTTCAAATGATTTTAAAGTAAGGAGAACACACTCACTTGCTCACTCAAAAGCTAAACTCTTAAACCTAGGAAAAACGAAAAGAAGTACTGGTCAGAGAGTGGACTAAAGTGGACGACTGGGCGTCGTTGCTGAGGCTGAGGAAGGACGCTGCACATGCTGAGCCTCTCGCCAAATCACGCTAAGTGGGAATTCAGGAACTGGACAACGGCGGCGGCGGGAACTGGGTGTTGGCTGAGGAAGGATGCTGCCACACACACTGCTAACCTGCTTCCATGGTGCTCAAATCCTGACTGAGTTCAAATCATGAGAAAGAGGCGAGTGTCGAGCCACACTTGCTAACAGCTAGAATGAGCGAAACACACCCACAACAAATCACTCAGCGGAGGTGCTAATGTCGCGCACAAACACGATCACTTATGAAACAGTGAAAAATGGTTCTGAAAACACTCTCGATCGGGTGAATACGTGGCGGTTGACTGAGTAATACATACTGGGATTCCACTAGAATTCGCAGTTTCCCACCAAAGTTTAATGTCACGAGTTTATTTAAATAGAAAATCGCGCCGACTCGTGACAGTGTAAGAAAGGGAAGTGAATGGTGGTGAGAGGAAGTAAGTATGGCTGTGGCTGAGAAGAAAATGCGTATGAAGTGTGGCTGCAAAGGAAAGATGAGGTGTCATTTGAGAGGTATAAGGAAAAGAGGAATAGGGCGAGAAGGACTGTGCACGACAGCAGATGAGAGGTGGGGTAGGCAGTGAACTGAGAATATTCAACAGAAAAAGAAAATATTTTGGAAGGAGGTGAAAAGGGTGCGAAAGCAAGAATCTGGGAAGGAAGAGCGAGTAAAAGTAGAGAATGAAAGGACATCAATTGAGATGGATGAAGTAAGGTAGAGACAGGCGGAGTATTTTGAAAGATTGTTAAATGCAGAGAAGGAATGGGAGGCTGAGGTTGTGGCAGAGGGAAGGATACAAGGAATAAATGTGTTGGGAGAGTTGAATGATTTTCTAAGCACGATAGAGGAAATGCAGGAGGCAGTAAAGGAGATGAAAGCAGGGAATGCTGCAGGTATGGATGGGTGTGCTGTGGAATCTCTGAAAGGTGGTGGAGCAACTAATGTTGAGTGGTTACTAAAATCGCTGAATGCGTGTTTTGTGAGCGGTATGGTGCCAGTTGACTGGGCAAGTGCTTGTGCGGTTCCACTGTATAAAGGTAAGGGTGATAAGTATGAATGTACTAGCTTTAGGGGTATAAGTCTGTTGAGTGTTGTAGGTGAGGTGTATGGTAGGGTGTAAATTATGAGAGAGAGAGGGTACAGAAGGGTTACTGATGAGCAGTGTAGCTTTAGGTAAGGAAGGGGATGCGTGGATCAGGTGTTTGCTGTGAGACAGGTGTGTGAAAATGATTTAACGGAAGGTAAGGATGTGTTTTGGGCGTTCAAGGATATAGAGAAAGCGTATGATAGAACTGATAGGAAGGCTTTTTGGACTGTTTTGAGATTGTTTGGACTTGATGACTGGTTGTTAAAAGGAGTTAAAATTTTATAAGTAAATAGAAAAGCATGTCTAAGAGTGGGAAATACTGTAAGTGATTGGTTTCCCGTGAGAGTGGCGCTGCGGCAGGGACGTGTGATGTCGCTTTGGTTGTTTAATATTTATTTGGATGGTGTTGTAAGAGAGGTGAATAAAAGGGTGTTAGGTGGAGGTTTGAGCCTTGTGAATGCTGATAGCAGAGAGTGGAATCTGAATCAGCTGCTGTTTGCAGATGATACTGCACTGGGTTTGATTCAGAGGAGAGATTGAGACAGTTAGAAGAGGAGTTTGGAAGGGTATGTGAAAGGAGAAAATTCAGAGTAAATGAGAATAAGAGTAAAATGATGAAGTGTACGAGGTTGGTAGATGGTAGAAGGATGAATGTAGTTTTGAATGGTGAGTTGCTTGAGGAGGTAGAGTGTTTTAAGTATTTAGGGTCACATGTTGCTGTGGATGGAAGAATAGATGTAGAAGTGAAGTTTAGAATAGGAAGTGGGAAAGGTGCTGAGAGGAATGAAAAAGTGTTCAGATGTCGTTAGCTTAGAATGGATGTAAAAAGAAGGCTGTATGAGGGTGTAGTGGTACCGACTTTGTTATATGGGACTGAAACATAGAATATGGGTGTAGCAGAGAGGAAAAGTTTGAATGTAATGGAGATGGGGTGTCTGAGGAGTATGTGTGGAGTGACGTGTATGGATCGAGTGAGAAGTGATGAAGTGCGAAGGAGAATTGAAGTTATGCAGGAAATGGCTGATCGAGTTGAGCAGAGTGTATTGCGATGGTTTGGGCATATGGAGAGGATGGCTGAAGAGCAATTGGTGAAAAAGATAAATAGATCGGATGTGAGCGGTGTAAGACTGAAAGGAAGACCATGAATAGGAGTGATGGACAGTGTGAAGAGAGCGTTAGATGCGAGAGGGATGTCTGTTGAGCAAAGGAAGATTGGCTGCACGTGAAAGGAATGATTGGAGAGAAATTGGAATGAATAAACAGTGACACAGCCCTGACGGGATATTCTTCCTCATTTGGTCGATCAGCTGATCAGGTCAGGTGCAGGTAAGGGGATTGGTCCATCATAATGTGGCAGGAGTAACCCAGCTCTGCTGTCGGACCCTGCTGTGGATGTCGCAGACTGCACTGCACAGCTGACCCTTGTGCTGTGTGGTGTGGTGAGGATCTGTCCCTCCTTCCCTTGGAGCTATGATACAAATAAATGTGTGTGTTTGGATGGGTAAATTGGGAGTGTGTCGTCCTGTCTTGGCTACCTCCCTTTCTTTGAGGGAAGCATTCTAGGTATTTAGATAGGTAGATAGATTCTTTCATAATTTTTTTACGGTTCTTCTGAAATTTATGTTTGCATTGCTACCTCTTTACAGCATGTAACCAGCACCCATCTTTTTAAACACACCCCTTTTATGTCCAACTCTTCAGTGGAATAGGCAGCCAGTATTCTGACTTGTAGTTTATCAAGCACAGCTCATGTTGACTCTAGAACTTTTTTCTGCCTATTATTCCCCATCCTAATAATTTCTATTCTGCTACATTCCATGCCTCCAGGTACTTCAGTATGAACGAATACTGAATCTTGTTTTCTTTCATGTCCAGTTTTATTTGGAAAGAACGATTTTTGCGGGATGTAAGACTTTGATCTCTCTCTCTCTCTCTCTCTCTCTCTCTCTCTCTCTCTCTCCCCCCTGCATATAAAAATCGTAAATCTAGTGGCTGTCCAAAATTACTTTACTCGAATTGTTAACATAAACTGTAACACATCAAAACAAATCAATATATATACGCAATGAAACAAAACGTAATAAACGTTTATGTACCACCACCAACACCAAACCTCCAAAGATACACACCATCCTTTACCTTGACCCAGAACTTCGTCTGTTTAATAATATATACTCAGTAATTTCAGTGTACAAAGCCCTCATGACTAAACTCAGACACAGGGCAGCTGAAGGGTCCTTATTCATGAACTTTCTAGCACCTTAGCATTTTAATAAACCACCACATCCCTACACACACACACACACACACACACACACACACACACACACACACACACACACACACACCGGTCCTATCGCGATCTTTTTATTGTTATATTAAAATTATATTTATTTACCTTTTTTTTTTCTTTTTACCTGCTGGCTGTATCAGAGCCTAAGCCAATGATTAATGTAAAGCAGGTCTGTGCATTGAGATTAATTGAGTGATGGTTGACACATGTCACATCAATGCAGTATATGCAGTATTCCAGTAATTTTAAGCAAGTTTTCAAAAGGAAGAATGTGACGGTGGCCATTAGTGCTTAAAAGTTATGAGGAACCGAGAGTGGGAATATGAGAATGAATTAAAAAAAAAAGACCAATATTTCAGTCACTTCATTAAATGTAAATTCCATTTATCTCAGAGAAAGGCACAACAGTTAAAGGGTATACACATCTTGTGTGTCCTGGCTGAATCAGATGGTTTTATGGACATAAGTAGTAAACTCTGACAGCATTTGGTAAAACGACACAGATGCCTTGGAGTATAGTAGGACGTGTGCCAGACAACAGTTGCTTTGTTTCCCTTTATTGGAAATATTATTGAACCGTCAAAAAGATAGTCGAGATAATGTCTCATGTAAGCGCTGTATATGCGAAATGCTCTTTTATTGTGACACAGTTTAACTGTCGACTGCAGGTTTGAACTTTAAGTGATTTTTAAAGGATAGCTGCTTCCAAAAAGCTATTGTAAAAAAAGAAAAAAAACAATGACCAAAACGGAACCACTCTTCAGTTTCATGTTTTACTTAATCACTGACAAAAGGGAAAGAGCTTTTCATTTTTTATTTTTCCTGTGGCATGAGGTTGGCTGCGAGGGAGCACACTTCAAATCACCTGAATTAAAGAGTAAGAGAAATTGCTGGCGCTACCTTGAGCTATTGCTTGTTCTGCTTATCCTCCTACCCCTAGCTGGAAGAAATCGTACCCAGGGTATCGCATCGAATGGAGACCTATTGTTAGTATTTCAAAGTTTCTCTTAGAACGAGTTAAACCTTCACCGCTAATTGTTCTTCATGTAATCTAGCAACGAAACTGTCTATATTCCAAAAGTTATAAATGCCGTGAGGAAATCTTTGAGGGAATTACTCCTTGCGCATAGGTAGTTTCACCTCCACTGTTGAGCCTGGAGGTGTAACTGCCTATGTGCCAAAAGATAAAAACCTGGGGTGACGCCGTGAGGAGACCATGGGTGGATAAACTCCAAAATGGCCAGGTTGGTGCATAGACAATTTCATTTCCAGGCTCCTTAATTTAATCTTACGACTAACAACCAAAACTGAATAAAAAATATGTATATATTAACTACACACTGAAAGTGGCCTTCGTTCATTGTGAATGCCTGCCTACGACTTCCCTCCAGCCGTGAGAAACAGCCCGGGGTGAGGAAAAGCTCCATAAAATCTGTTTGCCTCTTTATACAAAAAACTTAATGTGAGAGTAGATTACACATAGGAATAGTTTGTTAGTGCCAAGCCGTAACTCAATGATGCACTAATTATCATCACTCTGATTTTAAGATCTGTATTCCTATTTATACAGAAAGCTTAGTTTGAGAGTAGATTATACACATGATCAGTTTATTAGTGTCAAGCTGTGACTCAATGACCCACCAGTTGTCATCACGCTGAGTTTGTATCCTGGAATGACATACTTTCCTTGGGTCCCGGATCTATTCTGGAAAAAAAGAAAGAAAAAAAAAAGGAAAATGAAACATTAATGATGAGTCGGTGTTTCTATATTACTATTGTATTATTGCTTCCTCCAGTCGACTTTGTTCATTTTAGGGGACACGTTGTTTTTATGCCCCGGAGGGCCTTTACAAACGAGACCGGTTTAATGGAGTCCTCATTAACCTCAACAGTAGGAGAGAGATTTCAAAAGCTAAGCACATTCTTTAGTTGTTACTCATTAAAATGAAACAAAAAATAGTATTGAAAGTTTTAATCTCTGACTTCTACCCAGTATTGCCGATTGGGTCATTTCTTTTTTCTCACTTCAAGCTGCCGTACTTTATAATAAATTACTTCAAGATTATCTTATAATCAATTCTGCAAGCAGGAATAGAACAGCTTACCCAGCCCATAATGTTTTCTACGTTTTCTTTGACCATTTCCTATAACTGGCAATTTTTCTCACATGTTAGATGTATAGTTTCGGTGTAAATTCCCTCTAATGAATGTCAGATGGGAGGAATATGTTTTTTTTTTTTCTTTTGTAAACATTATCATTATGACCACACAGCAATATTATCTGATGTGCATGAATAACAAATGGACATTAGCACGCTAAATTAAGAGAGAGAGAGAGAGAGAGAGAGAGAGAGAGAGAGAGAGAAATGGTCCACTGGGCATCTGCAGTGTCACATGGTCAGTGGAGGCCAGGCATTGGCCACATGAGGTTGCATGTCGTGGCATCTTATTTTTTTGTGAGCTTTTGCAGTGAGTATTGTGTGTGTTCACTTGCACAATATGTCTATAAGAAGATTTAGGTGTGTGTCTTGAAGAAGCTGCAGAACTTGTCACTAGTGAAAATTTGACAGTGGCGAGAGTGATGATAATGAAATCCAGTTAGTAAATATTCCTCCAGTCAACGATATTAGTGATGAAAAAAGCAATGAAGACAGCACTTGACTACCAAATATTCAAGATGTTCCTGGTGTTATGCTGGTGTTTTTAAGGCGACTTCTCGTCGTAAAAACACTAGCGACTGAAGCGGGGTCCTCTTTCTAGACCGGATGTAAAGCACCAACAAAGGAACAGGACATAAAAACCAGGCAGTATACCTCAACGCATCTATTACCTTAATTCTAACCGTAACATTACAACGCAGAGTGATATTTGAGATACGGGGGAACAGAGACACAGAGTTAATATTCAGCACCACAAAATAGAGTTACACTCAACACACACTACAATGTTCATACAGGGAGATCAGGAGTTATATATGGTATTGTTTATGTGTCACTTTAAGGCAAGATATATATAGAATGGTTCACAAAGGGAATAAATAAGATTGGGAGTCTGTAGGGAAAATATTACTATAAATGAGGTAGGGTGCGGATAGCGACACTTGACACAGTCACCTTGCACGGCGACACTCACACTCGAGCTTTAGACGGGCCCGCGCACCCTTACCTCAGATATTCACAGAAAGTTCTCTTATATGGGGGGACTTGGATAATTACAATAAAGTTCATTCTCTGCCCTGCCAACACTGAGTTCTTGTGGACCGTTATCAACTACACTGTTCTTCACTTAGTCACTGTTCACTGTTCCTTTTCTCGACTTGTTCTTGACACAATGGGGAGAGTCACTATTTTCCTATATCTCCTGGGTAACGTTCACTCTGGGTCACACTCGTTGGTGGGGTGCAGGGAGGCTCTCCTGTCTGGGGGCCTCGACCTGATAGGCGGCCCTCGTGTTGGGGCTGCGTCGGTGTGGTGCAGGAAGGCCCTCTGGTCTGGGGGCCTCGACCTGATAGGTGGCCCTCGGGATTGGGACCGAACAGCCGGAGTAGTTGGGCCTGTCGTCTGTGGCTCAGTGGAGTGAGGGAGCCCGGATCGCCTTCGCCAGGAGCTGGAGAGTCTGGCCTGGGTGTCCTGGGACTGAGGGCACCAGGTGGGAGAAGCGCCGTCAGGACTGGGCTGCGGCAGCTTCTCCTTTGGGGCTCGGGCAGGAACAAGGAACTCCCGGGCGTGGGCGGTAAGTCCGATATCGGGCCTTGCCACCACTCTAGTGTCTCCTCCGGGGCTATATTCCCGGGTGGTGACGAAGGGCTTCCACAAGGGAAAGAGGCTGGAGAAGGACTCACGTCACTCGTGTCCTCTCTAGTACGTCCTGAGGCCTGAGCCTTGGGTCGCCTTACCCTGGTACGTACGTTGGCTGTAGCCGTGAACTTGCCCGGCGTACGAGGAACAACTGAAGGGCGTACAAGGCCACTGCTTCCCCACCAGGTATAAAGACCATCGGCGCAGTGTTGCTCCCGTAGTAGGGAACAAACCAGAGTGAGGGGCACAGAGGCCACATTCTCTCCAGTACAAACTGAAACTACCTTCAGGGGCTTCTCTACCCTGGTACGTGCCCCGGCCGGAGCCGAGTGCCTACCCGTTTTACTGAGAGCAACTGAAGGGCGTACAAGTCCACTCCTTCCCCGCCACGTATAAAGACCGTCGGCGCGGTGTTGCTCCCGTAATAGGGAAGAGCTACACGTACGGCAGCAGGGGCTCTTTACCCTGGTCCGTACTCTGGCCGTAGCCGGAAGCTGATCTGTCCGATCAGAAACAACTGAAGGGCGTACAAGGCCGCTCCTTCCCCGCCACGTATAAAGACCGTCAGCGCGGTGTTGCTCCTGAAAGGGAGAACAGCGAGAGAGGGATGCACTGGGGCAACTCTCTCTTTCTGGTGTACTGAGGCCGGAGCCTTGGGTCGCCTTACCCTTTGTACACTTTGTTAGGCCGTAGCCTTGGGCCTCCTGCCCTTGGGCCTCCTGCCCTAGAGGGTGTAACAAAGCCATCAATACGGTGTTACCTGGGACTGAATCTTGTTCAGTCCCACCCCTATTCTGACGACGGTTGTTCCGCCCGCAAGGTAGTTGCCTTTCCCTGGTCACCTGGTGTTGGGGCAGTTGCGGGGAACAAGGGCCCAGGACCGTAGTGTCCAGGTGACCCTCTTGATTGGGGTCACTAACCCCACAGTTGTGTCCTCCTGGGGTGGTGGTGCGGTGGCGGCCAGGTGATGGGGTGGGGGGTGGTGAGGTGGGAGGTCCGGCGGCGGCCACGGCGGGCATTTTACCTGGTAGTGTTGAAATTCATGTCTGTGACAGTGAGAAGAATGAGGAATTGGTCAAGCTAGAATATACAGCATCACCCCAAAAAGAAGAGACGTTTGGATGTCCTAACTGATCCAGTTTGGAGGTACTTTTCAATATATATGCATAAAGGTGTCATTGTTTTATAGTACTCCTATTTAGAAAATAAATGTTATCAGTGTTCATGTATTATAGGGAAAAATCCTTTGTGATTACAGGTATTAAGCTAAATATTTGTTCTCTTTTCTTCAGATATACAAGACCCTCTTATTCCAAGTTGATTGTATACCAGGATTGATTGATTGATTGATTGATTGATTGATTGCAAATAATTAAATCTGGCGGCGCAACTGCCAGGGTCATATGCCGCCGGACGACAAAGTAAAACACACAGCAAAAGAAAAAGTGCATATTCAAATTAAAGTTAATATCTGTAAGTAGGAATAAAACATTGAAAATAATAAAAGAATAGTTTATGAAATATCAGTTACTTATAAAAGTGGAAGGAGATTGTATACCAGGAGGAAGAAAAAAGTATTAAGAGAAACAGTTGTTACAGAATTGGAGGCCCACAAGCCGGTTGAAGTATTTAAACTGCTATTTAGTGATACATTTTTGCTCATGTGAAAAAAACAAACCCTACATTATGCTTTGACTGTAAAAAATGACCCATTGTTTTCTCTTAAGGACTATGAACTGAAAGCTGTTATAGGGTTTCTTCTTTATTCTGGATATTTTTCACTTCCAAGTGAGCGTCTTGACTGGTCCGATGACTATGCAGTGACCAAAGAATAGTGAATGATGCATTGCCCAGAAATACTTATTTGAAAATATAATCATACCTACACCTCCAAGATAATAATTTATGATCACTGGATAACAAGGACAGGGGATTCAAGGTTCGTCCAGTTATTGAATTACTCGGTAAGTCTTTTCAAAAGTTTGGCATATTACACAAGAATCTTGCTGTTAATGAGATGATAGTGCACTATTACGGTCGTCATGAGCTGAAACAATTTATGAGGCAAGCATATAAGATTTGGGCCTATTTATGGACATTGTGTAGGGATGGCGGCTATTGCTATTAATTTGGCCTTTATGGTGAAGAAAAACTTGGGCATCTGCAGATGACCCTCGGTACAAGAGTTGTACTAGATATAGCAGAGACAGTAAATGATTCAGAGAACCACATCACCTTTTTTGATAATCTGTTTACCTCAATAGACCCAATGAAAATTTTGTTTGACAAACTTTTGAAAGCTACTGGTACTGTTAGAGAGAATGAACAAAAAAAGTGTCCACTAAAAGCTGCTAAAGAAAAGAGGCCAGAGGAACTACTGCTTTGACAAGAATGCTGAAATTCTTGTTGCGAAATGGAATGATAAAGTTTTTTTCATTCATGACAAATTATGATGATACTGAATCATTTGGCCATGTTCTAAGGTAAAGCAGAAATGAGGAAATGAAAATTCAAGTTCCTCAACCACAGGGAGTTCAGTCATATAACCAAGGAATGAGAGGGGTTATCTGCATGACTGGTTGTTGGATAAACTTCATATCAGTTAGAGAGAAGTGGTACTGGTACTTATTGACAAGAATGCTAGACATGGCTTTGGTAAACAATGGGTCTTGTACAAGATGGTACATGGAAAGGAAAGTAAAATGAGCATCCTAAGATTTCGAAGAGAAAGATTGCATAAAGCTGTTTGAAATCAGCTGCTGTCTTTCAGGAAAAAAGCAAGAATAACAACCAGTCTGTAAATGAAGCCTAATTTACGTGGTGGTATATATCAATTTATTACAAAGAACGAATCAAGTCATCGGCTTCGTTGTCAGGTACAGAGATATATGAAAAAGTCTATCAGGCATTGGATAAACTGTAAAGCAGCTGTGTGCCTGGATTGCTTTGTTGCAGAGTAAACAATAATTTTACTATATATGGTTTAGAATTAATAACAGAAGGGATTTTTTTTTATATATCTTTAGTTTGTATTCTAGTTCTGTGATAAAACAAAAATCTATTTAGAACAATGGGTACTAGTATAAGAGAAATTTCAATATGTTTTGTTTTCTGAAGTATTGATTTTTTTATGACAAAATACATTGATTTTTCTTGTAGCTTGCTTTGTACTCCTTGTTATTCACTTGAAAAAGCAAAGACCAAGAAAAAGTTTATTAATAGGTTGTATTCCCTAACTAGCATAAGATAAGATCAGGGCAGATTGTAACCGAAATACACTGCTTCTCCCCAGTGGGTCATATATGTCCTTGTTGATTACAGTGAAAGTACTGGTAGGTTCCTCTTGATACTCTAGAATAACCTACAAAACACTATTCTTAACTAGCATATTGACTATCATTGACAAAAATGCCTGGGCTCTAATGGGTTAATACTTCTTAATATCCGATGTTTTTGTATATAGTCACAGAAAGGAATTTATCTCTTTAGAGACTAAAATACACACCTCCGACGCCGCCGGACCTACCACCGCGCCACCCCTCACCCTACTGCCAAGCCGCAGCCTCACCACCACCACAGGAGAACACCACGGCAGGCCGGGTCACGGGGAGACTGACCCAGAGCGAGAAGGGCGCCGGGGCTCCCCTGTCTTAAGTCCCTCTTCCTCCCAACTAAATACCACGCAGGAGGAGGACACGACCCTGCGGGCGGAGCAGCCATCACCAGGTTCGGGGTGGGACTACTCCAGATTCAGTTCCAAACAACACCACAGTAATGGCCACTGTACGCGCTGGGGAGGGAGCAGCCACTGTACACCCCTCAGTTGTTTCACCCTGTAGTGCCACCACAACAGCCACTGTACGTGTGGGGGAAGGAGTGGCCACTGTACGCCCTTCAGCTACAGACACATCTGGAGACGGCCTCGGAGTGTTAGCTATTGAGCGCGCTCTGACTGGCAAAGGGAGGAGAAGTGGACCCGCGATAATGGCCACTGTACATGTTGGGGAGGGAGCGGCCACTGTACGCCCCTCACCCACTTCCTTCTCATCCTACGGGAGTAATATCGCGGTAATGGCCACTGTACGTGCCGGGGAAGGAGCTGCAACTGTACGCCCTTCAGGTACTTCCTGCTGGGCAGGCAGAGCCGCGGTAACGGCCACTGTACGTGCCGGGGAGGGAGCGGCCACTGTACGCCCCTCATCTGCCTCTGCCTCCTTCGGAAGCAGCACCACCACAACGGCCACTGTATGTGTGGGGGAAGGAGCGGCCACTGTACACCCTTCAGCTGCTGCCCTTGGGAATTACGGAACCGCCACAACGGCCACTGTACGTGTGGGGGAAGGAGTAGCCACTGTACGCCCTTCATCTGCGATTCCTGCGGTTCTCCCGGAGGAGCAGGTCCCTTGTGTGGCAGGCTCTCCACCTCTCGGCTGTGTGGGACGCCCTTTTCTCTCTCCCTCCAGGAGTGGTTCCCGGAGGTGCTGCCGTTCCAAGAGTGGTGGCATGGTCCTGTCCCAGTCCTGCAGCCTATCCCTGGACGATCCCGGCCCCTGACGGACGACCGACAGAGGAGGTGCCACAGTCTACTCCTGACGGCGCCCCGCCCTGTAGGTGACCACAGCACCTGGGCTCCCCAGTCCGGCCAGCAGGCCCCATAGCAGGGCCACCTGGGTCCCACTCCCCCACAGCCCTCCGCCCTGAGTAAGAGGCAGCAAGCCTGTCTCCTGGAATTGTTTGGCCCCAGCCCTGAGGGCCACCTATCAGGTCGAGGCCCCCAGACCAGAGGGCCTCCCTGCACCCCACCAACGAGGCCCCAGCACGAGGGCCACCTGTCAGGTCGAGGCCCCCAGAAGGGAGAGCCTCCCTGCACCCCCGACGAAGGAGACCCGGGCTACGTCACCCCTGCTGGTGGCTCACTGCCTTCTGCAGGAGGGCTCCCCAGAAGGGCCCTCTCCCACGCCCTGGCGCCACCTCTGTTTAGCCTAGGAACCAAGGGGGTAGTAGTGACCTCAACGCCTCTATTATGTCTTAGCCACAGAGACAGGAGTGAATAGTGACAGTGAAACAGTGAAGACAATAATGATATAAGCGACACACAGTTATATGAATGTCCAGGCAGAAAATAAGGATTATTAAGTACGGGCATAAAGACGATCAGAAACATTGGGTTTATACTAGTGGCGTGCCGAGAATAGTCAGAAACCAGTACAATAGTGTCGCCGCGACTAACTGACAATCCCGAGTGCCGCGACTCGCACCCTGACAAGTTTATAGGAACATTCACCATCTTGACCTTTGTCCTTTCCACCCCTAGTGCATTCGGTCTAGAATATTAAATGATAATTATGCCTAAACTGTATTACTGGTGTTGTATATTAGTGACTCACCATCTGTGTATAACTGAATATCACCATGTTCTGCCCTTGATGTATGTGTGTACATTAGTATTGGGAAGTCAACTCTGTTATCCTGTCTAAACCATATCCAGTGTCTCTCTGTTCCTATATTGTAAGGTGTTTAGAACTAAGACAATAGATGTGTTAAGGTGTACTGCCGAGTTTTTATGCCCTGTTCCTTTGTGGGTGCTTTATTTCCGGTCCGGAAAGAGGACCCCGCTCAGTCGCGGGCGTTTTTAGGACGAGAGGTCGGACTAAAAACACCGCGCGTAACATATACTTCTGTGGAACTTAAACGTTTAACTACAGCCACTTTTTGGTTTACTTTGTTCCCGCTACCTCCAATTTATTTTTTTTATACTACTGAGGAATAATCTCTCACACTGAAGGGGTTACTGGAGGCTATACCTAACCTAGTTTAAAAGTCTCTTAAACAGGATGAAGTCGTGTCAAAGTAGCAAGAATTAAAACAGAGAAAAAACAAACTCATGGGGCTGAAGAAATAAGGCACAATAACATTAAAGTCCATTACAATTGCACTGCCGAGAGAGATAAACCGTGCTTATATACAGGGTAATCTGTAAATAGCTCTCCACTAGAAACTCAAATGATATTATCTTATTTCTTGTGGGGATGACTGAGTCGTCTAATGTGGACATGGTTGTGGCATGTGGAACAGGAAATGATGCAGGATGGATACCGATACCATTGACTGAGCCATCCCAAGAACTCTTGAAAGCTCGTTCATTGGAGTGGAACTGAAGCGTTATATATGGTCCACCCTGTATGTTGCTCATGGTGGACTATGTCAGACTCGTATGACTTAGCTTAAAAAAAAAAATAAAAATAAAAAGTCTGGCGTTACTTGGAATCAAGTAATATACTTGAAACGACCATGGAAGAAGGGTTAATGGTAACAATATTATAACTCTCAGGCAACCATTACTCACTCGCAACTGCATAAAATCGCCTGGCATTAGTTAATGTAGAATGCTAAGGAGGACATGACAATGATAAGGATATTGGTAGGACTCTTAACACTCACACTCCTAGGAATAATTTTCAGTTGAATAAAATCATCTGTTGTCTTGTGGATTGAGTTACTAGAGATATTCTGTCAGTAGAGGGTTAAAAATACAAGTATTAACAGTCTCATACTCCTATTCTCAGTTTTAGCTGAATAAAATGCTGTGGCTTTACCCAGAAAAATTACTACATAGGCTACGTTCCGACCATAGTAGGGTTAACACTGACAATATTAACACTCTCAGGCTTCTTTATGTAATCTAAGCTGAATAAATACCCAAGTGATACCCTGGTCTCGTATTCTCATCAGTTAAGGAAGCTCCCTTATACCTTTTTCTAAGCGATTAATTTTGCTATTGTACCTTACTGGCCTATTCTATAACATATCCTTCTAACATCGCATAAGTAACATAAAAAGGATATTAACCAGCTAATTCAAAAAAAAAATAATCGCTTAGGAAGAGGTGCCAGGGTGCCTCCTCAACTGACAAGAATACGGGCCCTGGAATAATTTACACGAGTATTTCCGACCACATGAAGCTTAATCCCCTGGCTCCGATGACTCATTTCACATATTACTGCTACCTTCGGACGATTTCACTGAGATAAAGAAAAGTTTTTTGCCCTGGAAGGGTTGGAAAAAACGATAATAACCCCCTTAACATAAAATTCCCTGATACTGAAGAGAATCGCCTGGTGCTGACCTGAAAGAAATCATTCAAGGGGTTAAACCGTAAGAAGCGACATCCAATAACTCCTTGGGTTAATAAAGCCTGAAATTACCTTATTGCTCTCGTTTTATATTCTTACTCAGGTTAGGAGGACTGCCTTACTGTGAAAGGTTTAGAGACAACTTTATTCACACTTCAGAACTATGCCTTATTATTTTTGCTAATGCTGAATGATATTTTTCAGTTCAGGTTACACCCCTCATCGTGTAAGGGTTATATTACTACCTTCCTATTAGTTAATAATATAGAAAAATAATTGGTGACACATTGCTAACAATCAACATAAGATCGTGGGGTGTGATGGTGATTGCTATACAGTCACATCGTCCGCAGCAATTATTTCCCCCTCCCTCTCTCTCCCTCATTGTGTGTGTGTGTGTGTGTGTGTGTGTGTGTGTGTGTGTGTGTGTGTGTGTGTGTGTGTGTTCAATAACGAAAAGTGTTCATCTTATTGGAACCAAATTTGGTGGATGTATTTGGGGTTACCCTCAACGGTAACCTAATATTTTTTTTTACAGCAAATGGTGAGAGATCAAAGGTAAACAAAGGCAAGGTCAACTTAAACAGTTTTGATCAGATTCAAACCAGACTTGGTAGAATGACTGTGGGGGTCTGGCCAAGGTGAAGTTATTCTAGTTGAAAAACAATCGGTCAAAGGTCAATTTGCCGAACAACGTCAACGGCCTTACAACTCAAACATTTTTTACTCGATTTTGACGACAGTTGGCGGAAAGATTTAGGATGAACCATAAAATAGGTAATATGATTTTGAACACAGTAGGTTAAGGTTACAGGGCAAGGTCAATCAAAACAGCTTTGATCTTTGAAGTGTACTTGATGCAAGCGTTAAAGGGCAACAAGAAAAAATACTTCGATTTTAAGTTCACTCGCTTGAGGGCCAAGGTAAAAGGCAAGGTTAAAGTTGACGCCTATATCAATGGCGGTACTGTTTGACGCAGATGCTGCACAGTCTGAATTATCCTTCTCGTCTTTGGCTGTGTTGGTCGGTCTGGGCAAATCGATGAAACAACTTAAATCTTTAGCCATATTCTTGTGGGTTTAGGTAGCTCCCTAGCATTACCATCCTTTTTTTTTCCTGTGCATGGTATGTTGATAATCTTCTCTATGTTATCAATGCTGTCTTATCTATATCATATGGACATAGTATTAGCAGTATTAATTGTAGTACCTGGTTCATTTAAAATGTAAATCCAGTGGCTGGCAAGCTGAATGTCTCTTTCCTGCAGTCCACCATCCTCCTTTCGAGGGATAGGGAGTTGAGGGATGTTGTTTGTATAACTGGACAACTCCATCACCCCGTTATATCGGTGCCACCAGATGCAGGCATCCTTCCCCTGGATAATCATTAGGACTTTAAAAGCATAAAAAGCGACTAGAAATCTCTCCAATCGATAACCTCGTTATATTCCATTCTTGTTTTCAGACATTTCCATTCATTCATTGCTCAGACTGAGATTTTAGTTATAGCCGTCATTCGTTATTAATGAGCTGTTCTCCAAAATAAAGTAAAACCATCTGGTGGCATCAGGGACTGTGATGAAGACGATGCTGTAATGAGAAGGTTGGGATGTAATCCACAAAATTGATTGCGAAGTAAGAAGAGCTGAAGAGCTTCTTCAACGTATGAGAACACAGCCTTATGTCAAGTCCTTCCTAAACCTTAACCCTTTCTGTCTGATTACGTCCACTCTGCTGGACCCTTCTACTGGCCAGGACTAGAAAGTGTCTTTGAATTTTTAAAACTGAGTTACTACAGAACAAGTTAACTTACGTAAGCCATCCCAGCGTTCATCAGCTAAACTGGCTACCGTACTGGCCCTGTAGACTATGTTCCCATACCTCGCGACCGGGCCTTAAGATAATCTTATTATTATTTTTTTTTAAGCACTTTGTAGCTCTCAAGGACATCCAGATAAATAACCATGTTATTAAGTACTTTTTTATATGTTACTAAAAAACGACTTCAGAAATGACAAATGAATAAAAACAAATATAACTAAAGTAAAAACTTTGTGACTTCTGGTGACTTTGGCTACAGAGGTAGTGGATGTTATGGTCTGCACTGATCCGTTTATCACTCAGAGGGGCTGTAGCGCAGTGCGTAGGTTGACGATTGGTGCTCATCACCGTCTCTCCTTCCTTAATCCCTGCGCTTTCATGCTATGTGTATAACATACATTTCAATGCAGTTAATTGTGCCTGTAGGAGTGTTCAATAATTAACAGCGAATGGCGTTGTAGTCATGACATCCTTGGGCATATTCATCCTAAGGTCTTTAATAGAAAAGTTACTCGAGAAAGGAAAGAAGTTTCATATGACATTCATGGACTTGGAGAAAGCACATTACAGAGCGGATGGACGAAGAATGTGGAAAATACCAAGAATGTATGGAGTAAATGGGAAGCTGTTGAATACCACGAAGAGTATGAATGAGGGCGCTAAGAGTGCAGTGCGTGTGGATGGTGGACTGAAAGAATTTTCTGTCTGAATGTTGGACTGAAACAGAGATGTGTCATGTCTCCCTGGATGCTCAGTCTGTATATGGATGGGGTAGTAAAAGAGATGCAAGCTAGGGCAGTGGATGTTGGAGCGGCCCTAACGAGAGAGGGCAGTGTTTGAAAAATTCCTGTTCTGTTGCTAGCAGACTATACCGTATTGTTAAGTAAAGACGAATGGGAACTGCAGGCTTGGTTGATGAGTTTGGGAAAGTGTGTAAGAAACGGAATATAAAGGTGAATGTAAGGAGGAGTAAAGTTGTGGTCTTCGAAAGAAAATAATGCAATGACGGCACAGTGAAGCTGGACGATGAAATGAAAAATGTGAGTGCCTTTAAGTACTTGGGTAGTGTGATGAGTAAGGATGGAATTTTAGAGGATGAAGTGCTTGGATGGTACAACAGGGAAGAAAGGTTTCTGGTTCTCTGAAAGCAGTGATAAGAAATTGGGAAATGAGCATGTAAGTAATATGTCACTGCATGATACTACTGTCCTACCAACTCTGATGTATGGAAGCGAAGCTTTGACCTTGTTGGAAGGACACAAGTCAAGAGAGTGAGCGGTGGAAATGGGTTATTTGAGGGGGACATGTGGAGTTACACAGAGAGACAGACTGACAAATAAAGAAGTGAAAAAGGGTTGAATGTTGATGTGACAAAGCATTTGGAGAAATACACTGAGGCGGTTTGGCTGTGTGGAGAGGATGGAGAGTGAGAGGCAAACCTGGAGAGTGTATATGAGATGGAGGGAGGGAGAGGAAGGAGGAGACCGAGAATGAGATGGAGGGATGGAGTGGAGAGGTATATGAGAGAGGGGTGTGTGGGCTGGGGGGAGAGAAGCAGAATGGCGGGGGACAGGGCAGCATGGATGCGACTTGTTGGTGCCCACCTCTTATGGGATTGAGGCGTCTAGTTACAGGTAGACGGATGGATGTCCTTAGAATCACCAAGCGATATAACTCAGATAAAAAAGAGGAAGCCAATAGTGATGGGTTCGTTAACGCTGCATATAACTTTTCCAGCTCGAAAAATCGCTCCTGAGCTTAAGATAATCGTATGCAGATAGCCAGAGCAAAATGAAGAAAACGTCATCCTTCTGAAATGATTATTCTACGGGCATATTCACCATAAGCAAAGAAAGCCAATACTGATTTGCATAATTTCCCTTCATAGTTTTCCACATTCAAGCCTGCACTTTGTTGACAGGACACAAGTCAAGGCTGAGAGGAGTGGAAATGACTTATCTGGGAGGAGCGTGTAGATTTACATGGAGAAGAAGAGATCTGGAGACAGAGAAATGAGGAAGGTTGGGTGGGTTGTGGTGTAGGTATGGATGTACTGGAACGTGTTAGGCAGAGTACCATAAGATGATTTAGTCATGAGGAGCGACTGGAGAGTGACAGTTTAACTGGGACGGTGTATTTGAGTGAAGTGGGAGGACAGAGCGAACGAGATAAAAAAGGAGGTGGAGGAACGGAGTGGGGAGACATATGAATGAGAGTAGTGTAGGATGGAGGAAGAGTTGCCTGGTAGTGGAGGACGGGAGCACTGAGGCGATCAGCTCTTGGCTGTCCCCTCAGAAAGTAAGGAGTTTTGATAAAGATCATTACATTACACTTTGTTTGAGTTCTTTTGATGTATTTAATCTTTATGGTTCTTTGAGACATTCACTTATAATCACTATCATCCTAACTCCTTCAGCAATAAAATGCACGAGTCGAGTAGCAAGAGCGGGTGTTGGTGCGCTCAAAGATTTATATATTATATATATATATATATATATATATATATATATATATATATATATATATGTATGTATATCTATATCTATATCTATCTATCTATCTATCTATCTATCTATCTATATTCCAACCATCGATCATCCAATCCTACGTTGCCCCATGAGAAGCGTAGGAGGCCGGTGCTAGGCAAGTTGGTCCTGACATTTAAGATGGGAGTGACCAGCCTGCCTCATCCCTGAGTGGCATTACGTGAGCAATAAACCCCAGCCACCCCTTGGATATAAACCTTCACCAGCTCAGTCCGATTGGAGCGCCGTAATTACCCACTGAACAACCAGGCGCCAAAATTTGGTTATATGGTTACCACCCAGCGTAGTAAACGGTTTCCTGGTGTACAGGAAACCATTTGGCTTGTCACTCAGTGTCGAGTCACCCATAGGCAGAAGGAAGAGGAAAGAATGAAGGAAAGAAAGACAGAAGAGGGAGTGCAAAGTCACCCGTACGCAGAAGGATGAGGAAAGAATGAAGGAAGGAAAGACAGAAGAGGATGGAAGGAAAGAAGCATGAAGGAGAGGAAAGAGCAGACACCCGAGAGCATTTCTACATCGAATGAGTGGATGGTGAGCGCCCCCACCTACCACAATAGACATATATATATATATATATATATATATATATATATATATATATATATATATATATATATATATATATATATATATATATATATATATATACACACACACACACTGGAGAGAGAGAGAGAGAGAGAGAGAGAGAGAGAGAGAGAGAGGGAGGCTGATTTTGAGCCATACTGAAATCCTTCTTCGACTGGCAATGGTCTACAAATTTTTAAAAGTTGTCTGCTTGGGATGTAAACTTTGCTGTTGCTTATGGATTTTAATGCGGTGAACTCAAATACAACAATAAAAATTGCTGATTGGCCACTGTTTCTACGATATTTAAGCTTTTATATTTTACATTTATGTACAATTGTTGAGTCAGCACAGGGGTTTTATTCGCCCCTGTGTGGAGTACAACTCTCATGTGTGGGGAGGCCCCCCCACATACAGCTCTACTCAATAGGGTGGTGTCAAAGGCTTTTCATCTCATTAACTCTCCACCTCTTACTGACTCCCTTCAAACTCTGTCTCTTCGCCGCACTGTTGCATCTTTATCTCTTTTCTATCTTTACTTCAATGGTCACTGTTCCTCTGAACTGTCTCCATGCATTCCTCTTTCTCTACGACGGGCGCGTAGCAAATCAGTCTAGCAGCAAACTCTCGTCCCTTTTCTGTCCAACTCTCTAATGCAAGAGTTAACTGTTACTCCCAGTCCTTCATTTATGCAACAGGTCAACTCTGGAACTGTCTCCCTCTGTCTGTATTTCCTGCTTCCTATGAACTCCAGTCTTTCAAACACAGTGTGTCCAGGCATCTCGAAATGTTCGGATCTTGAATTTGGCTCTCTCTTGTATTTTGTTTTTCTGTTGGAAGGAACAATAATAGCGGGCCCACGGCCTTTGGTTCCTTCTTCCTCGCATTAAAAAAAAAAAAAACAATGCTGACAGTGCAGTGTTAATTATGAACTGAAAACCAATGTATTTCCACATGTTTGTAATAGTTTTACATAAATATATATGACGTCATGTATATTAAACACTTATGTATCAATACATAGTTCATTTAGTAATCAACTTCTGCAATGAGTTTACGGGCTTGTCTCTTATTTTTGTGAAATGGAGCATCCCTGGTTACCGCCCAGCAATTGTCCTGAAGTACTGATGGGCTCCATTTGCCCAGATACCGTTTCTCCATTGTTGCAATATCCTGGCGATATCACTTGCCATGCTCGTCATTCACTGCCTCGCAGCTTTGTGGAAATAAATCTAGATGAGAGTGCAAAAAATGTATCTTGAGTGACATGTTGCAGCCAAGCTTATTGTAGCCTATGTCGTAAGGAGGTTGTCCACCAACTCCATGCAGTTGTCTGCCTTGTTTCCAAGAAATCTTGTTGCCACTAACTTGAAAGCTTGCCAAGCATCCTTTTCTTCCCCACACAATGCAATGCCAAATGCATCATCTCGAAGAAGTTCACCAATCTGAGGACCAACAAAAACACCTTCATTTATTTGTGCTTGGCATAACCTGAGAAACTCACTTAGAGATACGTGAAGGCTTCTTGGGTTTTGTCCACTGCCTTGACAAAGTTCTTCATCAGTCCTAGCTTTATGTGTAAGGGTGGTAACAAAATATGACTTGTTTCCACAAGTGATGAAAGGTGAAAAATTTTCTTCTCTGGCTTCAATGACTGCCGAAGCTGTCAATCTCTCTTTGTGTAGTGAGACTCTCTTGCACGACTGTTCCATTCACATAGAAAATAGCAGTACTTTGTACAACCACTCTGCAGACCAAGCAAAATGGAAACAAACTTCAAGTCACTGCAATACTGCCACTGATGATGGTCTTAATTTATGCATCTCAAAAGTTGTTTCATGTTGTCAAACGTTTCCTTCATATGGACTGCATGACCAACTGGAATGGATGGCAAAGCATTATTCATTGTGCAGCGAAACAGCTTTAAAGCTCGTCTTCGAAGAATCAGTGACAAGACTCCATTCAACTAGATTATGAACGATGCTGAGTGTTGCCATCAGACCATCGATGTTGTTGTAGGCCACAAGATCGCCTTCCGTGATGAGGGGCTGGACAAGATTCTTCTGATGGTCACGGAACATGGAAACGCTAACATCATCTGCCAGGAGATTCCATTCCTGTAGTCTGGAGCCCAACACTTCTGTCTTACTCTTGGGCAAATCCAAATCCCTCACAAAAATTTTATACTTCATCTTGTGTTAAATACAGTAGTGTGGTTTAGTGAAGGAGGATGGGGCAAAATCTGGGTCAAGTGACGTTGATGGCTCAGGACTGGATGTTTCATAGTTTCTCTCTCCATCGTATCATTCAAATGAGGAGGAATCATGTGCTTCAGGTGTTAGGACTCCATATTATAATTACAAATCATAATAGATAGATAGATAAATAGATAGACAGACAGCTCTATGCGAGCCTGGGAATGGGAAATGAGCTTGCAAATTACTCTGAGGAAAGCTGACGACAGATTACGAAGTGGCCAGTAAGGAGATGATGCAGTTAGTTGTCAGCAATCCACCGGTGAACAAAGCCTTAGTGACCATACACACACATACACACATACTCACACACAGGCTTCTAGAACTTTCCACTCACAAGGAACACACGTGATACGTCTCCTGTTTCACCAGAATTTAGGAAAGAGAGGGAGAAGGAAGCTAGCCATACAACAGACAGGTCGCAGGGAGAAGGGTTTAGCAACTTCAGAGAGAGAGAGAGAGAGAGAGAGAGCGAGACCGGGAGACAGGGACTCTGCTCAACTCACTCGTGAGTGAGAGACTTGTTAATATTTCCAAGACAAATAAAAATAGTCCCATACTATTCTTTACCTCTCCTGTCACTACATGACAAATGGGAAAGAAGATTAACTACTTACAAGCTACTCAAGTATAACAACCGCTCGTCCCAAGTCTAATATATATAAAACTCCACTACAAGTAACTACAAAGTCTTTTATGACATTTGGTAGCAGCGAACGTATACGAACCTCGTCTACGAATCAACATTGAATTCCTACAAAATATCAAGATTGAAAACAAAAAAATACCTCTCACAACCAACAACTTACAACCAGCTCCTGACAGTATTCTCTCCAACCAGCCCCCTCCGTTTCCACGATCATCACGCTGATACAAGCAATCTTGCAATTTCTACGACGAACCAACGAACTACAACCATCTACAATCAACTACAAGTAACAACTCTATGAGTCGTCTGTATAATCTTCTACACGCACCTACAAGTAGCGGCAGTCTTCATCCTACAACGAGTAAATCACAAGAAAAAAAGGACCACGACTACCTCGAGGAAGAAAAACGGAACAAACAAACGAAGAGTGAGACACGACTCATAACTCATCCTACTCACTCGTCTTCACTCAAGTTACTCATCGCTACTCATTCACTCACCACAGCTACCAGTGTGGGAAGTCGACGTCATCATGCGTGCTTGCTGAAAAGACGCCACGTCAGTCAACACACCACCTGCACCACCACTCACACCATTCCCACCACGGTATAAATTAGTGAGTTACGTAGTTACTTCATTTATACAATACACAGTGATAGACAATAAACTTCTGCACAAACATATAAAACGTGCTGTATAGTTACAGCTTAAATACACATACTTACTTCAGTTATCTGCATAACTCAAACACTAAATAATCACCAACAATATATATTCTACACTGTATATATGCATTCATTTATTATAACATTTATTTACTACCAACGAGTGTTACCATTTATACCTACATAAAATACGTGTTTCATACATACAGCTATACATTATTATATCTACAAAGTAATAAAGAAAATATACCATCACAGTTACTCAGTGAGCGATTAAAAGAACTGTATTAAACATTTATTAATTAAAGCTACCTAGTGGAAACAGACAAATTAAGTTACAAGGTAAACTAGAGAAAAAAAAAAATGGCCAACACAAATGACGTTAGCAAGAGTGAACATCTTCAACACAATCGTGAAGACAATGATTTCCACACAGTGCTGACACACATATTACCCACGATAGGTACAAGTGAACAACAAGTCAGTGTATATAGTTAATACTGTATATAGTGTATATATATATATTTTTATATAAAATAACAAAATATGGGACTATATAATATCATTTTCAATAATATCTGTGCAATATGAACTAAACTTTAAAAAAGTATCCCAAGGAAATTAGCCAGTAATTATGCAACCATGAACAATATACAAAAAGCGTACACAAGCGAAGAAAAACAAACTATAGAAAATCAATACATACAAAAAAGAAAAAGAAAGAAAGAAAGAAAGAAAAAGTACGAAAGAAAAAAGAGAAATAGAGTAAGATCACATAACAAACAAATGAAAATAAGTGTAAGTGTTACAACATATGTCAAAATACCACATAAACTACAAACAAAAAAGCAAATTGTTGTCTCCACAAGCAAGTGGCATGACACATCATCACTATCATCGACCGCAGCATGACCGGATTCATATGTCAGGACTGCAATTATTACAGTTATGTAACGACCAACGATTGCATTATGTTACACTTTACCATTTATGTAACAGTTGCATTAACAAGATGTAACTTTTATGTAACTTTAACTACAATTATGTATCTACAAACGATATGTAACAATTATGTAACTCCATATTATAATTATGCAACGACAAACGATTGCATTATGTTACACTTGCTACAATTATGTAAATACAAACAATATGTACCATTTACGTAACAGTTGCATTAACAAGATGTAACTTTTATGTAACTTTAACTACAATTATGTACCTACAAACGATATGTAACAATTATGTAACGACAAACGATTGCATTATGTTACACTTTGCCAATTATGTAACAGTTGCATTAACAAGATGTAACTTTTATGTAACTTTAACTACAATTTACAATACTCATACAATTATGTTACTTTTACAATATTATGCATTTCACTTAATTAGCTTATAAGTTCATTATAATATGTATATAATATGTATTAATATGTTAGGACTATTAACTGTCGATGGTACACCATTTTCGCGTGACCGAGCAATATGTTAGGATTCCATATTATAATTACAAATCATAATAGATAGATAGATAAATAGATAGATAGACAGCTCTATGCGAGCCTGGGAATGGGAAATGAGCTTGCAAATTACACTGAGGAAAGCTGACGACAGATTACGAAGTGGCCAGTAAGGAGATGATGCAGTTAGTTGTCAGCAATCCACCGGTGAACAAAGCCTTAGTGACCATACACACACATACACACATACTCACACACAGGCTTCTAGAACTTTCCACTCACAAGGAACACACGTGATACGTCTCCTGTTTCACCAGAATTTAGGAAAGAGAGGGCAGAAAGAAGCTAGCCTTGGAACAGACAGGTCGCAGGGAGAAGGGCTTAGCAACTTGAGAGAGAGACAGAGAGAGCGAGACAGAAAGATAGCTAGCGGGACTCTACTTTATACTCCGCTCTGTGTGAGAGACTTTGTTAATATTTCCAAGACAAATAAAAATAATCCCATACTATTCTTTACCTCTCCTGTCACTACATGACAAATGGGAAAGAAGATTATCCACTTACAAAGCTACTCAAATATAACAACCGCTCGCCCACAAGTCTAATATATATAAAACTCCACTACAAGTAACTACAAAGTCTTTTATGACACAGGAACAGGCAGACCATCTTCGTGGGGTACTGGGCGAATAACTGATGGAATGTTTGGATATTGTACAGTCCACTTTCTCTTCTTTGGTAGACCTTTCCCGACTGGGTGCACCATACAGAGGTAGCACAATTTCCGTTATGATCTGTTGGCTCTCTCCAAATCATTGGTATAGCAAAAGGCATAGATTTCCTTTTTTTGATTAACCACTGGCGAAGTTTTGTTGCACAAATGTTACAGTATGTATGTGGAGCCCAGCTCGTGTATTCATCTCCAATTTTACAGCCAAAATATAGGTGGTATGGCTTCTTAGCCACAGCGGTATACTGCGCTTTTGTGGGGCAAGTGTCACTTCGCCACAGATATATCAGAGATTATCTGCTTTGTTCACAATAGTACGAGGCATCACTGTCCACTGTGGCTAGATAGAAACATGTCTTTTTGCACAATCAAACAGTAAAAAACAAATGAGAATGACACTGTATCATTTGCACGCTTTATATGGGGCAAAATGTTCAGTGATGTAACTTGAGTAATGATTGCGTCACCAGTGACATCTCAGAATGATATGAGGCAATGCATAACACACTAACAATTTCAAGTTGCATTATGCATTATTTTGGCAAAACAGCCAAAACTGTCCAAACCCAGTAAAATATTTCTTTATATATTTAGTCAAATATCGGCCCGTGTTTGAGTCATTTCTGATATGAAATAAGAACCAGATTCAATTATTTCTCAAATATCCCAAGCTATTCAAGAAGAATTTCTTAAAAATCTAAAGCCATCGTTCTCGTTCTCAGTAACCTCAAATGAGTAAAGTTTGACTGTTTTTATCTCGGAAGCATTTTGGCTGTGAAGAAGAGTATTCGTTCAGTTGTAGCCAACTTTTCTATCACTACCCCTTACCCCAGTCTCTAAACCCTACCTCTCACCCCTACCTCTAGCCCCTATAACTACTCCTACCCGTTGTCCCTATCCCTTCCCCCTACCCCTTACCCATATCCCACACCCCTACCTTTTCGCGTATCCCTCACCCCAACTTTTCACCCCTATCTCTCATCCTTACCCCTAGCCTCTATCCCTCACTCCTACCCCAAGCCCCTATCCTTCACCCCTACCCCTTCCGCCTATCCTTCATGCCTACTTCTCACTCCTACCGGTCACCCCTACAACTCTCCCTTACCCCTCATCTCTATCCCCGTCCCTTATCTCTCACCCTTATCTTCCCCTGAACTACCTCTCACCATTTCACCTCTCCCACCTTCCCCTCAACTCCAGTCACTCTTACTTTCACCTTATCGCCAATTCACTCTCCCTCTCCCCGCTCACCTTTGTCTGTGTCTCGGAACAGTCGCTGCCTTGTCTTCCCTCCGGTGGTTTGTAGTGAGTGCCTGGAAGAAATACAATGTTGCCCGTATATAGCGTTTCACTTGGAACTCACCTGGCGGTATCACACGTGTTACAGGGACGGCTCAGTCTGTTGGTGCGGATGTGGGTGTCGCAGATGGAGTTGGAAATGAATAGATGATGCAAATTGTAGACACTGTTACTGAGCCGTCCTTACAACACACGAGAAATCACCTGAAGAAAAGGAAGGGGAGTGTTATATATGGACCACCCCATATAATGAAAGTGGGGTAACAGCTTCAGTACCGCAACGACTTTTTCATACCATTCAAGACAAGATCATATTATTCAGCTTAGGATGTCTCGTGGTCGTAGGGTTAGTTGAGGCTATACATAAATTCTTTAATTTAAAATGTTTACCCTAACCTCGGTCGTGACTTCCGGATATACAGTATTACAAATAAAATAAGTTTGGGCTCGTGGAGAGTATGGAGAACGACAACTAGGTGGTGAGAGTGAGAGGTGTGAATGTTAAGAGCAAAACTGCGAGAGGCAAACCGAAAATGACATGGGACAAGAGTGCGATCTCCGGAATAAAGGACTGAACAGGGAGGCTGCTAGAGATCTAGCAGAGTGGAGATCCGCCATTAAGTGACGAAGGCATGCAAGCATGTTGAAGTCTTTATAAACGATGAAACGAAGCGATAACTGACTTGTTTGTAATGAATCAATTTACCTCTTCAGCCCAAGGAGGTCATTTTTGTATTATCCTTGCTAACCCCAGATGATTATATTTTAAGTAAGATGAACATCTACAAATGACTAGGTATATGGAAGACGTATTTAACACCTCTATTTGGAAAAGCCTAGCATCAGATTCTACTTTTTTTTTTCTTAATGTACCGCCTGTAGAATAAATCATTACTACGGTTCTGTCATCGTTCATCAGGTATATCTATTCCAGTTTGAAAAGTCTCTCTTTTATAAAATCGTGAATAAGTAATAAGAATAAACTAAAATATAATGTACATTACCGAATTAATGGGGTTAAAACATTGGCAAACAGAAATCGAATGACTATGATCGTGAGCTGTATTTGGGTCATCTTGCTGGCTTGTGAGGGTTATGAAATACCTCTCCCATACCTGTTGTTTTTAAATATAGCAATTTGATATTCTCTTGTTTGTTAGGTATGTAACTAAGTCCACGTTGCAAGAACAGGAATACGACAGCATATGTTCGTCTATTCCTGATGATGTAACTTGAGTAATGATTGCATCACCAGTGACGTCTCAGAATGATATGAGGCAATGCATAACACACAAACAATTTCTGGCGACGTTTATTAACCTTTCCATGCCATAACTTTCTACTAAGCTGAATGAATCCTCTGACAGTACCAAATGACAGATGTCGTCGTACTGAAGGTCTTCAACGTTTCATGTGGAGAAATAAACCGGTAGGGAAGAATGCTGTGTGTCACCTTACCTGATTATAATACAAAAAGAATAATATTGGCCCTCTCGTGGATGGAAAAAAAATTAGTATTTTGTTCCAGCTAAAGGCAAATAAATATATGCAGCTGAGGGTGAATCACTGGAGCCTGAAAGTGTTTAGGAGACATGAGACAAATGTTGGGGAGGAAGAAGTGCTAAACAGCCGACTAGCACCGTATTCTCGTCAGATATAAAGGAATTGTAGCATCTCTTCAGTAGTAATTTTGTCTTTGAAGCCCCGCCTTGTATATCATCTCTGTCTTTTTTTCATTTTATGTGTCTTATATACTATCTATGTCATTGTAACACTGACACAGATTGCATAGATAACATAGTACGTAATATTAACATGTGATATACAGAAATAAACTGGAAAGGAAGAGGTGATAAGAAGCTTCCTAAGGTTATAAGATTATACAAGCGTAAACTGTTAACTATGCCTAACTGTGCTTTCCAAACCTTGGACGAAGCAGAGCCTCGAGCATGAACGCAACGACAGACAGCAGCCACCCTATTCCCACCAGGATGAAGGGTCCCTGGAATGGAAATATTTGTTGTTGCCTGATTCTCAAGCGAATTGTATTGCAGCTAACTATTCTAAAGCAAGTAATTGTATACATGTGTCTGGGTGTTAAAATATAAGTTGCATCTATCTATCTAAGATGCGAATGAATGTGTTTGAATGGATGAGTAAATGGAGAGTGAGTCGTCCTGTCTCGGCTACCTCCCTTTCCTTGGGGGAAGCAGCCTAGGTATATAGATAGATAGATAGATAGATAGATCTATCTACCTATCTATTGCCACACTCCTTCATTCCTTCCAACTCATCCTCGGTTTCTCCCTCTCTCTCCCTCTCCCCACCTCACTCACATACACTCTCCCTTTTAGTTTCTTGCTCTCCATCCTCATCCTCTTCACATGGCTAAACCACCTACGTTTAATTCTCGTAACGCTTTTCTGTCATATCCACATCCACACTACAACGCTCCTTCGCTTCCTCATTTGTCAGTCTGTCTCTCCATGTAACTCCACATACTCCTATCAAATAACTCATTTCCACTTCTCTCACTTTAGACTTGTACCCTTCCAACAAGGTCCGAGCTTCATTTTCATATGTTAGAGTTGGTATCACAATACTATCATGCGGTGACTTTTTTACTTCCATGCTCACTTCCACATTTCTTATAACTGCTTTCAAAGAACAAGCAATTTCCTTTCTTGCTGTAACCTTTCAAGCACTTCATCCTCTATACTTTCATCCTTACTCAACACATTACCCAGGTATTTTAATGCACTCACACTTTCCATTTTCTCATCATCCAACCACATTGTGCACTCAGTGACATCATCTTTCTCGAAGACTATAACATTACTCTTCCCTAAATTCATCTTTAGACTCCGTTTCTAACACACTCTCCTAAACTCATTCACCATGCCTTGCAGTTCCCCTTCGTCTGCACATAACAGTACAATATAATCGGCATACAACAGAACTGGAAGTTTCCAAATGCTACCCTCTCTCATTAGGGCCGTGCCAACATGCAGTGCTCTACCTTGTATCTTTTTTATAACTCCATCCATATTCAGATTGAATAACCATGAAGAAATTTTGCATCCCTGCTTTAGTCCAACATTCAGATAGAAAAATTCACTCAGTTCACCATGCGCATGCACTGCAGCCTTAGGGCCCTAGTACATACTCTTCACTGCATTCAACAGCTTCCCATTAACTCCATATACTCCAATATTCCTTGTCTACCCACTCTGTCATATGCTTTCTTCAAATCCATGAAGGCTGCGTACAACTACTTTCCCTTCTCTAGAAACTTTTCCACGGATGAATATCTGCTCTGCACAACTTCATCCTTTCCTAAAAATTCCCTTTTCTTCTCCAACTGATTCCTCCGTTACTTCCCTAACTCTATCACTAAGTATCCTACCATAAACTTTTCCTGTTACACTAAGAAGACAAATGCCCAGGTGATTACCACACGCTTCTTTTTCCCTTTTTGCTTTCTACAGGGGAATAATTATACCTGACTTCCAATCTTCCAGGACTCTACCTTCCTCCCAGGCCAATCTGAACATCTTCCATATCCGCTGTACTGCTTTCTCTCCCCCATGCTTCAACATTTCACCCCATACTCCATCGATTCCTCGGGCTTGTCCCATTTTGAAATTCTTCATTGCTTGTACTACCTCCATCCTACTCATCTCTTCCTCCCTTCTCACCTCCCTCCTTCTCTCAATCATTCCCCATCCACTTATACTCACATAACTTTCATTCACTATATTTAATACTTCCTTAATGTGTTCTCTCCATCTGCTCATTTTTCCTCCTTTCTCAAATATCAATCTACCATTTTTATATTTCATTCCCCTAGTACCTTCTTGATCACCCTGTCTAACTCGCTTTACCTCCTTCCAGAACATTTTCTTACATTCCCTCCACTTTGCACTCAAATTCCTTTAAAAAATCCTCATCCACTCTCTCCTTATTCTCTCTTACTAATCTTTTCATCTCACTCTTCCCCTCTGCATATAACTCTCTTTTCCATCTCTCAGTTTCCTATTTTTTTTTTTAATGCAAAGAAGGATTCAAAGGCCAAGAGCCTGCAAACCGTTCCTTCCAAGAAAAGAAAAACAATACAAAAGAGAGTCAAATTCAAGATCCGTTCATTTTGAGATGCCTGGGCACACTGCGTTTCAAAGACTGGAAATCATAGGAAGTAGGAAATGCATGCAGAGGGAGACAGTTCCAGAGCTGACCTGTTGCATAAATTTAGGACTAGAAGTAACAGTTAACTCTTACATTAGAGACTTGGACAGAAAAGGGATGAGAGTTTGTTGCTATACGGGTGGTATGTGCCTGTCGTAGACGTGGAGGGATGCAAGCAGACAGTACGGAGGAGCAGTGAACACTGAAGTAGCAATAGAAGAGAAATAAATATGCAACAATACAGTGAAGAGACAGAGGTTGAAGGGAGCCAGTAAGAGGAGGGGAGATGAAAAGACGAAAAGCCTTTGACTCCACCTTGTTAAGAAGAGCTCCATGTGGGCAGCCTCCCCACACATGAGAGTTGTACTCTACACGGGGGCAAATAAAACCAGTGTATAAAGTCAACAACTGTGTAGGGGTAAAGAAGGTGTGGAATTAGTTTTTACAAGAGATGTAAAATAATCTTTCCAAGATAATTCCCCAGAGAATGGAATTCCAAGTATGTTTAAAGATGATGCAGGATTGAGCTGGATATTATTAAACATTAGTGGGTACTCCTGTGGAAGATTATGTCTGGTTGATAGATGTAAGAACTGAGTCTTTGATGAATTAAAAACAAGATTATTTTTACTCCAGTCAGAGATATGTACTAAGTCAGACATTAGGTGTGCCTTAGCCTCATCCCTTGTTTGTTGAAGTAACTGCTGAGATGGACGATGCAGAAACCAAATGGAAAGGTGGAAGGTGGAATCATCAGGGTATGAGTGGATAGGGTTAGATATACAGCTTAGAAGGTTATTGGTGAATAAAAGGAAGAGAGTTGGTGATAGGACAGAGCCCTGAGGAACGACGCTGTTGATAGATTTAGAAGAACGGTGGCCGTCTACAACAGCAACTACAGAACGACCAGAAAGGAAGCTAGAGATGAAGGCACAGATAGAAGGATAGAAACCGTAAGAGGGCAGTTTGGAAATTAAAGATTTATGCCATACTCGATCGAAAGCATTTGAGATGCCAAGTGCAATGGCAAAGCTTTTGCCAAAGTCCCGAAAGGAAGATGACCAGGAGTCTGAAATGTAGGTGGGAAGATCGCCCGTTTAGCGTCCCTGACGGAACCTATACTAACGATCAGAAAGAAGTCTTGTGTTGATGGATATTGCGGTACTACTACCTACTATGACATTTTGACTTTGATAACATGAATGTATAGCATATGTTGTTCAATGAATGTATTGTTTCTCTTATATTACAAAGACAAGCAGTCGGCATAAAAGTGATTATTTGATTTCACTCCCCGACTTTCTTTCGAGTTGGATCCGCGAACACAATGTGTCAATAGATTCGAAACATTCATTTGTTACCAGATGCGAGAGGGAGAGTGGTGGGTGCATGTGTACTTTGGAGAAATGGGATATGTTGGCGGAATGAAGGAAGACGGGTGGAGGGGAGTGCTACGGGTAAGAGGTCTTGGATTTTTCAGTGCTTCATAAGAAATGTATATGTCGATAATATCAACGTTCCTTCAACCAAGCACTTCAACACTGGGGGAGGCGGTAGCTCAGTCGGTAGAGAGGCGGCCTACAGTCCTACTGGACCCAAGTTCAAATCCCCGCTGGGGCAGGGAATAGTTTAATGATTTGAATTTAATACAAGCAGGCTTTACTGATCTACCAGAAGACCCGCCGACATGTCATAAAAACATCCCCGCTACTACCAATACACCAGTCCTGTATGAGACAGCCCTAGCATGTATTCAATATGGACGGTGGGTGTTAGCGCCGAAGTGGTGACATGGAGAGGTGTATGGTATGTAGGAGGACCACTGGGCCTTGGGAACAGGCTGTGAAGCCTATGCCCAGAGTCGGACACACACACACACACACACACAAAATTGCTTTGCTTGTGATGCATGGGCTATTTTTACAAGGTCTCCTATCGGCGAAATAATGAATTAGAAAAGAAATACTTTGATTAGGCAGAAAGCAGAGTTGAAGCAAGTAATTTTGTTCCACTTTCGGCCGAACGATATCCAGTTAATGAGTAAAATAACCTGTTAGCCAAACGCGTGCATGTATTAACCAGAGGAAAAACACATACATTAGAGCACTGGGCAATTATCAGACATTACACAACCTGGCTGGAGAACTGACAAGTAAAGTCAGTTGGCGTTACCCAGAATAAAGTCCAAGTTTCATCCTTTAAGACGAGACGTTCTCCTGTAATGGATAAACCCGTCTGTTGTTGGCAATGAAAAATCCAATCCCTATATGTGATGAGCACGATATTTACTCTTCATTCGTAAAATCATGTTTCGATGGCTGGAATAAACACATATCTAATCCTCTGTCGGCCTGGCAGCCATTCTGTAAAGAGCACTACAGTATTATCTGCTGTCAGACTGAGATAAGCTGTGAAACTGCCGTCTATTGTGTGAGCAGCGGGAGCAGTTGTGTCCCCTATCCCTTCTCTGTTTGTGTGTGTGTGTGTGTGTGTGTGTGTGTGTGTGTGTGTGTGTGTGTGTGTGTGTGTGTGTGTAAAATTGCGACTGGTGGAACATGCTGGAACATGGTAAGCAAGTTGGTAGGTTGGTGGCCAACGAATCTAATTGCTAGACTCTCAGAAGAAACAAGTTCGAAAATGTCTGTGGTACTTCATATATATCCGTTTCTAACCATCTTCAACATAGAATGTGATGTTCTATTGCGTAAAACGAATTTCGTCTTAAAGCAGAAATTATTGTGGCGGCAGTATACATACCCACGCCATCAACCCACAAAGCCTACCTTGACACTTTACAGTATTTGCTGGTTTTGAGGCCTGGCAGTATACGTCAACGTGATGTTGTTATTGCTGCACTAACATTACCTGATAATCGTCTATGCAATATTTACAAAGACGGAGAGAGAGAGAGAGAGAGAGAGAGAGAGAGAGAGAGAGAGAGAGAGAGAGAGAGAGAGAGAGAGAGAGAGAAATATTTATCCGCATGCATTAACTTTTCCCCAAGGGCCTTATCTTTCATGAACCTAGTTCATTACATGGGTCTATTTACGTCATGGATCATTTCTTATCTGTCGTGGTTGCCGACAGGGACCTGGTTATAGACATGGACCTGTTTTCCACCAAGGACCCATTTTCATTTATGTTGGTTACGTATCTGACCTGAACATGGTACAGTCCGAGCTTCTTCGTCTGTGATGAAAAAGAAGTGATGTCTTCATTTTTCCTATTATGTTTCTCCTTATCTCTCCCCTTCTTCTCCGCCTGTGAAAGCAAGGATGAAATGAGTATTTCTTCGTGGCATACTAATTGAATTCTTTGTTTATTTTCTGAAGTAGAAAATGGTATAAACTCAGGAATATAGTGTACATGACTGGACTGAACCGTTTATCAATGGGACAGTGTAACTTACTCTGCAATAAGAACATAAGAAGAGAGGATAACTACAGTAGGCCGGTTAGCCCATGCTAGGCAGCTCCTAGAAGAGTAACTGAACTACTAGAATGAAATAAGGACAGCAAAGAAGAAGGCCCTCCCCCGCCCTCCAAACCCTCCAGCCGAAGCCGGCAGGAAAAAGAAAGAACACCACGCAGTATATAAAAACTGGCGTGGACATTTTATAGGAAAGTGTGAAAGGAGAATAGAGACTGTCACAGTGTAACCTGAAAAGGAAAAAGTATGAATTAGTATTGGATATAAGATTTCTTATTTCTAAACCCACTCCTTTTTTGACATTTGCTTATCTAACCTATGCTTGAAACTCTCAGTGGAAGGGGCAGCAACTACTTTACTAGGCAGCTTATTCCATTCATCTACTACTCTATTACCAAACAAATTTCTACCTATTTCCTTACTGAAATGGAATTTTTCTAGTTGGAAACAAAATATATATATATATATATATATATATATATATATATATATATATATATATATATATATATATATATATATACCAAGAACTCTGCCCTCACATTTATAAAGATTTATGTCTTTAAAGCTTGACTTATTATGTTAAATATACTGAGCCAGATAGACGAAGTCGATGGTCATTATTTTTGTAAGAAATATATGTATGTGTCTGTCTAATGCTGAAAACTCAAATCTCAGAAAGTATTGACTGTAGACGGAAAAGTTATTAACCCTTATCCACTGGGGGTTTCCCGCCAACGCCCACCCCTCTCTACAGGGAATTTCCGATATTCCGGGAAAATGCCCTTACTTCAAACCTTAATATCTGCCAAACAATTATAGCTTGAGAAAAAAAAAATAGTATACATAGGACTCACCAACTCTTCCTCTTTCAAATGAAAGTATCCCGAGGTCTCCAGGTGGTCCCGTCGATGAGTAAGAATAAGTTAAAGATGACTGGCTTTCCGTGTTTGGGCGGGCTAAAGCGGTTTCGCGCCACTACCTCGGACTGGTTGCCTAGCGGTGGCAGCACTGACTGGAATGGTTATTGTAATACTGGCCGGCCTCTCGGAATATTCCAATCATTTTTTCGATTTCTCTATGCTCACCGTCGTAAGGATGAGTCATCACCCCTTCCATGTGGCTTCCCATAGGGTTTTCCGCCCGTTTCATAGCACCACAATGCCCCGTAGATGTATGGGAAAAGCATAGCTCTTTATTTTCTGTACTCACTTCTTGCGTAAATTATAATTTCCTTCTACTACAGCACTTACATTTGCACTTGACGTTACGATTACGGGTAATTGAGCTTTGCAAATTAAATGCTCTGGCTGGTTCATACAGTATGGTTGATTATGAGGTAATTACTGGTACAGAAATTATGACTAATTTGTACTAATCAGGGGCATCATGAAAATATTACTAATGTTATACACAACTTACATTTTTTGTACTTCACATCACAAATACGCTAATGCTCACATATTCACCATTATTTTTTGAGTAACGAAGGAAAAAAATTAGTTACACCCAACCAGGTCATTTTCCTTCTCTCCCATGCATTTTTGTTTTTCTTTCATTGTACTACATAGGGTTACTCAAGGTATTTCCAATCATTGTTTCACAAATAACCATAAACAGTAACACTTATTGCAATGCACTTGTAAAACTTATTATAAAACACTTATTTCACAACACTTACTAGATATAACTGTAGCACTGGTCGTACAGGGCAGTACTCCAAAGGTGGACGGAAAGCTGATGACAGGGAGGGCTGGAGCTCCCGTTTCATCAGCCCTTGGGACTAGGTCCCGATCATTCCCCTTTGGTGAACTTTTTCAGTGTCTCAGTAACACAGACAGTAGGCCGGCATGCTCTCCAATGCAAGTTTCTCTATCTGCACCAAACTACATGCACGGTACACACTACATTTCCTTTTCTAAAATTTTAAGAAATCATGGCAGCGCAACACATGGCCTCAGAGTCCCCAGGGGGAGGGACCATAAATGTTCCCTTCTTCCGCCCCTCTCCCGCAGACAACTCGAGCTGCCTGGGACCACTGTCTGACCCTCTTCTTCATTTCTGCAACATTTGCGGCCTTTCCTCTAACTTTTGCTCTGTTGAGCACCACCTCTGCTTCTCTAAACCTCATCTTCTTTTCCTAACCGAGACTCAGCTGTCTGAGGCAACTGACAGCAGACCCATTTCTGTATCCTCCTACACTCTCTATACTCATTTCAAAGCCAAAGGTGGCTGTTGTGTATATCTATGCAACGACTTATCTTGCTCTCATATTCCTGAACTCGATTCTTCTGAATTCTCTACATTCTGGCTTCGGCTTTCCTGTCGTTCTCTGACTAAATATATCTGCACTGTTTACTTATCTCCTAATTCTACTGACTATCAAAAATTCTTTGACTATCTTACTTCTATGATGGAACACATTCTATCCATTTCTCCTTTCTCTGAAATCTCCATTCTAGGAGATTTCAATGTTCACCACCACCTTTGGCTCTCCTCTCCTTTCACTGACCCACTTGGTGAACAAGCCTACACCTTTTCTATCCTTAATGACCTAGAGCAGCTTGTACAGCACCCTACCCGTATCCCTGACCGCCTTGGAGAGAGCTCCAACATACTTGACCTTTTCCTTACATCTACTCCTTCTACTTACATTGTTAATCTTTTCTCTCCATTGGGCTCCATCGATCACAACCTTATCACCTTAACCTGTCTTATCGCTTCGGTATGGCCTGTGAACCCTCCAAAGAAACGTCGTCTGTAGCACTTTGGAGCGGCGGATTGGGAGGCCCTCAGGCAGTACTTCTTTGATTCTCCCTGGAATGATTATTGTTTCCATGGCCAGGAGCCATCAGGGTGTGTCTTCCTCATTATGGAGGTTATTCTCTTGGGCATGGAAGCATACATTCCTTTCTCATATCCTCTGACTAATGTAAGAAAGCCTTGGTTTAATTACGCTTGTTCTAACGCTGTCCGCAACAAGGAGAGGGCCTATAAAAGGTACTGGAGCCAACCCACCAATGAATCACATCTTTTTTATGTTTCTGCCCTGAATCGTGCTAAGTCTCTTCTTCGTTCTGCTAATAATAATTTCATTATACTAAATGCTCTCAACTCTCCAACTCAGATTCTTCCCGCTCCTTCTGGCACCTTGCCAAAAATATTTCTAACAACTTTACCTCATCATCCTTGCCTCTTTTTTTCTACTCTGATGGCTCTGTAGCTATTTCTTGTACTGATAAAGCAGATCTTTTCACTCAGACTTTCTCCTCCAATTCCACCTTAGATGATTCTGGTGCGGTTCCTTCATCACTTTCCCCCGCTGACTTCCTTATGGCTGACATTATAATTTCTTCAGCTGATGTATTTTCTGTCATCACAGGCCTCAATACTAATAAAGCATATAGGCCTAATGGAGTCTCTCCTGTTGTTCTCAAGAACTGTGCTTCTGTGCTTACACCCTGCCTAGGCAAACTATTCTACCTTTGTCTATCAACTTGTACCTTTCCTACTTGCTGGAAGTTTGCTCTCATTCAGCCAGTCCCAAAGAAGGGTGACCATTCCCAACCCAATTGCTTTAACATCCTGTATCTCAAAAGTTTTCTAGTCAGTTATTAATAAAAAAATTTTTAAAGCATCTTTCCTATCACAACCTTCTTTCTGATAGTCAGTATGGGTTCCGTCAGGGACGCTCCACTGGCGATCTTCTCACCTACCTTTCAGACTCCTGGTCATCCTCCTTTCGGGACTTTTGCGAAAGTTTTGCCATTGCACTTGAGATCTCAAAGGCTTTCGATTGTGTCTGGCATAAATCTTTAATATCCAATCTACCCTCTTACGGTTTCTATCCTTCTATCTGTGCCTTCATCTCTAGCGTCCTTTCTGGTCGTTCTATAGCCACTATTGTAGACGGCCATCGTTCTTCTCCTAGATTTATCAACAGTGGTGTTCCTCAATGCTCTGTCCTATCACCAACTCTCTTCCTTTTATTCATCAATGACCTTCTAAGCTGTACATCTAACCCTATCCACTCATACGCTGATGACTCCACTCTTTCACCTTTCTATTCGGTTCAATCAACGTCCATCTCAGCAGTTACTTCAACAGACAAGGGATGAGGCTACGGCACACCTAATGTCTGACTTGGCTCGTATCTCTGACTGGGGTAAAAATAATATGGTTGTTTTTAATGCATCAAAGACTCAGTTTTTATCCCTATCAACCCGACATAATCTTCCACAGGTATACCCACTAATGTTTAATAATATTCACTTAATCTTGCATCATCCTTGAACATGCCTGGGGTTTCATTTACTCAGAACTTATCTTGGAATGATCATATTACATCTATTGTAAAATCTGCTTCCAAGAGATTAGGTGTGCTAAGCTGACTCCGTTCCTTCTTTACCCCTGCACAATTGTTGATTCTATACAGGGGTTTTATCTGCCCCTGTGTGGAGTACAACTCTCATGTGTGGGGAGGCTCCCCACATAGAGCTCTTCTCAATAGGGTGGAGTCAAAAGCTTTTCATCTCATTAACTCTCCTCCTCTTACTGACTCCCTTCAACCTTTGTCTCTTTGTCGCACTGTTGCATCTTTATCTCTTTTCTATCGCTACTTCAATGGTCACTGCTCCTCTGAACTGTCTGCATGCATTCCTCCACCTCTATGATGGGCGCATAACACCCGTCTAGCTGCAAACTCTCATCCCTTTTCTGTCCAACTCTCTAATGCAAGAGTTAACCATTACTCCCAGTCCTTCATTTATGCAACAGGTCAACTCTGGAACTGTCTCCCTCTGTCTGTATTTCCTGCTTCCTATGATCTCCAGCCTTTCAAACGCAGTGTGCCCAAGGATCTCGAAATGATCGGATCTTGAATTTGGCTCTCTCTTGTATTTTGTTTTTCTTTTGGAAGGAACAATAAGTGCGGGCTCGCGGCCATTGGTTCCTTCTTCCTCGCATAAAAATAAAACTTATATATATAAACACACTGTTTACTATTTACAATTTCCCACACACCTGCTCAGTCACTGAGCCCTTTCCTTGGCGATAAGCGTGACGGGAAGGTGCTTGTGGTATTTCCCGTCAGCCAGTGGCGCTCCGCGCCCTGAATCGTGACTGCTGTACAGTCGGCCTAAGAAGTAATGTCAGAGTATGCAGAGATTTTCGGTCAGCAATAATGTACATACTTTTTCTCAAATCTTTATAAGGAGAAACCTATTATGTAAAATTGTTATAGAAAACATTAAGTAAATGCAAAACTACCGTAATATTTCAAAATTGTAGGAATCAGTTCGTTAGTCACGATAATAGGAAATCCTAAATGGAACTAATTGAAATTGCAGAACTATCGCTCAGGGACAGTCAGGAGTAAATTGCTGAGTTCATATCTCATATGTTAACAATAATTTTTTAGTAGCATAAGACTAAAAAGAAATGCACTTTAATAATCAATTAAAATTAGTCATTATTATTAATAAAATATTTTCCCTTACAATATTAAAGAATAATTTAAAGTCATTTTTTCCATTTTTGTTGTCTTCATGGACGACGACAGAAAGCGGGAATGTGGCGTAAGTTAGTAGGCTATTTTAAATGGTTCGGTTAACATGCACGGAAGGAAACAAACTTTTACTCAAAGACATGCAGTTATTACACTTGAAGTTTTAATATAACCCAGAGGACTATCAATGAATGAAAAATAAGGAAAACCTCGAAAATTTGCCGAGAGTCGGAGCTCCGTAAATAATGACAAACTTGTGTAATATCTTAGTATCCTCAGTGTCTAAACAGTTGGCAAGAGAAGTAAAATGCAAATGTTCATAAACAAGCCACTGAGTTCAAAACTTTCAGATCAGCATTTTCAGTTAAGCAGGACACATAAGGTTATTTTTTAAGATACTAAAGATTATTAGAGAGAGCAAAAAGTGTGCTTTTGCATTGCAAGAGTATAAGCTCATGCCTTCGCCCTGTTCATTGCCTAGTGTATGAGAAAAGGATAAAACCTGTCATATCTTCTTACAGCTTAAAGTAATTTTGCATCAGTTAGGAATAAAGTCGCTATAAGTGAGGGGAAGACAAGGAATAAAGGCAGAATAGTCTTGCTGCTACCGCAGGTAGGGTATCATTACTAAGATAAACTTCATTGTTGCAGTATCCTTGTTGTTGCTGTATCATCACCACAGCAATTGAAATTAAGGTAGTGTATTGCAATCACAAGAGTTTTCCTTATCTGGTCTTCGAAACTAGAGCATTCTGTATTTGAAATCCTGGGAAGCAAATACGTCAGGAAAGGGGGTTTCGCTGCACTCCGTGTGCGGAATAATACACAATCGTTCAAATCGGGGGACATCTCTGAGTGTTAACCCGTCACGTCCCGAGGTTTTCCGCACCTCCGACATCCCCCAGTCCCGAGGTATTTTCGATTTTTTTTTTTTTTTTTGGCTAAAACCTTCACTTTTGGTGAGAAACATCGAAAATTCATAAAGAAATCGCTCACCTAAGGTTTAAAATACCCAATCCAGGTAGGAGTGAGTTCCTCCTTACCTGACTGGGTTTTCTAACATGCTGGCACCAAAGAAAACGAGTTCTATGGGAGAGTAACTATTTTATCCACTCATAAACGGTATTTATTTATTTACTTGGTACGAATGTATATGTAGTATGAGAGTATATTGGTTTTCAAGCAGTAATAAAGGCATTATAAGCATTGTTTCACTCACTAACTAATCACCATACCTGACCTTTTTTTGCCACATTACCTGATCATTATTTCTGGCTGTTTCTTCTTCTAATGCTATGTAAACATTGTCCTCCACATTGTCATCGATTAGGGAATCACTCTGGCCCTGAATATCTTTACTAGCCAGGTCACTGGTAACAGGTCCTTTGCCAAGACAATGGCGTGAGGAGGGGAGGGAGGAGGTTATGCAGTGTAAGGCATTGTCCCTGCTTGGCATCTTGTAGAGGAATAGAGGAAGGTGTCCCGTGTATACATACGAAAAATCATGCACGAAAATTGAAAATTGTGCAAATTAGGGACCTTGCAATTGCACGACGTACTGGTACGTCGCCGGGACTGGCAAATGCAAATCGTTGCAACGTACCCATACGTCGATGGGATGGGGCGGGTTAACTTCTAATATATCACTACCTCATGTTATTCATTTCACGTAATTCTTAGCGTGATATATATTTTATTTTATGACGTAATGGAGGCACAGAAGTTTTACCATATATTCACTAAATTTTCATTGAACGTATATCAGTGCAGAGTGACCGAAGCAATCTAAAACTCTGCCATCACTTCTTGGGGCGACTGTACACGTCAGCCAGCTCGTAGGGGTATGTTTAGAGTCACAGGTAGACGAAGTTGATGGTCATTATTTTTGGACGAAATGTACAAAGTCTACTAATACCATGTCGGTTCACCTTCCATCAGGGCGCAGGGAGGCATGGCTTGTGTGTGACGTCAGTTGGCTTAAGTAACATTAAATTTATAAAGTCGCAGACTCAAATTAAACATTTATAACAAAGGAAAACGAAGCAGGGGAAGAAGTGCTTCCCTCACACCCCCCTACTCCTTCCCTCACACCACCACACCTTCCCTCACACATTTCAGTCGCTTCCCTCACTTCACTGAACCGAAAATATATATATATATATATATATATATATATATATATATATATATATATATATATATATATATATATATGTGTGTGTGTGTGTGTGTGTGTCATGGTCTAAGTCGTGGAGCAAACAACCATCCTCCATCATAGTCAGGGGTCAACTGAGCTCAGCGTTGCCAGATGATCCCCATAAAATTTCTGTTGATTTCTTACCAAAATTCCTGGATTTTACAGAAAATTTCCAAAGATTCAAATTTTTTCCCTTGAAAAAATATATAACAACGAAATATGGGTTACAACAAATCATGTAAAATATATAAATATCTTTAAACCAATCGTGGCAGCATAAGCGGAAACAACTGATAAGATCAGATATAAACACAATTTTTGTATATCTTGGCACAATAATACTATCTGCACAAATAATGACAGGTACCTTCATTCATGGAAGATAACATTAAATATCTTGCATAGATCCTAAACTGTGGAGGCAAATATTAAAGAAATAGGCCTAAACTGTGAGTGGGTGCAGAAAGTAACCGACTCAGGACTCTGCTCAAAGCACATTGTTTTCTTATCTTAATGCATTATTCTGTCTGCACTTTATAATGACAAGTAGCCTGCCTATATACATTGATTCTGTAGTTATTTACGTATTTAGCATAACTCTAACCTGGAGAGGGTCAAATGCAGGCCTCTGAGTCAGAGCATGGGTGTCGTCTGTGTTCTGGCAGTTCATACATTCAGCTGACTGCTGCTGCCTGACGGGGATCTTTACGTGTCCATACTGAGCCTGTTGGCAGTTTCCTAAGTCTACTAATACCAAGTCGATTCACTTCCTTCTAAAACGGCTCCAGGCTCGCGCACAGGGCGGAGCATCGGAGTGACGTCGACTGGCTCTGGCACGAAACACCAGCTCAGTAAGTTGATTGCTGACCATGATGGAGGGTGGATGTTTGCTCCACTACTCAGACCATGACTTTTTTTTTTTTTTTTTTTGGTTCGGTGAAGTGAGGGAAGGGACTGAAATGTGTGAGGGTGTGATGGAAGGTGTAGGGGTGTGAGGGAAGAACTTCTTCCCTGGCTTCGTTTTCCCTTGTTATAAATGTTTAATTTGAATCTGCGGTTTTATACATTTTCTGTTACTGAAGCCAATTGACGTCACACACAAGCCAGGCCTCCCTGCGCCCTGATGGAAAGTGAACCGACTTGGTATTAGTAGACTTAGGGTAGTTTCAACGGAGCAACTGTCATTGGGGTTCGGTACATTCCATTTTTGTGGAATTTATTCGTTATACAAAAGTTGATGAGAGTGGATTTTTAGTGAAGGAGTGCACATTGTTTAAATTATCAGTAATAATTACCAAAAACCTGAAGAACATCTGACAGATCTGTTAAAATTTCTGAAGATTTATAGTAATTCCTTAAATTCTGACAATAGGTCAAAATTTCAGTAGATCTCCAGAAATTTCTGAAGATCTGGCAACACTGACTGAGCTGGTGAGTGGTGTTTCGTGCCAGAGCCAGTCAACGTCACTCCGATGCTCCACCCCCTGCGCGAGCTTGGAGCCGTTTTAGAAGTGAACCGACTTGGTATTAGTAGACTTAGGAAATGTATATGTATCTGTCAAAAACTCAAATCTCAGAAAGTATTGATTGTAGAAGGAAAAGTTATTAATAACAGTTGTTTAGAAACACAACTTGAGTTCACATGGCACTCAACCAGCATTGGGAGTCATCCAGGATAGTTACATAATCGTCAATTTTTCATCTAACAGTATTATTACAGTCTGCATGGCTTACACAGGGCAGGTAGTCTTTTTGTTGACAGCATTTTTCGGTTAGGAGAGATATTTTTACAATGACGGGAACAGATAATTATATAACTTTCAATAACCGCTTCGCTAAAGTATGCAAGTAAACTAAGTATAATCGTAGTGGCAGACAGCAGGAACAAAATGAAAATGATGACCTCAGCCTGAACTAGTTAAAACATACTTTCCAGTTTCAACTGAACTCAGATTACTAACTTCGTGATTTCTTGTAATACATATCAGCATTTCATATAATATTGTGTGGGACGACAGTGACGATAAAGCTTGCGATATTTTTCTTTCCATAAAAAGGATTTTTTTTCAGAGCAAACAAGAGACATAGGAAGATTCTGCACTATCGCACGTCCTTATAGCACATATAAATTATTATGATAAAAGTGGTAGGTGGGGGGACCCATCATCGACCCGCTTAGTGCAGTGGTACTCTGTATTTAAGGTAGCTCTACACTGAGTGGCAAGCCAAATGATTTCCTGGAAATCAGGAAATCTTTAACAAAGCTGGAAGGTAACCTTATAACCAACCAACACGTGTTCCCTACGTGACAACAAGTGGGTTGGTGGAGGGTTAGTGCCCCTTCACGAAAAACAACTGACTGAAAATACGAACAAGAAGCCTCGAACCAGGACTGACCAACATGTGACGACTAAGGACCGAACAAAGGACATGGTGTGGACTGCGACATGGAATGTAAGGGGTGTAAGTGATGAGGTAAAAGAGAGAGAGATTGTCCAGGTGTTTGAGGGTGCAAAATTGGATTTATGTTGATTAACTGGAACTAAATGAAGAGGTGGGAGTGCGAGAGAATGGGAGTATTGATGGGGAATATGCGCGAGAGTGGGTAGAATGATAGGGCAAAAGAAGGAGTGTGTATTGATGTGTGCAAGAGATGGAAAGCGAATATAAGAGGGTATGGATCAGTTGGATCAAGGACTGTGTGGGTAAGATTGAAAGTTGGACTATAAATGTGGGCGATTGTGGTTGTGTATGTGCCAACACAAGATTATGCAAGCAGAGTGAAAGGAGAGTTCTGGACAAATGTGGAGGCTTGCATGGAAAAGTTTGAAAGAAATGAGCGAGTGTTTTTGATTGAAGATATGAATGGAGAAGTAGGGAATGTGAAGATGGATGGAGTGGTTGGTGAGTTGGGTGTGCCTCCAGAGGTGGATGAGAATGGCAGTGCTCTAGTGGACATTTGTGCGGAGAGGGGGTTGCTGATAGCCAATATCCTCTTCAGCCACGAAATGATCCACGGGTAGACGTGGCGAGTGATGAGAAGGGTGGGTGGTGAACTGAATGAACAAAAGGCAATGATTGATTATGTGTGTGTGGATGATACGATGAGAAGGTGTGTTATGGATGCAAGAACATATAGAGGTTGGGGGAGTGGACTTTCTGACCATCATTTGGTGGTGGTGAGAATCAAGGTTCAAATGAAATTGAGGACTAGAAGAAGGGAAGGACAGGAGGAAGTGGTACATACGAGTGGAAATGTTACAAGAGGATGGGAAAAGGCAAAATATAAGAGAGAAGTGAGGAGCAACTGGGTAAATGTGGATTAGAGCAGACTGGGAACGTGGAAAGTGTGTTCAGTGTTTTCGCAGAAGAAATCTGTGCAGCATGTGAAGTGGTGTGTGGAGTGAAGAGACGACGAAAGAGGGTGCAAGGAAAAGCATGGTGGAATGAAGAGGTGAGACAGGCTATGGCACAAAAGAAGAAAACATATAGTGAGTGGATGAGAAACTGGGGTGTGGAAGAAGTTGAGAGACCGAAGAGAGGAAGATAGAGGTGAAAAGATTAGTAAGAGAAAGAAGAGAGTGGATGAGGAATTTGGAAAGAATTTGAGTGTAAAGTGGTGGGAATGTAAGGAAATGTTCTGGAAAGAGATAAAGAGAGTTAGACAGGGTGTCAAAGAAGTTAGTCAGGGAATGAAAGATAAAAATGGTAGATTATTAGGGGCAGAAGGGAAAAAAAGTGAGCAATGGAGAGAACACTTTAAGGAACTGTTGAACATAGAGAATGAAAATAATGCGAGTATAAGTGGCTGGGGAATGGCTGGAAGATGGAGGGATGTGAGAAGTGAGGAAGAAATCAGTAGGACGGAAGTTGTTGAAACAATGAAGAAAGTCAAAATGGGGTAAGCTCCAGGAATTGATGGAGTGTGTGGTGAAATGTTGAAGCATGGGGGAGAAATAGTAGTAGAATGGATATGGAAGATGTGCAGATTAGCCTGGGAGGAAGGTAGTGTCCTGGAGGATTAGAAGTCAGGTATAACTATTCCCTTGTACAGTACAAAGGAAAAGGGAAAAATAGAAGTGTGGAAATCATAGGGGCATTTCTCTTCTTAGTGTAATAGGAAAAGTATATGGTAGGATACTTATTGAAAGAGGGAAATAACAGAGGAAATAGTTGGAGCAGAACACGGAGGTTTTAGGAAGGGATGAGGCTGTGTAGATTAGATATTCGTTCTTAGGTCTTTAGTGGAAAAGTTTCTAGAGAAGAGAAAGAAGTTGTATGTGGCCTTCATGCATTTGGAGAAAGCATATGACAGGGTGGATAGACAAGGATTGTGGAAAGTATTAAGAAAATATAGAATAAATGGGAAGTTGTTGAATGCTGTGAAGAGTATGTATGAGAACACCAAGGCTGCAGTGTGTGTGGATAGTGAACTAAGTGAATTTTTCTATTTGAAGTTTGGATTGAAACAGGGATGTTTCATGTCTCCATGGCTGTTCAATCTATATATGCATGGGGTTATAAAAGAGTTACAAGGTGGGGCAGTGGATGTTGGAGTGCCCCTATTGAGAGAATGCAGTGTTTGGAAACTCCCTGTTGTTGTTTGCAGATGATACTGTCTTGTTAAGTGAAGAGGATGTTGGTGGATGAGTCTGGGAGAGTGTGTAAGAAACGGAATCTAAAGGTGAATGTAGGGAAGAGTAAAGCTATGATCTTCGAGAGAAATGAAGTCAGTGAATGTACAGTGAGGTTGGATGAGGAAGAAATGGAAAATGTGAGTGCGTTTAAGTACTTGGGTAGTGTGATGAGTAAGGATGGAAGTTTAGAGCGTGAAGTGCTTGAAAGGGTACAACAAGGAAGAAAGGTTGCTGGTTCCTTGAAAGCAGAGATAAGAAACAGGGAAGTGAACATGGAAGTGAAAAAGCTATTGCGTGACTGTATTATGCTACCAACTCTAACGTATGGAAGCAAAGCTTGGACCTTGCTGGAGGGACACAAGTCAAGAGTGAGAGCAGTGGAAATGAGTTATTTGAGAGGAGCATGTAGAGTCACATGGAGAGACTGACTGACAAATGAGGAAGTGAAGGAGCGTTGTGGTGTGGATGTGGATGCAATAGGAAGTGTTAGGAGAAACACACTGAGGTGGTTTGGCCATGTGAAGAGGATGGAGAGCAAGAGACTGACGAGGAGAGTGTATGTGAGTGAGGTGGAGGGGGGGGAGAGGGAAGAGGAGGCCAAGGAGGAGGTAGGTGATATGGAGTGGAGAGGTATATGAGAGGGGGGGGGGTGAGCTTGGAGCAGGGGAGTGAAATGGCGGGGGACAGGGCGACATGAAGGCGATTTCTTTGTGGCCACCCCTTACGGGATTAAGGCGTCTGGCAATAGGTAGATAAAAGTCTTAATAGTAACACTGATTATACAGTCTTCGTCCTACGTGGGTATTCAGCAACATAGTTACGCTCAGTATCACTTTCATAAGGATTTGAAAAGTATTCATGATAAAAATTACAAAGCATTTAACACCTTCAATATTAAATTATAAGATGTAATATACAGACATACGGTAACAAACATCTTGCATCAGACAGCAGAGACCATGTGGTAATGAGGCAGCACTAAAGGAAACCAAATAAATGTTCGTTGAACCAATTAAGAATATGAGTAAATAAAATAAACGAATTAAAACACCAGTGGAAGCGGGAAAATTTTAAGAGATGTAAAAGTGCATTAAAATGAACGGGGTAAAAGCATAAGCTACAGTATATGGAAAAATGAAGATGAGCATGAACAAGGAGTTAGAGACTAGCATTAATAAAAAAGATTCTCCAAAAATATCAGCAAGATAGTAAGGATGGATAAGAAGCGGCAAAAAAGGAAAACACGATGACTATCTTCATTTTTAGGTGGACAGACAAGTAGGACATGGTCAACTGAAAGATAGACTGTGCAATAGGATCAAAATGGAGTGGGAATATCACACATCTAAAGCTATGTGTGAGTCTAGTATGGCCTGCATTTCGTAAACGGGCTAACGCAGTTTCCCACCTTCGGTTGAGGTGGTACGGATCACACGAATGCAGCATAGAGGACTTTACAGCATGAAGCTTACTATAGTAGCCGCAGCGAGAAATGAACGCTGTGGTGGGGCAGCCGGGATGACCTGGGATTCCCCCACCCTAGCCATATTTACATGTCACCGACCATCGGCCACCGCTGCAGCCCCGCTCCATGATCCTTACCCTGTGTCTCTGGCTTTCTCTTTCTCTCTCGGTTTCTATATAAACTGCTGTATTTCCGAAACTAATTATGAAATTATTATGACTTTTGTTCCACACCACCTTTGAGGTAAAAATCAAGGAGAGTTTTCTGTATAAAGGTTTCCCCCCCCTCCTAAATGTGGCATATGAGCGGGGGAGTGCGGCCTTGCCGATACCTCCGCCTGACCTATAATTATACACTCGCCAGAACTGACCTGCCCTCAGACAAGGGAGGGGAAACCTTTATACAGAAAACTCTCCTTGATTTTTACCTCAGTGGTGGTGTGGAACAAAAGTCATAATAATTTCATAATTAGTTTCGGAAATACAGCAGTTTATATAGAAACCGAGAGAGAAAGCCAGAGACACAGGGTAAGGATCATGGAGCGGGGCTGCAGCGGTGGCCGATGGTCGGTGACATCCTACCTCTATGGTCGGTGACATGAGGATATGGCTACAGTGGGGGAATCCCCGGATGACCGGCTGCCCCACCACAGCGTTCATTTCTCGCTGCGGCTACTATAGAGGCAGCTAAAGTCTAAAAGGACTGCCACCCTTGAGTTAAAAAGACGGACTTTGCAGTGACAAAATTTAACGTAGGTGAGGAATTTAAGAAAGAGGCCCACGACGAAGTGGCAGATTAAGCCAAGGTATCAATCTGTTCGCTATCAGGAACGCCAGCATGACAAGGAACCTAGTAATGTTGCATATCCTATTTCCCAGCAGAAAGACAAAACAGCCACTCCTAGATACGAACAAGAAAATGAGGATTGGAGGATCCAAGTAAGAGAAAATCGTTTAGAGAATCAGAAAGAAATGACAAACGAAGGAAAGAAGTTTTGCATGCGTCCCAAGGCAATCAATAAAGCGTATAGTTCAGCAGTTCGAACATGAGCAACAGGAGGAAGGCAGTAATGATAAGAAGACCAGTGTTCTGAGAAATAGGCAAGACAATTTGAGCAAAGAACCAAGGGGGATGTGGAAGATTTGGAGCAAGGAGGAATGGAGGTGCATACCGTAGGAGGTAGAATGTAACACAGTCGAAGCAAAGGTTCATTGGAACCTGAAAGAGAATGAGTAATGAGTGAACGAACACAAAAGGAAAAAAAAAGAAAAAGTTGAGGGCAGGATGAAATCACGTCCAGAACAAAAGGAGGAATCCGTAGGACTTTGGAAAAAAGGAACCGATGAAGTTAATAAAATATCATAGAGATAAAAGTCCACGATGATGGTATAGAAAAAGGGAAGCCGGACTCGACATAAAGGCTGTCAAGAGGAGAGTAGTGATAAACCCTGAGAGACAAACGCAAAAATGATGAACAAAGCCAAATTGACGTAACAAGCCAAAATCATGTTTAGAATGAGTATGAAGCAAATGAAGTCGTAGTAGAGTAGCACGATCAACACCCCACGACATTTGTGACAAAGTTTGCAAGAGGTGAAGGTGATGAAAGATGGAGACTCTCAAGGATGTAATATGACCATGTCAATAAACTCGCGTGTCGAAAATCAAGCCTAGGAATTTTGCTTATAAGGAGAGGGAGCACCGAAAATATAGAGGGGGACAAGGAACAATGTCTGCAAGACTGAAGGTAACTGCACAAGATTTGATGGCAGAAAAGTGAAAATCCAGATGATTAGTCCAAGAAACAGCAACAGACTTTGCAGATTGTATAAGATGTTGCAGTGCAGAAGATAGAGCGAAAGGCATAAATTATAATTTCATCCACATATACTGATGATCTTACTCCTATTGGATGAAATGAAACAATACCATTCACAGCTGGAAGAATGAGGGCTGTACTTTGAATACAACCTTGTGGAATACACTCAGTCTTTCCAAAAGGTTATCAAATAATTAATCCAGTCATACTTGCTTATCGTTAGGCACTCTAGCGTACAGGAAGATACGCATATTACTGCGAGAATTTATTAGGCATATAACCTCTTAAATCTAGTGATATCTTTTAGTTGACGCGCAAAAGGGAACGCAAGACCACAAATTTTTCCCGATTATTTCTTAGGAATCCGCCAAAGAGCATGTCTGGTGTCTTTATGTCACTGCCGACTGCACTCTGTAATGTGGGACGCAGGCAAATCACAGCTAATGATTATACACGTTCTAGCAATGTGTGTCAAAAGATGGGACTTAACATCCACTGCGCGATTTAAGTTTTATTCTCTGAAGTCCGATGACGTTTGTAAATTTTGCTATACCTAAAGCTGGGCTATATTACTCAGGTAAGGACACCCGCCTTCCTAGTAAAGCGGTCATTGAAGACTCTAGCCATGCCTTCCGGTACAATGTCTCTCCAAAGCTAAATAAAATCGTCTGAGAACTGCAAGCATAAAACAAAGGTATCATCATAGGGAAGAAGTTACCCACTTCACTTTGATGATATCATTTTGCCTTATTCTACCTCCCTCCAGATGACTATGTTATTCTTGATTTTGTTTTTGTTTTTGTTTATTGTATGGGTTAGATAAAGTTTTCATTAATCCCTACACTACAAGGAATCTCCCCGACACTTTATCGAGCTATCAAAATGAAACAAGAAGCGGTGACAAGGCACTGCAAACACGTCCCCGGCAGTCATTTTAGTGCTGACGCATAAACTCAACAGGATATATAGTCAAAGATGTCACATAACAAATTTGGAGTATATCGGGTGAATATTGACGATATTATGCCATTTGTAATTTTAGGCACGACCCACCTAACACTGAACCCCATACCGTTAACTTGGGGGGGGGGGTTACCCCCTAATGTAATGAGGCATGTTATAGGATTCAAATTTTAAAGATGCACTTTTAGGTTTTGGTTTCATGTCGATATAACGAATTTGAAAGGAGTTATGGCGAAAAAAAGAGGTTTAACCCGTCCCCGTTTTATTTTTTATTATTTTTTTACATTTTTGGGCCCATGAGCCTTGGCCCAGTTTGGCCCAAAATTTAATCAGGTGATCAGAAGGTCATAGCCCATCATCCCTGTAATTTTGGTCAAAATCGCCCCAGTAGTTTTCGCGTAAAGTTAATAACAGACAGACAGACAAACAAACAAACCGAGTGAAAAAAATACCCGTACCCAAGCCCCTCCGGGGGGACGGGTAATAAAAGACCTCAGAATGAAGGGGTTCAACATAGGGCCACAAGTCTTAGGAAGGGAAGCGTTCTACAATGAGCTTCATAAGATTTCTTGACGTACACCGCGAGTACGGTACTTCACACTTTGGCCATATCAGTAACTTTTCTTCCAGAAGCATCGTATAGACAGAAGTCATCGTGTGGCTTAAAAACGTACCAAACTTCTTGCAGCTACGGAACGTTAGGCACCAGTGGGCAGTGAGGAAAAAAAAAAACAAAAAAAAACAGGCATTTGGCGAACTTTCGTCGTAAAGTGTACAGCGAGGGACAAAGTCCATCTACTACATCACTGCATCTACAGAATACTAACAACATGTCTGTGACCTTTTTTCCTGTAATTCATAATGTCAACCCATCTCAACCCAACCCAACGTAACTAAGCTTAATCCAACGCAACCCAACCTAATCGAACCTAGTCTAACCCACCATAACTTAACCTAGCCCCACTTAGCCTAACCTAATATCACATAATCCGCCATAATCCAAACTAAACAACTCCACCCAGTCCAGCCTAACTTAATCCAATCCAAACTAACCTCATGTAACTCAACCTACGTGTACAGTACCTCAGCCAGCAGTTCTGTGAACCACTGCGCCACCAGCCCCGCCTCCACCACTCGAGCCACCACGTCATTGAAGCGTCGTGTGTACACCGCGAACCGAGGCAGACCCAGCCCGATTCTGCAACATGACACATTAACACTTCCAGTGCCATGAAGTGTCTTTATTTTTACTCTACCCTGACCATTGCATTTAACCGTGGGGGGATCTTTTCGTAGTACAGGATCTTAATGGAGCGGATTCCTAATCCCTCACTATCGTAAGGTTCCCCCGTGATGAGTAAGATTGTCTGATAATGCCAAAATCTATACTCGTTTCACCTTAACTTCGCCAAGATTTTCAGCCCTTTGCAGCCTATTTAATGAATCTCAGTGGCAGAATAAACAATATGATGCCTCTGCACTCTTTCTGTAACACTTCTTCATTACTAGCATCATTTTCTGAAGTTAAAACTCAACATTCAAGATGAGGAGATGGCAATTTTATGCTAAGATAGAGTAAAACGAGTATGATAAAATATACAGCTTCTAGTTGTTGAGTTTAACACTCCAATAACCCTCTCATGGTCAACTCCAATATTGCATTTGGGCTAACACCAAACGATTGTTTTCAGTTGGGGGTGAGTCATAGGACCCTGTGAGTTAATACTGTCACCATTAATGCTCTTAGGATTGCAACAGCTCTAGGGTTGTAATGGGGTTAGAGATTTGGATGACTATAGGAGCCTGAGAGTGTTATCATTTTCTATGTTATGATTCTTATGGTTGTTCCCGTTTAGTTATTACATTAAAGCTAATACTAGACGATCATCGTCAGGTGTGGGTGAGACATAGGAGCCAGAGAGTGTTACAGTTGTCTCCCTGGGCCTCTCACCTCCAATACTTCATTTCTGTTAATACAAGATGATTTTATTCGACTGAGTTATAGCAGCCTTAGTGTGCTGCGATTGAACTATAAAAAGAGATTACCGCCAGATTATGTTGTCAGTGAAAAATGCAGTGGATGGGGCTTACAACCCTATTATTGTCTTATTCATATATTTATGGGTAACAAGAAAATAACACTCGAATCTGGCGCCTGCTACGAATCCATGCTGTGGAAAGATACAGATCAGTAGCACTGCTTTTTATTGTACCTGTGAACTAGGGAACAAAAAAGTGTGTGATGTAGCTTACTGTGTTCAGCATCATTTATGAGAGTAGGAAGCACATTCAAGAGAGCACATGGTAACAATTCATTTAGTATAACACTTTTGGGCAGTATTATTACTAAGCATTTTTCTTCTTCTGTGAGCTGGGGAGGAGGGCAGTGAAATGACAGGGGACAAGACGACAAGGAGGCAATTTGTTTGTGGTCACCCCTTGCTTGATTAATGCGTCTGGCTGTAGAAAGGTAGATAGCGTTATTCTTACAGGCATATACATATATATACAGAGAGAGAGAGAGAGAGAGAGAGAGAGAGAGAGAGAATCTTCGTATTCTACATTTTTCGAATTTTGACAACCCCATCACAAACAGATTCGATCTCTGGTTTCTCTAGTCAATATATACAGCCCACCACACAAACCCCCGACTCATTCATTCCATTAACTTGCTTACTACCTAGTACAGTAAATGTCAGCTGCGTTTCTCTGCTGACTTGCATGCTGTCAATTAGTGAGTGAAAAGAATCAATACACTCATAGAAGACTAAGGAGTCCTTAAGATGTTCATCATAATGCTAAGTGATTCGGTCGATTAATACACATGGGCTTGGGAATGAAACTTTCAGAAGTCGTCCTACCTTTTTTGTGATATTATATATGAAATACGTCCCATCTGGCTGTCTCCAGGCTGAACACCTGTCATAATCAAGCACTAACATTTATGAAAACTTACCGAAAAGGAACATAGCACTGCTTTGTAATATGGAGCTGCGTCTGTCCGTATTCGTCTGTGAAGTTACTGGCCACAAGGTACCTAAAGAGAAATACTCATGAGGCCATCATTCTTAAGGAGACATTGCATGTAAAAGAGAAGTAAGAGATACACTGTAAGATAGTTTTGTAAGAGATTTAGGTAGGTGAGGACATCCACCATCCACTCACTTCGTATGTAACAGTGCTACCTGTGACTCTACACAGGGTGACAGGCTAAATAGTTCTTATAGCCCTGGAAACATTCATGGCTCACGACCGGTTATTGTCACCTTAAATCTTTGAACTAAGAAGCTTAGCCTCAAGCCCTTTGCTTCGGATGGGGCATTAAAGGATTGGAGATAAGTTGTGAAACTATAGACAGCTCAGCAAAGCATGTAGAACCTGAAAACTTCGTCCCATCACCATCCTGTAATAAAATATGATAAATTTATTGAATATTGTTCACTTAAAGATTTTTTTAAATGTCTGTAGTAAGTGCTTATGAAAGACTGAAAGCCGCAAGCAGATGTCCGGGGAAAGAAACAACAGAAAAGAACAAACACCAAAATAGACTGTACCTGAGAAAAGTGCCAGAGTTCATGAAAGCAAAGTTCCCCTCCAGGACCCGCGATAGTCCCGCATCAATGCCGGTCACGAACTCGAATCCTGAGGCAATTTGTTGTGAGGTGGGGTCCAGGGAGTTGCTGGTGGAATAACATACAAATTACTGAATCAAGAGGAATTGCACAATCACTCATTGTGTTCTTAAGGAAACTGAAAAAACAATAAAAGATTAGAGGCTACAAGTTGTTCTTCCCAAGACAAACAAAAGAACCATATTCAAGATAAATTCGCTTCGAGATGCCTTCACACATTGCGTTAAATGACTGGAGGTCATAGGCAGACGAAAAAGCACAGCTGACCTGTTGCAAGCGCGAAGGACTAAGAGTATCAGTTAACATTTGCATTAGGGTGTTGGTCAGAAAAGGGGTAAGAGCACCATGTCATACGCGTGCTAATCGCTCGCCGTAATGCAAGAGGGATGAAAATAAACAGCTCCAAAGAGCAGTACATTATTTTCGCCCATCATCAAGACGTAAGTCGTACGTTATATATCAGCAAATGCTCCATTTCATATATAACTACCATATCATTATAATCAAAAGCATTAGAGGGATAATGTCAAATAACAGTTGTGTTACAATTTTCATTTCATATTGCAAGCCGTTCAAAAGTCGTTAGTATAATGAAAGATGACCTAAAAAATATGTGAATCTCATACTAAGAATGAACCATTGGTAATGAAGTAATAAATATTTTATGTAAAAAAACGAAAGAATCCAAAGCTTAAAACAGTCACTCATAAAACTCTCAAGACCCCATCATTCGATGAATCTGCACCAAAAGGCATTTCATCATAAATTTTAGTATGTCTGTGAAATGAAAGTGATTAAAACCTCAGGTAGGTGAGGGCACCCACCATCCATTCACTTGATATAGCGTTTCCTTCAGGTGACTACACTGAGTGACAGGCCAAAACGATTCTTGTTGTCAGAGGAACAAGTTACTACGCTGGTTGTAACCACATAACCAAATGGTCGCCTGATGGTCTAATCATTCTAGTGGGTTATGGAGTTCAGCTCGGGTGTAAGCCACAGAAATCAGAAAGTACTCAAAGAGCGCAATACCAGAGGCGTACAATCAATCTAAGTTGCTAAAGGCATGTTAAAACGATAAGGGGGCACCTGTCGTTTTGGTGTATGGTTAAAAACAATAAATGTTTGAATATGACCATGTAGACGTGTTCGAGGAGATTCTACTCTTCTGATCTACTGTTCCTAACATTATTCGTCACTATGTTTCGAAACTGATGACCAACGTCCTCGGACACAACAGGTGCCCACTGGTGGTCTGAAACGGCTTTAATTCTGGAAATTTGACCTTGCCATGTCCCCTTGACCTTTGATTGATATTCAGATTTAAATTACTTCATCGTTGCCTGATCCATCGCCAATCCATCAAGCTCAGTTCAAATGGGATCAAAAGTGTATAACTTAATCATGCTTTCTGATATTGACCTGTAAGTTATTGTTCTGAGAATAGAATAATTCCATCCTTGGATGTATGTGCAATAACTGAAACAAAATGGAGAGGAGAAAGTGTGAGAGAAGGGAAGTATGGATGGGGTATATGTGCAGGAGTAGGTGAAAATGAGAGGGCAAAGGAAGGAGTATGTATACAGTAGTTGTAAGTAAAAGATGGAAGAAGAGCATAAGACAGTATGGATCAGTTGGGTCAAGGATTGTGTGGGTAAGGTTGAAAGTTGGAATACAAATGTGGGCGATTGTGTGTGTGTATGTGCCAAAGCAAGATCGTGCTAGCAGAGTGAGAGAAGAGTTCTGGACAAATGTGGAAGTGTGCATGGAAAAGTTTGGAAGGAATGAGAGAGTGTTTTTGATCGGTGATATGAATGGTAAAGTAGGGAATGTGAAGGTAGATGGAATAGTTGGTGAGTGGGGTGTGCCTGCTGAGATAGATGAGAATGGCAGTGCGTTAGTGGACATTTGTGCTGGGAGGAGGTTGGTGATAGCCAATACCCTCTTCAGGCATAAAATGATCCACAGGTATACATGGCGAGTGATGAAAAGGGTGGGTGGTGAACTGAATGAAAGGAAGGCAATGATTGATTATGTGTGTGTGGATGAAAGGATGCGAAGATGTGCAATGGATGCAAGAGCTTATAGAGGTTGGGGGAGTGGACTTTCTGACCACTACTTGGTGGTGGCCAGAATTAGGATCCAAGTAAGATGGAGAAATAGAAGAAGGGAAAGACGAGAGGAAGAAGTAGTTGCAAGGAGAGAGGAAAGTGGAAAGGTTACAAGAGGATGAGAAAAAGGCAGAGTATACGAGAGAAGTGGAGGAACGATTGGTCAAATATGAATTGGAGCAGATGTGGGACGTGGAAGGTGTGTGCAGGATATTTACAGAAGAAATATGTGCAGCATGTGATGTGGTGTGTGGGATGAAGAGAAGACGGAGGGGGATGCAAGGAACAGCGTGGTGGACTGAAGAGGTGAGACAGGCTGTGGCACAAAAGAAGAAAGCATACAATGAATAGATGAGAAATAGGGGCGTGGAAGAACCTGAGAGGCGGAAAAGAGAGTTATATGTAGAAAGAAAGAGAGAGGTGAAAAGTTTAGTAAGAGAGAGCAAGAAGAGAGTGGATGAGGAATTTGGAAGGAATTGGAGTGTAAAGTGGAGGGACTGTAAGAAAATGTTCTGGAAAGAGATGAAGAGAGTAAGACAGGGTGGAAGTGAAGTTAGCAGGGGAGTGAAAGATAAAAATGGTAGATTACTAGTGGAGAAGGGAGAAAAAGTGAGCAGATGGAGAGAACACTTTAAGGAATTGTTGAACATAGAGGATGGAAGTAATGCGAGTATAAGTGGCTGGGGAATGGCTGGGAGAAGGAGGGAGGTGAGAAGACAGGAAGAAATCAGTAGGATAAAAGTTGTGGAAGCAATGAAGAAAGTTAAAATGGGGAAAGCCCCAGGAATTGATGGAGTGTGTGGTGAAATGCTGAAGCATGGGGGAGAGATAGTAGTAGAATGGATGTGGAAGATGTGCAGATTGGCCTGGGAGGATGGTAGAGTCCCAGAGGATTGGAAGTCAGGTATAATTATTCCCTTGTACAAAGGAAAAGGGGAAAAAGAAGTGTGTGGTAATCATAGGGGCATTTATCTTCTTAGTATAATAGGAAAAGTGTATGGTAGGATACTTATTGACAGAGTTAGAAAAAGAACAGAGGAATTAGTTGGAGAAGAACAGGGAGGCTTTAGGAAGGGAAGAGGTTGTGTAGATCAGATATTCAGTCTTAGATCTTTAGTGGAAAAGTTCCTAGAGAAGGGAAAGAAGTTGTATGCGGCTTTCATGTATTTGGAGAAAGCATATGACAGGGTGGAAGACAAGGACTGTGGAAAGTATTAAGAATATATGGAGTAGATGGGAAGCTGTTGAATGCTGTGAAGAGTATGTGTGATGGTGCTAAGGCTGCAGTGCGTGTGGATGGTGAACTAGGCAAATTTTTCTCTTTGGAGGTTGGGTTGAAACAAGGATGTGTCATGTCTCCATGGTTGTTCAATCTGTACATGGATGGGGTAATTAATGAGGTACAAGGTAGGGGAGTGGACGTTGGAGTGGCCCTGGTGAAAGAGAATAGTGTTTGGAAACTCCCTGTACTGTTGTTTGCAGATGATACTGTGTTGTTGAGTGATGACGAAGGGGAGCTGCAAGGCTTGGTGGATGAGTTTGGGAGAGTGTGTAAGAAACGGAATCTAAAGGTGAATGTAGGGAAGGGTAAAGTGATGGTCTTTGCAAGAGGTGAAGTCAGTGAATGTACAGCGAAGTTGAATGGTGAGGAATTGGAAAATGTGAGTATGTTTAAGTACTTAGGTAGTGTGATGAGTAAGGATGGAGGTTTGGACAGTGAAGTGCTTGAAAGGGTACAACAGGGAAGAAAGGTTGCTGGTTGTTTGAAAGCAGTGATAAGAAACAGGGAAGTGAGCATAGAGGTGAAAAAGTTACTACATGACAGTATTGTGATACCAACTCTAACGTATGGAAGTGAAGCTTGGACATTGTTGGAAGGACACAAGTCAAGAGTGAGAGCAGTGGAAATGAGTTATTTAAGATGAGCCTGTGGAGTCACATGGAGAGACAGGCTGACGAATGAGAATATAAAGGAGCGTTGTGTTGTGGATGTAGATGTGATAGGAAGCGTTATGAGGAACACACTGAGGTGGTTTGGCCATGTGGAGAGGATAGAGGGTGAAAGACTGACGAAGAGAGTGTATGTGAGTGAGGTGGAGGGGGAAAGAGGGGGGGGGGAGGCCGAGGATGAGATGGAGGGATGGGGTGGAGAGATATATGAGAGAGGGGGGTGCGAGTTGGGAGCAGGGCAGTGAAATGGCGGGGGACAGGGCGATGTGGAGGCGATTTGTTTGTGGCCACCCCAAACGGGATTGAGGCGTCTGGCAATAGATAGATAGATAGATAACTTTGAACCATTCTGCGATGTTTGACCCAAATCAGCTTAAACCTGTTTTAGTTAACGAACGAAATATCTGACCCTGGTTTTGATCTTTTCCTTTGACTGATTGTTCTTGGAATTGAATCACCTCACTCTTTTGTAACCTTCAACAGCTTTACGAAGTATAGTCATAATTGGATTAAAACGTTCGAGGTGGCCTTGGCTTTGCCCTTGATCGATAACCCCTTTCTATGCCGTTAATTAATCACCAGTCTTCATAATGATCTTCAGTCATAATGACAAATTTGGTGCAGTTCCATCCAATAGTTTTCTACAATCTTGCTAACAGACAGACGGACATACAGAAGGACAAATGCAGAGAAATGGACAAAACACCTAACACCCTCACGCTCTCGTACGAGTGTGAAATTACAGTACATCCAAAGGGTGGTTGGAGTTGTATATTATCTTTTTCTGTCGACTTTGGGCATAGGCTTAACAATCCGATCTCTTAGGCCCAGCAGCCCTCCTTCACATGTCTCTATTCCAGCACTAATTCCCATCATTTGTACTGGATAAATGCATGGCTTCTCTTATTCAGGACTGATGCACAGGTATTAGCAGCGTTGTTTTTATGACATGGTTGTGGGTCTTGTAGACCAGTCAAGTCTATTTTAAGGAGTTTCAGTTCATGAAACTGTTCTCCGTCGCAGCTTGGGATCGATTTTGCGTCATTGAGGACAACAAACTTCTATTCTAACCACTCGGTCACAACCTGTTGGTGACTGTGCAACTGGTCAAACGCTTCACATGTTTGGAATAAAAAGCCTAGCTCCGAATCTTTACGGTTCTGTTGGAGCAATAATTGATTTACTGATGTATACTGCATATGGGAAAGACAGAATACATTCCAAATTATATACTTCTAATGGCTTACATACCAGGATGCAATTTATGGACAGTGAAATAGGATACACAATACAATTTTTCTCAGTTCTTCAAAATGTGCTTTAAAATGTAAAGCACTGCAGTAGCCACTCTTTTTAAGTTGCAGTGCTGTCTGATCTGGTCACATATTATAGGTATTCAGTAAGTGATCGTCAGTAATAAGGGTATGTGATTCTTCTGCACATCCACAGGTGACACATATAAAGGCACCAAGTGAAAAGTCATAGAGGTTCTCTCGTAAGGTATGATACCATTGGCCGCAGTCGTACTTACCTAAACCATTCCTCCCATCCTCCTCGATCTCTGACACCCCACCGAAGACCAGAGGACAAGAGATTCTCCAGCGTGTCAACCGGAGGGGCGGGCAGAGGCACCAGAAGGAAAGCTATCAAAGAGCTCTTGTAGGCAACTGAGAGCACGACGGCGGTGATCCAAGAAGCCATTACTACCAATCTCAGCCCAGGAGACTTCGGGACCAACTTCACAGGCTGGGAACGGGTTAAGAAGATGCCGCAGACATACCAGAAGGAGTTGGTGAATTTATGGAACCATGATCCTGGCTCCAAGGTCCCTGTTAGCCGGATGATAGGCGGCAAGACTAGCAGAGTCACAAAAATCATGACCCATACAATCCCCTGGGAGTGGAAAGGAATAGATATTTTGGATGATTATTGTACACATCCAGTGTCTGACTAATCATTATAAACATTTAGTGGTTAGAGGAAAGAGACGAATTTGATTGTCGATTATGGATGTTTAAATGAAACGAACCTGTTCTGTTGATTACCATCATCACCTGGTACGTGGAAGAAAGGGATCTGTTTGATAACTGCCAATCCCTGGTGGTTATGAGAGGATGTGTTGGCCTGATTATTGTAAATTTCAGGTATTAAAAAAAAAAGTTTATTAGTCAATAGGGTACTAGAAGTTTGTTGTTCGTATGTTACTGAGGGCTTCGTATAGTTTCATACATTGAAATGCTCTGGGCAGCAGTTGCATAGACTTGAGCTTGCTACCCTTTGGAAAGAGCAATATGGGGTTCGCTGTTTTGCCGTTCGTAATAATAAGATCTGATTAGCAATTCGATTGGCATAAATTAGGGAGTATACATCATTTCACTTGGGACTGATAATGTCTTAGCCACAAATAATATGAATATTTGTATAATCTGACATTTGTCTTGATACCTACTTAGGTATGGTTGAAAACACATAATTTCATTTAAGACCAGAGGGAATCAAAAGCTGAAAAAAATAACAACAGCTAGCAATATCAGAGCAAGTCAAGCAAAAGAACGTCAAAGAAAATTTCCGTTGGAGGCACTTTGAAATTGTTTTTAAACGACTGGAGGTTGCTTCATGGGGAAAGATAAACTGAGGAAGACTCAGTATTAGCCACATGTATAGGTAAAACAGTGAAAATATCAGTCTCCTCTGACACTTGGAAGCTGGACAGAAATGGGATGCTAGGTTCTGTGGATGGACAAGTGTTGTGTATCCGCCGTGATGGCAAAGACATGCACATGGAGATTTCAGAGGGAAATGTCCACTGATCAGCATAAGAGAGATAAAAGATTGATTTCAAAAGCTGCGGTAACTACAGGTACTATTAGGAGTCAATAAGGACTGATATGGAAAATCTTTGACCACACTGTTAGCGAAGTAATTTTATTTTTGGAGAATCCTCACTATCTTTTCTCCCTCACACACACACACACACACACACACACACACACACACACACACACACACACACACACACACACACACACACACACCAACAACAACAATAACAACAAAAAATGTTCTCCATAGAGATGTGTAAGATCCTATTCAAGATAAATAACTAATTAAAATTAAATAAAATATGGAGTTCAATCAGCATTCTGGCCTCTGAGAAATTCATGTCTTAAGTGCAGTACTGGAACCTTTCGAAGACAGACACAAGAAGACACTGAAAATATTAAAGTAAAATTTAAGCATTGGGATGTTTGTTGCTAAAGGTTAGTTGCAGAGTGATCGTGTAGAAGTTTATGTTGAGGAGAAAGATGAAGAACCTGAGTGGATGGAGCATTAAAATAATTATGATTTCTTAAATCTGAGATAATAGATTAACAAGGAGCACTCAGACAGTGCAACAGCCTAAGATAACCTAAGTAGCGTTTTCCAAATTGTGAGGCGCGCCCCCTGAATGGGGTGCGTTGTGGGGGCAAAGGGGGGATGCAGCCCCATGGTAAAAGTTTTAAGAAGTAACGTGAAAATTTTTGGATATTTCGGAGGAAGATCAGAGTGTAATATTTACATTAATCTCTCGTTTTTACTCAGTGAACTTAACCTTCTTTAGGCAGTTTTTCATAATTTTTGCAGTCTGCCTATATATCGATGGAGACGGCATACAAATGAGAATCTTAAGCCAACGATTCTACAGAGCATTCGAACGGGTATGGACGTCAGCACATGAGCATCAAACGTTCTCAGTCGAGTTGTGTCATGCTTGGTATATTGGAAGGTGTAATATTTGCCCTCACCGTTTTTGTAGTCTATTGACATTTTTTAAGTAACTGATGCAATGCATTCATTTTTTTTTTTTTTTACCTTACCCACCCTGAATACGAGAGAGAAAGAATAAGATGTTCTTTATGTAATCAAACCTTTTATCAACATGGAGAATTGATAAATATAATAATAAAGTGAAGACTATAGAAAATGCTCTTGTTCATACTACTTGCCTCGACCGCGTAAAAAGTGTGTTAGTGCAGTCAGATGAACTGGAAGTTAGGGGGTCATCAGGATAAAAAGTTTGAAAACCATTGGTAGGTTCACCCTTTGCTCTAGCTGGAGTGATATTGTTTTTGTTGTTGTTGTTGTTGTTTCCACAAAAGTCAAATCAGCAAACTGTCACTTGTGACTCATGCCAAGACTTTAATTCGTCCGATTGTGTGTGGCGACAGTGGTATGAGGCATCAAATAAAATTGTCACATATGATCTGCATGAAACTGTTATTTTTGAGCAAGTTTTCATCATTTCTAAATGAACAATCCTATCATTAGGACTTTCAGCGCTACGATTTTTTTTCCAACTACTTTAAACATAAAAAAGTGATGAATCTGAGAAAGTCTGTTTCACATGGTCATATAAGTTTTTCGTGAAAGTTTCAAGAAGGCTGAATTCATATATGTACTTTTAAGATTTCCACAGTATTGCACGACGGAAAACTGCCACAGTTTACACTCCCACCCATTCGCTGATTGTGCGTATAAGTGTTCTTGCTCATTCACTTAGCTCGCTCGTTCAATCAACTCATAACTGTTTGAGTTATAGGATCAAACTTTAGAGCTTGTCCTTGTAGCCTTGATATCGATTTAATATTCTCAATATCATATCCTTTCGTCCTTGGCTTATTCTCTTTCATTTCACCAAGTGCTCTTGACATTATTTATAATCTGTTAAAGTTTACCTTACCATGTGACCTTGACCTCTGACTTCGACTGGAGACCTTGGTCTTTGACTGACTGTTCCCAATATTGAATCCCTTCATTTCTTCCCTACTCTGATTCGTTCCACCTAGTTTGGTGTAAATCAGATAAAAACTGCTCAAGTTGACCCTGTTGAGTGATTTTGTCCTTTGATCTGTTGTTCTAAAAAACGATTCACTCAGGCCTTTTTAAAAATTGTTCCAAATCAGGTCAAAACTATTTTTATTATCTTATTTACATGCAAAAATGGATAGACCGAAATTTTACCTTGCCTTGTGACCATATTTTTTGACTTATTGTCCTCAAAATTTACTATTTTTTTTCTTGCCTTACATTCAGTTTTTACAGCAAGTTTGGTTTCAATCGAATCAAAACTGTTTAGGTTGACCTTTCCTTTGACCTAGTAATAAACACGCCATTCGTTGACTAACTTTCAACCCATCCACAAAGTCAGAAAAAAATGAGATCAAGACTACACGCAGAAGGATACACAGCCACACAATGATCAGAGCAGTACCCCGTTCTCCTTCTCGCCAGTGCGGGTGTAGTAATCTGAACCTAAATGTACCTTTGTTACATTTAGGGAAATTTGTTTTAACAGTAAGGATGGACCCTGCAAGAAAAGGATGGAAAAGTGAAACCAGGAATCATCAATGTACAAACGAATAAGATTACAGACCAACTTCAATGCACTTCCTTCCATACCGATTTGCCTGTTACATTTCAACTTGCTGCTGCTGCTATTGCTGTCGTTGTTGTTGTTGTTGTCGTGGTGGTGGTGGTGGTGGTGGTGATTAATTTCGACGTGAGCACAGTGGACTTATGTCTTTCTATGATCGACATAGTGTGCATTAGTAACATAAAGGGGGACCAGAGGGATAAATATATGTTATCAATTGTTAAGGAAAAAATGCCACGAAAACTTCCATGTGAATTAGAATTTGGTCTTAGATGCACAGTTCAAATGACTGAGTTGAAGGGCGATTAGAGATATCGTGAGAAATGCCACTTTCGGTAGCTTTAAAAGAGAACTGGAGGGATGGTGATGCATAAGTGATAAGAAATCCAATCTGCGGTTCGGAACAATGCCATTTCGATCTCAAACTGGAGAAGGTACAATTTGATTATGTGAATTTCATTAATACAGACCACACTAATCTTCCGCAAGACTCACCGACGTGTCTCAAAAAGGCCACCGGGCATTCTATAGGTCATTCACTTTAATTTGGCCTAATTTTCGTCTTTTATTTTTTTTTTTTTTAGCTTATTTCACGTAGCTTATTGGCAGAAAAAAATACTACGGCTCTGCAGCCTTTCTTTGGCACTTCTTCGTGAGTAGCACCATATTCTAGTGTTAAATTACTGTTTCACTTATGCATTCAAAGTGGAGAGATGGTAACAATGGGCCAAGTTAAAGTAAAGCAGGTCACGAAGAAGGCAACCCTGGCATGAATTCAGAATGAACGTTGGGAATTGGTGTTAAAATGGTGACATGCTAAAATGTGCAACACTGAGGAGGACGACTGTGGCTTAGAGGACGGACTGTCAAATCTATATATCGAGTTGACACACAAAACAGTGATACCTAAAACATTATCTCACACTGAAGGGCCAGGCGACTGCGGTGTACTGGGGCAGGGGCTTTGCCTTGGGGGTGATGAAGCAGGTGTAGTCGATGTAGTGAGGTCGAGTCATGTCCATAATCCTCAGACGGTCGGCGGTGATGAAGTAGTTGGCGAAGGATATGTCTGTGTCACCCCTCACAGTCTCACCTAGTGCTCCTGGATTATGGGAGGATGAGTCGTCTTTGTTTTATTTCTAAAAACTATTTTCTTAAACCCAGGAAAAGCTGAACAAAGGTTAAACAAAAGCATGTGATATTAGCAATGAGGAAATAAAAATTCACCATCTAGTTGAAAGGGTTAAGTTACTCCTAGTCTAAATAAAATCTTCAAATTTTCGTTTGTTTCGCTTAAAAGGCTCCAACAATGTTGCATGCATCGGCCTTGGTCACCTAAAGACGGCTTTCCACACTGCTCGATCTCTACTCAGTCCCTTATCCTTGAGGTCACATTGTATGATCTCGTTCCAAGTCTTCTTTTCTTCTTCTTCTTCTTTTTTTTTTCGGCCTCTCGCAGCTCTGTCCTCAACATTCATACCTCTCACCCTTCGCACCCAGTTGTAGAACTTCATTTTCTTCGCATTCCCAAACCATCTCAGTCTACTCTTTCTTATTACATCACTAATATACAGTATTAAAGTCCCTTCCCTCCTCGCAGCTTTTCAATCGCATTCCTAACCCCCTCCCCCAGAGCTGTTGTTAAAAGACGCACTATACATCCATCTGATCATTATCATCTCTGTATGTTTGAGCCAATGAATATCCAACTCTTTTATTGCCAGTCTCAAATCCCTTCAGTTTTACATCCCTAATACACGTCATATATAAAATATAGCCGTTAGTGATGGAAATGTCTATCTGGTCAGAGACTGTTTGTTTAAGGGTACATAATTTAATCATGTTTCAGCTCGAGGACATACTGTATATTCGCCACTGTTCTTTCTATACCGTAACCAAGTAGTTAGCGCTGCTAAAGTTATCGATCTGATAGTGCCAGAGTTCGATTCCACGTGCAGGCATCTGTCACCAATCGACTCAGGTGTCCATTCCCACCTTGTCGGCTGGTAGGCAGAGTGAGTGTGTAGGGTAAAATCTAATGGAGGTAACTGTGGTAGCCTGGATGATGTAGCGGCACTGTATCACAGAATAGTGAGTGCATAAACCGCAACAGACTCAAAGGCCTAAGTTACTGAGATGAGCACCTCGGCTTAGCACCAAATAATGTATACCTTCACCCAATCGTTCAAGATCGAAAGGTAACAATTTTACGTCAAGCTAAAAATATACGCTTATAATAACGCTACTAACCCGTCCAAGTACCGTTGTCAAGTCTGCTTCCCCACTTCTCGCCATCTCGAGGAGTGGCAATATCCACAGTGAAGTTGAGAGCTGAAGCCAGAATAAACAGCAGTCTTATCTCCAGCCCGTCGTACCTCACGCCCGCACCCTTGCTCTCGAAGATGGACACGGGAGGATGGTTGAATGTTGTGGCTCGCAACTGAGGGTATCATAAAGGAAATTTTCTTTCGATGAGGTTGTGAAAGAAACTTACTCGATAGTTATCATCATTATCATCATCATCATCAGCAGCAGCAGCAGCAGCAACAGCAGCATCTCACTAAGTTTCTTCCTCTCCAAGAAATTTTATTTTTCATCATTACTATCATCATCATCATCATCATCATCATTATCGTCAACATCATCATCATCATCATCATCAGCAGCAGCAGCAGCAGCAGCAACAGCATTATCATTTTCTTTTCCGAAAGTTATCATCATTACTATCATCATCAGCAGCAGCAGCAACAGCAGCAGCAGCAGCAACAGCATTATCATTTTCTTTTTCGATAGTTATCATCATTACTATCATCATCATCATCGTCGTCATCATCATCATCATCATCATCAGCAGCAGCAGCAGCAGCAGCAGCAACAACATTATCATCATGACCTGTCCCACTCATTCCCACACCTTTTTCCACCCTATTCCACCAGCTATTACCATCCCAGACAGCCCTGCCCGCTCCTTTCCACACATCCTATACATTTTCTACCATTTACGTGACATCAGGTTATTGTTGTTAACACCTACCCACCACCAGTGCTGTCCCTCACGCAAACCCATTATCAGAGGATGTACTTGCGCCATAATTCCCCGCCATCCATTGCCAGTTTAGTTATTCATGCTTACCCTTCCCAACTCCTTCCGCTCACATCATTTTTTTTTTTCTGTCGTATTTTACTGGCCTCTCAACAACAGCCTTTTTCACAATATGCTATACTTGTCCCCACATGACCCATCATAAGCAACCATCCAGCCAACTCTGCCTTATCCTTTACAGCCACATCACCCAAAATGTCGTGCATATCCTAACAATGATTTCCAACACTACTAGCGTCCCTCTTCAGCACTTAGGCGCTGGTGACGGTCACCTTCGTGTGATAGTATCGATATAACTGGGTGGTGAACCTGCCAGCTATACAAACGTCCCTAAACTACTTCTTTATCCCCCCAAAGGAGGTTGGTGTGCTGCACGAGGAGGGCAGCTTCAGTCTTAAGTCCACTGACTACTACTACTACTACTACTAGCAGCAGACCTATGATGCGCTAAGAGGATGTTACTCCCCACTATGGCTTATCACTCACCACTGTCCCAAACAAATCCCCTCATTCGTTTCTGCCTCTCCCACCAAGTAAAAAAATAAAAATCTAAATCCGACTTTAAAACCCATTGCCCAGTAACTATGGCTTTTGGCACAAGTCTTTTTTGACATGAACTGTGAATTTTAGGTAAACTGAAAACACCTACTCACTTGACATCATCCCAAGCTGAACTGTTGGTGTCTAAAAGTCCTGAAATGAATAAGAATGAATAAAACTACAGAAAGTCATCTAGATAGATGTACTGTAAGTGGACTTGAATTAATCTGACTGTGATTCTTATTCGACGTGGCATCAAAGGCCTCGTAGCATATTTTCTAAGCAATTTATTTTGCCTCTTACACCTTAACATTCCCATGAATGTTGCACTGTTCCATTTCAATATCGGCATATATTGCACCAGTAGCATACAAGAGGAAACTGAGGTGTAATTTGCAGAGTAAACCACCAAGAGCGAATCGTTATGAAATCTCAAAAGCCACTTTGAATACAGATGTGGACCCGATTGGATGTGAAGGATCAAACTGGACCTAAATGGCTCGTACACTACTTGACCTGAATGGACCTCACTGAAGCTGAATTACCTAACTAACTAAGCCGAACTGGACATAAGCTAGCCTGAACCTGAAGTAGCACTGATGAAATTTAATGAACCAAAAAAATATTAACGAACCTGTATCTCTCTGAATCTGTATCAGTTCATACTGCAACAACTCCACTAGCGGGATGGAGATTCTCCTCGAAGAGAGTGATAGTCATAATATACGCTTCTCCATTTTGACAAAATAGAGAGAGAAGAATGTAGGAAGAAAGATGCACGTGAAAGTCAAAGTAATGTACTGGCTATGTTTGTGGGTTTCGGTCAGAATATGTCGAGAGAACCAACAAAGTGAGAACATACTGTATGTAAAAACATGAATGGCTATATTACCAGCACCCACTTAAATGCTCGCCAAGGTGTGGGCTAGGACTCTAGACTCAAGACTTACTTAACACGAAATGAGTACGATAACTACGGAACCATTGCAGGGTCACTGGCTCTAAATGACTCTGAATAACCCTAAACTGATTATACAAAGGAGAACAAAGGAAAGCAAACAGCAGCAGACTTATTAGTCCTTTGGTGGTTGTTTGGTATAGGGAAGATTATAAGTAACAAAAGAATTTTGTCTGTTTTAGCAGTTTAAGCCAAAAACTGAGAAGCAAGAAGGCTCCCCGCCCCCCAACCAACCCATCAAACCCTCCAGCCGAACCGCAGGAAACAGTGAAAAGGATCACCATGCAACAAAGAAAAACTGTCACGGAAATTTCATATGAAAGAGGGAAAAGAAATCTTATTCTACGCTGTCAACCTGAAAAGGAAAGCAACATTAAGTCAACAGTATTTACCGATGTTGCTCTGCGGGATTTATCATCTGGGATCTGAAAAAAAAAAAAAAAGTTTATACGTTACAGAAATGTATTATTTAGGAGGGAACATAGTAAACTGGGGGTTAGAAGACATATACATATCCAAGCGACCTTGAAAAGTTAGTACTGTACGAGTATTACAGTTTACTAAGTTGCAGGGCAGCTTGTTCCACATAGTTACAGCTCTATTAAAGAAGTTGCTTAGCTTCATCTGACTGGAATCGTTTGCCAGTCATTTTATGCGGATAACCTCAAGGACATCTCGAGCGATCAAGTGTGGAGCCTTTATCGATTGCCGTATTTATCGTGTCTTTAGAATATTTTGAATATCGTACTTGAATTAAATCTTCTTGTAACCTTTGTTTAGTTAAGGTAAAGAGATTCAGGGTGCCTAAACGCTCCTCATATTCTCAAACTACAATCTAGATATTACTTTGACCGCTCTGCAATGCACTTTCTCATGTTTCTCTATGTCGTTTCTGTAATAAGGCGACCAGAACTGGATACAATACTCAAAATGTTGGCGTACAAGAGAATTATTCAAGGTGAGGATGATAGTTTCAGATTTGTACTCAAATGCTCTACCAATGGATCAGATTAGTTTGTTGGTTTTTTTTTTAACAGCCTCCATAGACTGTTTGCCTGGCTGAAGATAATTTTGTTATTATAATTCCTTTGTCTTTTTTACGACTGACATTATCTATAGTAGTTCAGTGGTTCTTTGTAGGTCATGCACCAGCAGCCCAAGATAAAATCGTGGACCATCTCCATTTTTTATTTACTTTTTAAAAACAACTGTTGGATTATATTATCACTGACAATTTGTTCTTTTCTTTTCTTTCGTAGGAATTGTAGAAAGAGGATGGATAAGAAAATTTAATTTTATTATTTATAAACGTTTAATATTCCCTTCTCACGAACAAAATTTTTCATTTCCTTTACTTTCCAAAAATTTCGAAGGAAAATAGTAGATAGCTAAAGTTTGATTTTGGAAATTATTTTGTAAGAAAACATAATAAAATCTCTTCTCGCTGACAAACTTCGCCTCTTATTTGTGAAGTAAAAACGAAGAAAACTGACATTTTGGTGTGAAATTTATTTCCAACAACCAGAAGATTTGGGGATTTTCTTATCATTCACAAGCTTTTCAGTGTTTGGAGTGGTACCTGATAAGGCACAACGAATATCGTTTTCCACACAAGACGTTTCCTCTTGTTTGAATTTAATATGCAACAAGCATGAAAATCCACTCTCAGACACGCAGATTGATGCAAATGGCAGAAGAAGTCTGACTACATCGTGCTGACAGATCTGTATAACTGCCAGTCATGTCGGCCCCAGATTTCTCTATGGTGACTTGCTGGTACGTTTTCATCCGCCACATCATTTTTCAGATGGATTTCGGATCCATCTGTTGAGAATGGATGCCTGAAGAAAGCAAGCCCATACCTTATCATGCTCACCTCTGGGAAGTAGCTTTGGAGTTCTTCCTGTAATTTTTGCAAATGATCAGAATTTCCATCTGAATGGCTTCCTTTTCTCCCAGCATGGCATCTAGACATGGAAATTGAACCAAATTATTGTCTTTGACTCTTGTACTCCAGAGTTCTAATTCTTCAAGAAATGCCTTGATGATGCCTTGGTGAGAAAATAAATTTGCATTATTCCCCTGTCGCTGAGACTTACTTGTTCAAATCCCAAAGATATGCATGTTCTAAATGAGACGGTGTCAGCACATTTCAGTTTTTCTTTCCTTTTCCATGGAGAAATTATTCTAATTCTTCTCTCAGCTCAAAAATTCTTTTGACCACTTTCCCTACTGACAGGCACCATACAGGACTGTAGAACATCACATCAAAGTCAGAACCCGTTTCCTGGCAAAATCATTCGAATAGCCTATAACAGTTATTCACAGCTGATGATTGGACATAATTAACCACCTTCACCAGCCCTTTGAAAACTGTGTTCAGTTTATCAGGTAATCTTTTTGATGCCAGTGCTTCGCTACGAATGAAGAAAATATCTCCGGTTACCATTGGAGAGCATTCTTTCTCCATGGTTTTGAAGCCGTTCTTGAGCCCAGCATGACAAGTGCACCATCAGTGGTGACACCCACAAGATTTTTCCAGTCCAGACCATGCATTTCAAACAAATTGTTAACAAATTCAAACACATCTTGAGCCTTTGTGGTGGTATCAAGTGTCTTACAAAAAAGAAATTCGTCTTTGAAGTCTCCTGCAACCATGTATCGTGTGAACACCAATGGCGTGCACATCGAGACATCAGGCATTTCATCCAGTTGAATGGAAAACATTGGATACCTCTTTCTTTTCATCCACAACCTGATCACATAATTACGTTCTGTGACATCTCAGCGATCCATCTTGACACTGTGTCACTAGAGACAGATATATCATTCAGCTTCCATGATGCTCCCTTGCCAAAAGAAGCCACGCCATTTATTTTGCACAGGACAACACAAGTTGCTCTACAATTGTATGAGGAGTCTTGGTCTGTACAACTTTGTACACGACAATGTTGGGCATGCACTGCATTCCTCGCCTTTTCATACAATGCACCTTTTGAGTTGAGACGCTGCCGCTGAAAAGATGATGACTGCTTGTCGAAATAATCTTGATCCTTTTGCTACAAACTGGGCTGACACTTTTTGAGATGGAGTTTGAGCTTATCTGGCTTCATTGAGCCGTTCCCCAAGACTTTGAAACAAATTACACATTGTGGAAAATCCATACCCTCTTTTTCTTGACAAGTGAGGCCGAATTGGATGTAGTCCTCTGAATATTTGCGTTTAACATTCCTTTTTGTCATTGCCATGATTCTAGTTCTGTAGACCAGTATAATACATAGTTTTAGGGGGAGAAACAAATTAAATCTATTAAAACAAATTTTTGCATGTCCAGAACAACATAGAACACCATTAAACATAATAAATTAGTACAGACCCATGAAATCTATAATTTTTTAAACTGGCACCTAACCATTTTTGAGGGCGGCACACAGTTGTAAACAAAGAGCTGGGGCAGCTTGCAAAATAGTTTATAAAAAACTCTTAAAGTTTTTTTTTTATGTGAGGAAGAAGGAACCAATGGCCGCGAGCCCGCACTTATTGTTCCGTCCAAAAGAAAAACAACATACAAGAGAGAGCCAAATTCAAGATCCGATCAATTCGAGATGCCTGGACACACTGCGTTTGAAAGACTGGAGATCATAGGCAGCAGGAAATACAGACAGTGGGAGACAGTTCCAGAGTTGACCTGTTGGATAAATGAAGGACTGGGAGTAACGGATAACTCTTGCATTAGAAAGCTGAACAGAAAAGGGATGGGAGTTTGCTGCTAGACGGGTACCATGCGCCCGTCGTAGAGGTGGAGTAATGCATGCAGACAGTTCAGAGGAGCAGTGACCATTAAAGTAGCGATAGAAAAGAGATAAAGATGCAACAGTACGGTGAAGAGACAGAGGTTGATGGGAGTCAGTAAGAGGAGGAGAGTTAATGAGACGAAATGCCTTTGACTCCACCCTATTGAGAAGAGCTCTATGTGGGGAGCCTTGCCACACATGAGAGATGTACTCCATACAGGGGCGGATAAAACCCCTGTATAGAGTCAACAATTGTGCAGGGGTAAAGAAAGAACGGAGTCGGCTTAGCACACCTAATCTCTTGGAAGCAGATTATACAAGAGATGTAATATGATCTTTCCAAGATAAGTCCTGAGTAAATGAAACCCCAAGCATGTTGAAGGATGATGCAGGATTAAGCTGAATATTATTAAACATTAGTGGGTATACCTGTGGAAGATTTTGTCGGGTTGATAGGTGTAAGAACTGAGTCTTAGACGCATTAAAAACAACCAGATTATTTTTACCCCACTCAGAGATATGAGCCAAGTTAGACATTAGGTGTGCCATAGCCTCATCCCTTGTTTGTTGAAGTAACTGCTGAGATGGGCGTTGCGGGAACCGAATGGAAAGGTGAAGGGTGGAGTCATCAGCGTATGAGTGGATAGGGTTAGATGTACAACTTAGAAGGTCATTGATGAATAAAAGGAAGAGAGTTGGTGATAGGACAGAGCCCTGAGGAACACCACTGTGATAGATCTAGGAGAAAATCGATGGCCGTCTACAACAGCGGCTATAGAACGACCAGAAAGGAAGCTAGCGATGAAGGCACAGATAGAAGGATAGAAACCGTAAGAGGGCAGTTTGGAAATTAAAGATTTATGCCAAACTCGATCGAAAGCCTTTGAGATCTCAAGCGCAATGGCACAGCTTTCGCCAAAGTCCTGAAAGGAGGATGACCAGGAGTCTGAAAGGTTGGTGAGAAGATCGCCAGTGGAGCGTCCCTGACGGTTAGGCAGTGCTCTGCACCTGCCCACACCCCCAGAAATTTTGTCGCCTCAGGATCTGAACTATGGACCACTCAGAAGAGTCATTATGGACCACCAGTTGAGAGCCACTGATCTAGTTAAATACTGTTCATAGTGTAACTGGCCTAATTCGATTTCCAATGTTCAACACATTGCATGAACTAATATTAAAGTCCCTCCGCCAGGTTTGGCCCAATTAAACAATCGATCGAATTCACATTGAATTGCCTCCCTCTGTAAAGATGTGTCTGCTCTGTTTCCAACTTTACTATCATCAGCAAATTTGGATATTTTACGAAAGAAACCCTTATCTATAACATTTATAGTAAAAACAGAGTAGGACCCAGGACTGAGCCCTGTGGCACACCACTAGTAACATCTTTCCAGTTTTATTCTTTGCCATTTCTTGCGACTCTTTATTCACGTCCACTCGAGCACATTGCCTCTGAACCAATGCACATTCAATTTCTGAAGTAGTCTTTATTGGGAACCGTATCTAATGCCTTTTGAAAATCGAAACAGACGATGTCAAAGAACCTAGTTTCATCATATATACTGAATGTATCGTACAAGTCATCTGAGAGATTCTCAAGACAAGAGTGATTATTTCAAAAGCGGTGTTGTGAATCTTTAATGAGATTATACTGTATATTTCTAGAGGCTTAAGAAGCTTATCGCTGATAACAGTTTCAAACAATTTGCACACCACTGAAGTAAAACCTAGTAGTCGATAATTTTCCGGTTGCAGATTGTTACCTTTTTAAAATAACGGAAATATGTTTGCTAGTGTCCACTCATGAGACACCTTTTTATTTCTTAGTGATTTATTGATTAGCTCAGCTACTGGCTTTGATATTTCATTCGCTGCTTGTTTCAAATCCGGAAATATTTTATTTGGCCCCGGTGTTTTAAATATATTTACCAGTGGCTAGCCATACATCATTGTCAGTAACAGTACTGTTGCAAATTATGTTACCCTCTTCTAAGACAAAATAAAAAGCTGCAGGAACGGACTCTGCATTTTCAGCTGTATGGTATGCAAAGAACGTGTTGATAATTTTTGTCATCTCTGTTTCATCAGTTGTATGCTCTCCTTGTGACTTGTGAGCAAATTATTGGTGATATTACCTTTTTTTTCTTCTTCTTCTTCTTAGGGCTGGATTTGCTGATAGAAGCAAAGTCAGTTTCAGAGTTTTTCTTACTTCGTTTTATTAACCGTTTCGCTTTATGACGAAGAGCAATACATTTATTTTATTACTTTCTTTGTTGCAATGCAATTTTTGTGAACATTTTTTTATAGCAAATAAACAACGCTTAATATCCGTATTCCACCACTTGGGTTTAATATTATTAGCAGGTCGTATGTTGCGCGATGAAAATAATATGCTTCATTGATATCTACTGTTCGAACAATGAGATTTCTGTCACTAAACCAATAATTTCCATTATTAATTTATAATCCACTCTCTTGTGTCAGGCATTTTCTCGTAACTAGCCCTGACATTGTCATCAGTGAATTTAAGACACACTAGCCCTAAAGTCTCCTCCTACCATGACATTATTTGCTACGTTTTCCGCTGTGGCCAAAACTAGAACTAATATGCTACCTCTTCGTGTTGGGTAGTCTGCGAGCTGATACGATGAACTTTCTTGCAAGTTAGTGTACAGGTCTAAGCCTATGTCTGACAACTGGGTCTCTCCCTATCTGGCAACCGGTAAATTAAAATCAGCCAAGATTACAGAACTATGGGTGCAACATATTTTAACAATTTGGTTGTAAATATCACTATCTGTGTTACATGACTACGCTGACGGACGATAAATCAGACCAAGTTCTGTTTTGCTAAGGGATTTATTTCTAAGCTGGAGATAAATATTGTCAACGTTATCAATAAAGGGCTAAGGAATTATGACTGCATGAAGCCTTGTCCTAATGAATATCTGTTCACCGCCCTCTGCTCTGTTATTTTCCTCACTACTGAAAATATTGTAAGCTGGTATGTTGTACCCTGCTAGGAAATCTCATCGTTCGGCACTGAGGTCATACTAATTGTTAAAAAGTTGCCTAACTATGATACTCAGTATATGATCTGAATTGCTCTGGGCGAAGTTGAACGGCCCTTGCCTGACGTAAGTGAATCAAAACTAACGACTGTAACTGGCAAAACGGGTCATAAATACTCTTCCTGGATCTGAATATAGAGTCAGCATGACATAGAACAGTGGATATAATTGTGTCGAATATTACCTGAGTAGATAACTGGTGAAATTTTTATAACCGATTTGTTTTCATTTGACTGAACCTGCTGACACGCACAACTTGGAATACTAAGCTGTGGCTCCTTGAAATTCTGTGAATCTTGATTATGAGGTAGGAAATAGTCTCCTTGGTTTTTTGTATAATTTGACCTCAACTAAGACTACACTCTGTCTTCAACTGAGCTGAAAGAGGTTAGGGTCCTCTGTCAAGTGGACACAAACCGGCTATGATCATTTCATGCATGTAAAACTTTCAGGTTATACTAACAGTTATGTCAAAATTAATGTCAGTCGTATTGGGTGATGATTCTGCTGGTGTGATACAAATATGTGGCTGCACTTGTTTCTAAAGGACTTAATGGCTATGTTACTTGTACTTTTCTCTTCGTAATGATAAATACAAGGGACTAAAAATGATAGTTGCTTGGGTGCCAGAGATAGAGATAGATAGATAGATAGATAGAGAGAGAGAGAGAGAGAGAGAGAGAGAGAGAGAGAGAGAGAGAGAGAGAGAGAGATGGGGGTGGGGTGGGGGAAGCATGTACTGTACACCCGAGGAAAGTTCCGCCTTATACACCGGCCTGCCAGTTCGGACCTTTATGCGTGAGACAACCAATAGTGAGGCAGTAGCCAGACACTCAAATGTCTATTACCACTGTGTGGGAGAGGAGAGGTTAAGGGAGGAAGGCTGGGGGAGCTGATAGTTCCTACCCTTCCCTCCTCCATCCCCATCCTTCTCACACAGTTACCAGATAGATGAATATTGGCTACTGCTTTGTTACCACTTGTCTCACATTTACTATTTCCAAGTGGTAAGTGAGTGTATAATGCAGAACTTTCCTCAGGTGTACGTGTATGCGTACAAAATTGCGTGCGTGCGCGCATGCATGTTCATAAAGACAAGCGGACAAACCCGTCGTAACTTACCTGAAACCCATTAAAGTTTACAAGCTTGCGAGGGAACCACACGCGCTTAAGAGGCTGCGAAGAAAACGCGGATGTGGAGAGCTGCAGGGAGGACGCAGATTTAGCGAGTCAGCAGGGCTAGTATTCGCAAAGGATCGTAGCCAAATGTTACGATTAAGCAAATTTTCGTAGTAATCCGTTATTTACCTAAACATTTTGGCTTGTCGTATGTGCAGATTAATATTCATTCTGGCTTGGTTGAGGAGTGTTTGGCAGGTGTGTAGGTGAAATAACAGTATATACTGTAGCTATCTTATACTCGTCTTAAACTCAAGAATGTTTGTGAATACAGTAAAAGGGTCAGTTATTATTATTATTATTATTTTTTTGTCTTAAGACTGCTTGTTGATAACTGTATCCTCACTCATAATGTCGGTAAACAATTCAGAACCCTGTTAAATTGAATATTAAAGATAGCATGAAAATATACGCAGGCTTTCTGATTTCAGCGGTTAAAGTCGAAGGTTCATGTGAATGTGGTTTTGTTTATAATAATTCTTAAGTCTCAGTTGTAAGAGAACGCTTATTAATATTTGGCTATTTTCTAAAATATTTACTAAAATTTGGTCACGGTCTGATTGTTGTCTGGATGAAGGTAAAAGTGCACTATAAACAAGTATTCCTATACACAGGGGAACCACTTCACACCAAACACGCCTTTTCCATGTCTTTGAGTTAGCTGCAGAGGATATTACTCAGCCTGTCATAAGCTGAACGAAACAACGAGAATGATGAGAATGAAGGGGTAAAGCTCAAGATTATAATTACATACCCATGAGCCAAGACTTAGCATGGAGACTCGAGCAGCGTGGGTGAAGAAGTCATGAGTGTGGAGTCGCAGGAGGCCTTTACCATCATTACTATGACCATCGCCATCACTGTCACCACCACTAACACCACCTTCATCATCATCTCCATCTTCCTTGCCTACAGGGGACACCAGCAGAACACTCGGCATCATGTTGAGGGGCAGCGACTGGGGTGGTTGGAGTAAAACTGTGACTAGACAGTGATCATTATCAACTTGACTCTCTTTCCCACCTAAGAATGGAACGAGGTAAGATCCAAAAACAAGATACAATTGGAGAACTATGAGTAGCAAACCAAGTGAAATGGTCACAGTGTCGTTCACACATCATTTAGGCCCCTCATTTTCTTGTTACATCTACACAAAAATTTTTCATAATATTCTTTTTAGTGCTGAAGAGACGCTTTCACGTGATAGCACCAGTACAACCGGACGATGGAATAACTGGTTATACAAAGTTCTCTCAACTTCTTCCTTACCATTCTGAAAGGAGGATTATAGGCTGTAAGAGAAGGGCATGTTTAACCTGCAGTCCACGAAGTTCACATTCAGATAAGAAAAATAACAAAAACTACTACTACTACTACTACGAGACACACTTCACATACAACGGTCAAACAGAGTCATAACTGTTAAGATAAAAAATGGGATTCCAAACCTCTGTCATGTGCTTATATATAGGTAATTAATCTGAACAACTCGCTCGCTCAGTCTTTTAATATATATATATATATATATATATATATATATATATATATATATATATATATATATATATATATATATATATATATATATATATATATATATATTAGCCTACCACGCTTCCTCTCATTATCATTCACCCACGTACACCCGTTTCGCTACCCTGTTTCATCTACTCTCTCCATATGCCCATACCATCTAAGCACACACCAGCAGTCCTTATTCCATATCTTTCGCTAATCACATTGTTTTTATCTTTTCTCAGTTCATACACATTTGTACTGCTCTTTCTTCTAACACTCGACACCGGCGCCATACCAAAATCTAACACCACTATGTTAAAGTGGATACTGACACACCTTCGTGCTCTCGATAGGAAGTAGGGTCATATTCTTAGTGATTTGTGGGAATTTGTAACCCCTCTTCCTAAGCCATTCGATTTGTATATCTCACTTTAAAGCAGTTTTATATTTTGTTTGTGCCTTTCTTTTTTTAAATATAGTGTGTATCAGTAACATACCACAGGATATGAAGGTGTGACAGACAAATTAAACCGATTAGAAAGAATTGTTACAGAAGCTCCAGAGGAAATAGAATTACACCCTTTTATCCTAAACGTTCTCATTTTTCACTCACCTGCAAAAACTGGTCCACCTGCTTCACCCTGGACACGAGAATAAACTTGGCTGCCAGGTTCAGTTGGTGTTGGTATAAATTCAGCAGGAGATGCCGAAGTGCTGCCGGTTCGTTAACCAAGAACAGGTAGTGGACGCAGGTGTCTCGACGCAGGACCTGTGGAGGTTAGCTTTTTCCTATAATTAAATTATGGATGTTATTGATACATTCTTGTTATCTGCAGACGATTTTAATTTACGTAGGAAAGTTTTCTCGTACTGCAGGCGTTAGTAAAGGTTATATCTAAAACTTCCATCTCGAAGCAACCTAAACTGAATGAAACTGTTAGCTGGTAAGAAGAAATAACCATAAAATATCTCATAGCCGTGAAGTGGATAAAAAGACAACTGTAGAACATCCTGAAAGGAATATGAGTCGAAAAAAAAAAAAAACGTGGAAGTTTGTTAATAAACCCTGACATTCCTGGGAGTTCATATAAAATTCAATACAGTCGTCTGCAGTTAGCCTGAATAAAACGATCTGACGTAGTTACACTATTCAGTCCCATGATAAATTTTCAGTTTTGTTTTTTCTACTTCCAGACTGTGTTAGACAGCTTTGGAAATATTTTTCAAATGAAGAAGTCAGATATATCTTCATCCAACCCTCCACTACAAGAGGTCTCTCCAAAGTTGAAGAACATCATGTAAAGATTGCGAGACTACAGTGCACAAATAATACACGTCCCCAGATCTGAAGTGCTTAATTGGTTGACACTTGGTAAAGGCTACTGGAACATCCCAACCCTGATAACACCAACTATGACGGTCAGTGTGATGAGTACTACTGGAAACGTGTTTTAACTCTGACAAGCAGGCATTAGCCTACTTCTGTCTATCTATCTATTGCCAGATGCAAGCGCGCTAACGCAGTCTCCCACAGTCTGTTGGGATGGAAGGAAAGGACCATGGAAAAAACGGTATGTCATAAAAAGACTTTGTAGTTACTTGTAGAGAAGTTATATATATTAGACTTGTGGACGAGCGGTTGTTATACTTGAGTAGCTTTATAAGTAGATAATCTTCTTTCCCATTTGTCATGTAGTGACAGGAGAGGTAAAGAATGGTATGGGAGTATTTTTATTTGTCTTGGAAATATTAACAAGTCTCTCACACAGAGCGGAGTATAAAGTAGAGTCCCGCTAGCTATCTCTCTGTCTCGCTCTCTCTGTCTCTCTCTCAAGTTGCCAAGCCCTTCTCCCTGCGAACTGTCTCTTCTAAGGCCTGTCTCCTTCTGAGCTCTCTTTCCTAAATTCTGGTGAAACAGGAGACGTATCACGTGTGTTCCTTGTGGATGGAAAGTTTAAGAAGCCTGTGTGTGAGTATGTGTGTATGTGTGTGTATGGTCACTAGGGCTTTGTTCACGGGTGGACTGCTGACAACTAACTGCATCATCTCCTTACTGGCCACTGTCGTCAGCTTTCCTCAGTGTAATTTGCAAGCTCATTTCCTATTCCCAGGCTCGCATAGAGCTGTCTGTCTATCTATTTATCTATCTATCTATTATGATTTGTAACTACAATACTGTCATGTAGTAACTTTTTCACTTCCATGCTCACTTCCCTGTGTCTTATCACTGCTTTCAAAGAACCAGCAACCTTTCTTCCCTGCTGTACCCTTTCAAGCACTTCACCCTCCAAACCTCCATCCTCATTCATCACACTACCCAAGTACGTATGCGTTCTCACATTTTCCAATTCCTCACCATCCGACCTCACCTCTCTGTACATTCACTGACTTCACCTCTCTCAAAGACCATCACTTTACTCTTCCCTACATTCACCATTAGATTCCTTTTCTTACACACTCTCCCAAACTCATCCACCAAGCCTTGCAGCTCCCTTTCGTCTTCACTCAACAACACAGTATCATCTGCAAACAAAAGTACAGGGAGTTTCCAAACACTACCCTCTCTCACCAGGGCACTCCAACATCCACTACCCTACCTTGTACCACTTTTATTACCCCATCCATATACAGATTGAACAACCATGGAGACATGACACATCCCTGTTTCAACCCAACCTTCAAAGAGAAAAATTCACTCAGTTCACCATCTACACGCAATGCAGCCTTAGCACCATCATACATACTCTTCACAGCATTCAACAACTTCCCATCTACTCCATATATTCTTAATACTTTTCACAATCCTCGTCTATCCACCCCGTCATATGCTTTCTCCAAATACATGAAAGCCGCATACAACTTCTTTCCCTTCTCTAGAAACTTTTCCACTAAAGATCTCAGAATGAATATCTAATCTACACAACCTCTTCCCTTCCTAAAGCCTCTCTGTTCTTCTCCAACTAATTCCTCTGTTCTTTCTCTAACTCTATCAATAAGTATCCTACTATACTCTTTTCCTATTATACTAAGAAGACAAATGCCCCTATGTTTACCAAACACTTCTTTTTCCCCTTTTCCTTTGTACAAGGCAATAATTATACCTGACTTCCAATCCTTCGGGAGTCTACCTTCCTCCCAGGCCAGTCTGCACCATCTTCCACATCCATTCTACTTCTATCTCTCCCCCATACTTCAGCATTTCACGACACACTCCATCAGTTCCTGGGGCTTTCCCCAATTTAACTTTCTTCATTGCTTCCACAACTTCTATCCTACTGATTTCTTCCTGTCTTCTCACCTCCCTTCTTCTCCCAGCCATTCCCCAGCCACTTATACTCCCATTACCTCCATCCTCTATGTTCAACAGATCCTTAAAGTGTTCTCTCCATCTGCTCACTTTTTCTCCCTTCTCCACTAATAATCTACCATTTTTATCTTTCACTCCCCTGCTAACTTCACTTCCACCCTGTCTTACTCTCTTCACCTCTTTCCAGAACATTTTCTTATGGTCCCTCCTCTTTACACTCAAATTCCTTCCAAATTCCTCATCTGCTCTCTTCTTACTCTCTCTTACTAATCTTTTCACCTCTTTCTTTCTAACTGTCTCTTCCACCTCTCAACTTCTTCCACGTCTCTATTTCTCATCCATTTATTGTATGTTTTCTTCTTTTGTGACACAGCCTGTCTCACCTCTTCATTCCTCCACGCTGTGCCTTGAACTCCCCTCGGTCTTCTCTTCATCCCACACACCACACCACATGCTGCACATATTTCTTCTGTGAGTATCCTGCACACACCTTCCACGTCCCCCATCTGTTCCAATTCATTTTTGCCCAATCTTTCCTCCACTTCTCTCTTATATTCTGCCTTTTTCTCATCCTCTTGTAACCTTTCCACTCTCCTTGCAAATACTCCTTCTTCCCGTCCTTCCCTCCCCCTATTTCTCCATCTTATTTGGACCTTGATCCTGGCCACCACTAAGTACTTCTTGTTGAATAAAATCGTCTGACTTCAACGAAAGTAAACGGCTAAGTGTGACGACATCGATATAAGTTTTTTTTTCCTGATTACTACGTTACGTCATTTGGCATATACCAGAACTTCATACTAAATGAGATGTTAAATCCATCCATCCCTCATCCAATCCTACATTGCCCCATGAGGAGCGTACGAGCCCGGGGCTAGGCAGTTGGTCCCGACATTTAAGATGAGAGTGATAATATTCCTGCTAATTATTACCTGAGTTCGGTTAGTTTTACTTTCGTCTTTGCCGCAACTTTCGCTAGCACATGGATCATAAGTAAGAAAATATGACCTCTATAGTTGGTACGCCTTAACTTGAGGAGAATTTATTTTTGCCTCATAATCCTTTGTAAGGCAATGGTGGATGGTTCTTTGAGTGACCCATTTCAGGTTAGGTCAGGAGTGATTCAAGGAGGAGTTCTTTCGCCATTGTTGTTTGTTTTGGTTATGGATTATGTTATGAAAAAGGTTGTAAGGAGAACAGGTGCAGGAATTAACTGGAAAGGAAATAAGAAGCTGATGGATTTGGACTATGCTGATGATATTGTACTGATTTTGCGGAAGTATTTACGAGATGCAGAGGGTGCTTGATTGTCTGGTGGAGGAAGGAGAAAAAGTGGGATTGGTAATAAATTGTGGAAAGACTGAAATTATTAATATGAACGTGGAGAACCAAATCGATTGTGTAATTGGGAATAATGTGGTGAAGAATGTAGAAAACTTTAAATATCTAGGAACAATTGTATCATCTAATGGATCATTAAACAATGAAATTGAGGAGAGGATTAGACAGGCTTGGCGAGCTGTTGGAATGTTGAAATCTGTTTGGAATAATAATATGCGTTCGGTACATACTAAAGTGAAAATTTACAAGTCCATGGTTAGACCAATTTTAATTTATGGGCATGAGTCATGGTACAGTACAATTGCAACAGATCAGAAAGTATTAGGATGTGAGAATAAAATATTGAGAAGGATTCTTGGGGTAAAGTGGCAAGACAGAGTTACAAATGCAAGAGTAAGGGATATTACGAGAGTGGAACCAGTTAATGAATATGTGAGACTGTCTCGCTGGAAGTGGCTGGGGCACATATACAGAAAAGAAGGTGATTTAATACAGGATGTGCCAGAGTGGACTGCAAGAGGAAGAAGAGGTAGAGGTAGGCCGAGGGAAACCTGGTTGAGGACAATGAAAAAAGAAGCAGGAGAGGAGTGTTGGTGGGACCTGAAGGAGATGGCAAGAGACAAATATTGGTGGAGAGAGTTCATTGAGGCCCTATGCATCCCGTGGGGTGCCACAGGAAATGATTGATTGATTGATTGAATCCTTCGCTCAGTGTCAGAATAAGACAATAGTACGGAATTCATTTCCATAGCACTTCCTGAGCACCGTTTTCTAGCGTTAGTGCGTTGTAGCAGCTCAGGATTTACAGTAGGATGGTTGGTTGACAGTTTTACAATTATGTTTTGTATACAGGATACTGGAAACAGTTTAAACACAGTGAACGATACACAGTGTACGCGCTGAGGAATATATTTTGTCCTGTGACTTTACCCTTTGACCGACTGTTTTCGAAATCGAATTACTTTATTTTTCCCTGACTTTCAATCCGCCATCTACTTTTAGTCCAAATTGGGTCAGAATTCTTTAAGATGACCTGACCATGTGACCTTGACCCAATATTTCCGAAATCACTTAGGAAACCTTAGTCTGACCCTCAGTCCTTCCACCTACTTCGGTTAAAATAAGAGAAAAACTATGCTCATCTTTTGTTCACAGACAGGCACACAATGGTCGAACTTTGGCCATGCCCTGTGACGGTGCTTGCTGACTGCTTTTAAAATCGAATCTCATCGTCCTCCCCCTACTCTGAACCCTTCCAGTAAGTGTGGGCAATATTGGACGAAACTGTTTAAGCATAACTTAATATTATTTTGACTTACCCTGTGACCTTCACCTTTTCCTCAGTGTTCTTAAAATCGAATCTCTTACACTTGCCTTATCCTAAACTCTCCACCAATTTTGTCTAAATCGGATCAGAAAAAAAAAAAAAAAAATGTTTCGTTCAGTTTGCCGTGTGGCCTTGACCTTTAACCTTAAACAGTCGGTCAGCCACCTGTCTGACTCTCAACCCATCCTTCCATCATGAGTGGTCCAAATCAGACCAAATTTTTTAGTTATTTAGTTGACAAAAAGGATCACGCGGTCAAGTTTATGCCTTGCTCTGTTACTTTGTCCTTTTCCTGCTTGGTTTCATTATGGAATCCCTTCAGTGTTCCCTTATTCTAGACCACTCCACTAAGTCTAAATTAAATGAAAGAAAAGCATTTGGGAGCCGAATGCTAATCGCCCGCCAGAATATGCCGTTGGCCAAGTCCAAGATTTAGCCATATATTGATACCCTGAAGGATTCATGTTGATAGCTCAAGCCGTTCATGAGATATAATGGTGCTAAAAGCGGACGATAAAAACCAGTTGACTTTTGTCAGCCATTTTGGTGACCTTGACGTTGACCGCGAGTGACCATTTTCGAACTTGGCCAAGATTTTGGCCATATCTTGATACCCTGAAGGTTTTATGATGATAGCTCAAATTACTCATAAGATATAATGGGAACAGACAGACAGACAGACACACAGACACACACACACACACACACAGAGGCAGGCGAAAACGTTATCGCTCTGCCTTCTAAAGGCGGGCGATAATAAAAACTATATAAGTTGACCTTGCCATGTGTCCTTGACGTTTCACCTACTATTCTCAGGAACAGGATGTCAGACACTTAGCTAGCCTTTCACCCTTCCACTAAGTTTGGTTCAAATCGTATGTAAGTGTTCGAGCTGTACGAGTATATTCTCTCTCCCCCTCGCTCACACACACACACACACACACACACACACACACACACACACACACACACACACACACACACACACACGCACCTGTATGTGCACGCGCACCCGATCAAGAAAAACATGACACCCTCTGGGAAACTGCTCGCGCGGGTGTACAATGTGTCATGACAATGAAAGAGATAAGCTACAGTATACCGGAAATATTCTCGTTGCGCCCATCCAGATGATAAAATTTAATCCATTAATTTGTTTGATGTACTCTTTACTCATGCGACCACCAGACGGTGTTGCTGAGCTTCGGAATATTAACTAAATTGTATAGGCTGATCTGTGGAAACGGTTTCTAATACTGTCACCACGGATGATCTCACTAAAGCTTAACCAGTTCACTTTGATGCCCTATCTTGCATTAAATTATTGTTTGCACCAAAGAACTTTCTTCAGATATAGAGAGACTATTCGAAGTAGCGGAAGTTACATATGGCCTTGGGTATCCCGTCAGTACCAAGAGACTTTCCCCAGTTAAGAAAAAAAAAAAAAAAAAGAGGGGGAGGGGCTGGAAGTTGAAGATAAAATAAGTGGATATCATCATACTGAGGTGGTTAATTTAAATGACTGATCATAAAGTAGGAAGAAGAAAATGAAAGATAAGTCATTATTCTGAAAGTTATAACGGCAGTTATAACCCACTGAACCCAGTGATGTCTACTTGAACGTTATTACAACTGCGACTTTCTTTTAAGAAGATGAACAGAAGAAAGAAAAACAAAGTAAATATAGAAAACCCCATACCCAAAGCTATTGGTGGTCTCCATTCAAAAAAAAAATATATATGTATATACCAGTTAATGAACTGCAGTGGGCTGAGGAATGGTAGGAAGCTAATTTGAGGAAGCAAATATATATATATATATATATATATATATATATATATATATATATATATATATATATATATATATATGGGGGGAGGGATTGTAGAACTCCCTGGTAGTCAAGGTGTTTTATGAGATACTTCTGAGTTCTCCATTTCGAAAATTCTCTCTTCAAAATAAAACTGTCTGGTGGTAACATGAGTAAATTACACAAAGACATCACCGTACTGATGTTTATTAGTGTATCTAAAAGATGTGAGGTGAAGAAAATGGAAAACATACAGAGAAAGGATTTTATGGGGAAGCTTGTTTGTAATTAGACATTTTCATGGCTTACCATTGCTACTACCAGGCAATTTTTACCAAACCTAGGAAGCATTTCTAATAGTGAAAGGGTTTGTTAAGGCCATTTCTATCCCTTCAATTTAAAAGTCTGTCCTTAGGTGAATAAAGTCGTCGAGAGGTAGTAACTATAAATTAATAAATGCTCATCACAGTTAACCCTGAGATCGTAAAGAGTATGGCAAGCCCCCAGTTTATAATATTATGAATGAAACTATCTGTCTGTCCTTCTATCTGTCTATGGCCGATGCCTTAATTCATGAAGGGATTACCTCTGCCAACAGACCACTCTTTCTCCAACACATACCCCCTTCATTCATATACCTCTCCTTTCTGTCCCTCGATCTCATCCTCGGTTGCTTCCTTCCACTCCTGCCTCTGCCTTGCTCACATATACTCTCCTTGGCAATCTGTCATTCTCCATTCTCTCCACATGACCAATCCATTTCCTAAAGTTGCAAAATAAAAGCAGTGTGGCCCTTCTATCTAAGTGCTGATTGTGTTATTAAAGTGAAATGTAATCAGACCATTTTCTATTTTGAAATGTTTGAAAATAAAAGCGTCATAGATTAGGGACTTGCCTACACCTTCGCGTACTCAGTTTTAATAAAGCAGATGCAGGTGTTGATAAAAAGTGTTATGCAACCAATAAGGGTGTGTGGCCGAATTCACAAACACATTTACCATCAGTTTCCAGTCTTAACTATGATTTGTTTTTGTAGAAAGGAAAAGGAAGTGTGTGGAATATCCCAAATATCCTTCCTTCTTCCATGAAAAAAACAAATCTTAGTCAATAAGAATATATCGCCGATTAATTATTTTTTACTGAGGAAGAGCAGTGACATTAAAAAGGCTAAAATAATTCTATGTCTCCAAGTCTTCTCTCAAAAAGAAAAGCAAAATAAAGACAGGAAATCGATCACAGATATGGTTAAAAATTCTACCGCTGGTTTTCTAAAGACAGACGTCAGAAACCTTACCTTATATGGTAGGCTGTACGAAGACTTTGATGTATTGAGAAACATAAAGAGGGAGACGGGGAGCACGGGGAAGGCATGACTGTTGCTGTTGTTATTGTCCTCCATCTGAAGGAAGCAACGAGGAGAAATTTTCTGAGCATAGCTTTTGTTCTATTGCTTAATGGAAAAAGAGATTTATTAGATCCATGTTTTTTGTCAGTTTGATCTCTCTCTCTCTCTCTCTCTCTCTCTCTCTCTCTCTCTCTCTCTCTCTCTCTCTCACTCACTCTTTCTCTCTCTCTCTCTCACTCTTTCTCTCTCCCTTTCACCAACCTGGGCCAGTTTTATAAACCTGCCAACAGCTGTGAAATGCTTCTTGTCAGTAGTAATGGCCAGAGCGCACTGTCCCAATTCTCCGTCATCCTTCACAGCCTTCAATAGCAATGCCACTCCCCATTCATATTCTGGTGTACTCTGAGGACGAAAATAATGGAAGTAAGAGGACGTGTGATGTGTAGCAAGGTATGTAAAGTGTAATAATGTCACATGCCATTCATATCCTGCCGCGCTCCGAGGACGAAAAGGATGTGAGTAGAGGATTTGTGAGGTGCAGTGAGGTATGTTCAGTGCTGTAATGCCACACCCCTCTCATAGCTTTCATCATCCTGAGGACGAAAAGAACATGAGCAGGACAATGTGTAAGATGTGAAAACGTATGTTCAGTATAATAATGCCACATTTAATTCATATCCTGCTTTACTCAGAGGAGGAAAAGGATGTGAGCCAGATGATGTGGATTAAACTAATGCCCCATCCCTAGAATACCCTGCGGCACACTGAGGAGGACAGGATGTGAGTGGGAGGATACGTGAGGTGTAACGGCGCTTATACAGTATAATATTGCCATGTCCATGTATATCCTGCGTTCTGAGGCCGAAAAGGATTTAAGCATGATAATGTGTGAGGTATAGTGAGATATACTCGTACACAGTGTATTAGTAGTAATGCCATACATTCATAACCTGGTGCACTCTGAGAACGAAAAGGATGTGAGTAGGAAGATGCATGAAATACACTGAGGTTTGTAGCATACAGTATAACAGTGCCACACCCAATTCAACCTCTTGTTCTGATATTATAGAGAGTAGAAGGAGGCTGCAGGAGACGCTGTTATATATACACGCATATAGTAAGGTATTTACTGAAACATAATCCCACATCCCAATCATATCCAACACTGATATCAGGATGGAAATGATTATGAGGCTTAGAACAGTAAGTTAGTGAAATGTGTACTAATTGTTTTTGCTGTTCTCAGGCAATTTCATTCAGTTTAGGGGGGGAGAGGGTGTCCATCGCTGAGAGAGTGAATTATGGCTATGTCTAACCCCTACAGGTCGTAAAGTTTATTCTGAAATAAGTATCTTTTCAAAGTAACAAGGTATTAAGTCAACATTCCTACGCGAATGCAGGATAGTCTTCACACAGCTACAGCAGACTACACTTACATACGGTACTTCTGTGCAAAGTGCCATGATAAGAAATTAATATTCAAGAATATATGATCCCAAAAGTCGTGTGATTGTGTGGCTGGACCTTTGATTTACATGCCCTTTAACGGGCATATTAAAAAAAAAAAAAAAAATGAACAAATAAAATGTCCGGGAGAATTTGCCCAACAAATAATTATACCAGTTTTGAAGCCAATTCATGAAGAAATACAAGAATGACACCAAACTGAAAAGTGTTAAGAAAATGTAATAAAGAATGAACTACTATTGCTACTACTGCTGCTGCTACTACTACTACTACTACTACTACTACTACGACTACGTAGGCTCACCGAATCCATGTCACAGAAGATCTGCGCCCAGGTTGAGACGAGTGAAATCGACCACCGAAGGCAGAAAGACATAAAGACACAGATAAGCAAGGAGCGTGAAGCAAGACAAAAAGACCAGCGACAGCACATAATCGAACATCTAACACCAGACCAGTGCAGAAGAGTTGAAATTGCACAGGAGGTTGGGGCATCGAACTGGCTCACAACCCTGCCTCTCAAGGCAAAAGGCTTCCACTTCAACAAACAAAATTTATTGACGCCATAGCCTTGAGATATGGGTGGCCAATAGAGAACCTACCTCAACACTGTGCCTGTGGCACTGCCTTTGATGCAAACCATGCAATGGTATGCAAGAAGGGAGGCTTTGTTTGCATCAGACACGATGAGGTACGCGACCTCACTGCCAAAATGCTGCAGGAAATATGCCATGATGTCACGATTGAGCCAGCTCTGCTACCCCTCGACGGCGAGCACTTCACCCACAGAACAGCAAACACATCAAATGATGCAAGAGTGGATGTCAGTGCTCGAGGTTTCTGGACACGTGGGCAGAGAGCGTTCTTCGACATCAGGATATTCGATCCCATGGCAGCATGTCATCGTGAACTCTCTCTCGAAGCTGCACACAAGAGGAATGAACAAGAAAAAAATAGAATTTATCAAGAAAGGATCGAACATGTGGACTACGGTCGATTCACTCCACTTGTGTTCACGACATCAGGTGGGATGGGTCCAGAGGCAATGAGATTCTATTCGAGACTGGCAGAGGTTCTATCTGAGAAGAAACGTCAACCGCAGAGTTCTGTTATGGCCTGGATGAGATGTCGACTTTCATTCTCCCTCGTGAGGTCTGCTCTGCTATGTCTCAGGGGCACAAGATCATCAGCCCTCAGGCCTGGCTCTCTGGCGGGTATGGATTACGAAGCTACAGTGGTCGAGAGTCGCATAGACCAGCGACTCCAATAGTTTAATGTCTTTATTTACACTGTCATAAATATTAAAAAAAAAAAAAAAAAAAAAAAAAAATAATAGTAATAGTACATGGCTGGTAACCACAGCCGTTGGCGTGCTTGGGGCCAACGGATTGTACTCGTAATATGAGGGTGAGTGTTAACCTTCACATTACAACTCCAAATGGTGAACTGTATTAGGAAGGTTGGTTTTGATCTTCACTATATAATTCCCCAATGGATGGAGGTGATTTTGAGATTTTTGATAGCAGTAGTAGTTGTTGTTGTAATAGTAGTTCATTCTTTATTACTACTAGTAATATTTGACTACTAGCAATTACTACTAGTAATTCTTTATTATTACTAGAAGTAGTGGTTTATTCTTTATTACTACTACTACTACTACATCGGTTACATGTCTTTGTAGACAAGGAAGTGAATAATAACAGCAGATTGAAACAATGATGACAGTGTAGAGGGATGCTGTGAAGGATATACTTTGTTACATACAGAATGTCAATTATAGAATGATATCAAACTATGTAATTATATTACGAAATGAAATGAAATGAGAAATGACTACTACTACGACTACTAGTCGTAGTAGTAATAGTAGTGGTAACAGAAGAAGAAGAAACCAAACAAATACAACAGGTCTTCACACTACTGTATGATGTGGAGACCTGATAATAAGAAATACCTATACAATAACTGGAGTGTGTGGTTCACCCTCACAGAGCATGAGATATCTCAAGTATTATTTACGCCTACTGTAACTCCAAACTGTTTGATTTAATTAAGGCGCCCGTCATCCACCCACTCGATGTAGTGCTGCCCTCAGGTAAGTATACAGAGTGACAAACCAAATGGTTTAATAAAACCCAGGAAACCGTTTACCATGTTGCGTGGGAACAATATTACCAAATGACGCTGTGTGGTAGCTCTCCAGTCTGATGCAGCCTGTAAAGGATTTCCGTTTGAGGAGTGACTGAGGTTTATTGCTCACATAGTGCCACTCAGGGGCGAGTGAGACTAATCACCCTTGACTTAAATGTCGGGACTGAGTACCCAACCCCGGGCTCCGACGCCCCTGATGGAGTAAAGAACTGGATGATGGATGGACTTACTTCGTGTTTCATAAGGGCTAAAACACTGGACAACACATCTTCCCTCACTGTGAATCCCTGGCTACAACTTTCCTCAAACCAAAGTTTGAATTAGGTTAGCAGAAACTATAGCCCGTTTTCTGGGCGGCATGGAAGACATCGTAGCACCTCTTCCTAAGCGATTTAGAGTCCCTATTGCTTCTCAATACTCTCTTCTCTGTAATTTACATCGCTTGGAGATCAAGATACTTTGCATTAATAACACTGAAGAGAGTATTGAGGTAAAATGTAGAGAATAAATCGCCAAGAGAGATATTTTACGATTTCTTCCAAGTCATTTAGAATACGACCCAATGTCTCATGAGTGTACAAAGATATTTATGGATTACGTGGCAATGCAAAACACTTACAGCACCGTGGTGTATGCGTAGTAACGGTGGAGCAGGGAGGACAGGACTGACCATCGCTGCTGTAAATGCACTCCACCACACCAGCCCGTCCTGAAAATCTTGTGACAATGGGTATAACATCCACTCTCTCTCTCTCTCTCTCTCTCTCTCTCTCTCTCTCTCTCTCTCTCTCTCTCAACATATCGATTTGTATATGTATTTACCTATCTGTGTACAGTATATGAATGTATACTTGTACATATATTTAAGTACGTTGTTCAGCATATATGAAAAAGTTAAAAGCCAACCAAATTTGTCCATTCCACTGGAAGATGAGAAAGAAACGACCAAAATCAAAATAACAGTTTTTCCTAAAATCAGAAACTGGAACAGAGAGGGGAAGAAATGGAAGATAATCTATGAACCGTGCCTTTTTACAAGAAATTTTTGTTTTCTGGAAAACGCTTCTGGATTTTTCATAAAATACTATCTATCTATCTATCTATCTATATACCTAGGCTGCTTCCCCCAAGGAAAGGGAGGTAGCCGAGACAGGACGACACACTCCCCATTTACTCATCCATTCAAACACATTCATTCGCATCTTAGCCCCAAAGGGGAGAACGGACAGATCTTCACCGCACCACACCGCACAAGGGTCAACTGCGCAATGCAATCAGTGACATCCGCAGCAGGGCCCGACAGCAGAACTGGTTTACCCCTGCCACATCATAACAGACCCATCCCCTTACCCGCACCTGACCTGACTAGCTGATCAGACCAAATGCGGGAGAATATCCCCTCAGGGCTGCGTCATCACTTATTCATTCACAATTTCTCTCCATTTATTTCTGTCACGCACAGCCACTCTTCCTTGCTCAACAGACATCCCTCTCGCATCCAGCGCTCTCTTCACACTGTCCATCCATCCTATTCGTGGTCTTCCTCTCAGCCTTACACCTCTCACATCAGATCTAGTTATCTTTTTCACCAATCGCTCATTATCCATTCTCTCCATATGCCCAAACCATCGCAACACCCTCTGCTCAACTCTACCAGCCATCTCCCAAACAACTCCAGTTCTCCTTCGCACTTCATCATTTCGCACCCGATCCATACGCGTCACTCCACACAAACTCCTCAGACACCTCATCTCCATTACATTCAAACTTTTCCTCTCTGCTACACTCATATTCCATGTTTCAGCCCCATATAACGCAGTCAGTACCACAACACCCTCATACAGCCTTCTCTTTACATCCATTCTAAGCGAACGACATTTAAACACTTTTTTCATTCCTCCCAGCACCTTTCCTACTTCATTTATTCTAAACTTCACTTCTGCATCTATTCTTCCATCCACAGCAACATGTGACCCTAGATATTTAAAACAATCTACCTCCTCAAGCAACTCACCATTCAAAACTATATTCATCCCCCTACCATCTATCAACCTCGTACACTTCATCACTTTACTCTTATTCTCATTTACTTTCAATTTCCTCCTTTCACACACCCTTCCAAACTCCTCTACCAACTGTCTCAATCTCTCCTCTGAATCAGTCACCAGTGCAGTATCATCTGCAAACAGCAGCTGCTTCAGATTCCACTCTCCACCATCAACATTCACCAGACTCAGACCTCCACCTAAAACTCTTGCATTCACCTCCCTTACAACACCATCCATGTAAATATTAAACAACCAAGGTGACATCATACATCCCTGTCGCAGCCCCACTCTCACGGGAAACCAATCACTCACAGCATTTCCCACTCTTACACACGCTCTACTATTTACATAAAAACTTTTCACACCTTTTAGTAACCTACCATCAAGTCCATACAATCTTAAAACAGTCCACAAAGCCTCCCTATCAATTCTATCATACGCTTTCTCTAAATCCATAAATGCCCAAAACACATCCTTGCCTTTCGCTAAATACTTTTCACACACTTGTCTCACAGCAAACACCTGATCAACGCATCCCCTCCCTCTTCTAAAGCCACACTGCTCATCACCAATCACTCCCTCTGTACCCTCTCTAACTCTCATAATTAACACTCTACCATACACCTTACCTACAACACTCAACAGACTTATACCCCTAAAGCTAGTACATTCATACTTATCACCCTTGCCTTTATACAACGGGACCACACAAGCACTTGCCCAGTCAATTGGCACCATACCTTTCTCAAAGCACACATTCAACAATCTTACTAACCAGTCAACAATAGTCACTCCACCACCCTTCAGGCATTCCACAGCACACCCATCCATACCTGCAGCTTTCCCTGTTTTCATCTCCTTTACTACCTTCTCCACTTCCTCCTTCGTGATCAAAGAATCATTCAACTCTCCCAACACATTTATTCCTTGCACCCTTCCATCCGCCCCAATCTCAGCCACTCTTTCCTCCTCTACATTTAACAATCTTTCAAAATACTCTGCCCATCTCTTCCTTACTGCATCCATCTCAATTAACATCCTTCCATCCTCTGCTTTTACTCGTTCTTCCTTCCCAGACTCTCCCTTTCGCACCCTTTTCACCTCCTTCCAAAACATTTTCTTATTCTGTTGAAAATTCTCTGTCAGCCGCCTACCCCACCTCTCATCTGCTGCCACTTTAGCATCACGCACAGCCCTTCTCGCTCTATTCCTCTTCTTCTTATACCTTTCATATGACATCTCATCCTTCCTCTGCAGCCACACTTCATATGCACGTCTCTTCTCAGCCACAGCCATACTTACTTCCTCGCACCACCATTCACTTCCTTTTCTTACACCACCACCCACACGTCTCACACCACACACCTCTTCTGCATGCCCCACCACAGCACTCTTAAACAACTGCCATTCCTCCTCCACGCTGCCATTTTCCCGATCTTTCACTGCGTTCCACTCATGTTTCAATTTCTCCTGATACTCTATCTTTTTCTCTCTTTTATCCAACTCACTGACTTTAAAAACCTCCCTGCCACACCTAACCCTCCTAGCTCTCACCCATCTCTTACCTACTCTTAACTTTCCCTCCACAAGGTAGTGGTCAGACATACCTCCACCCTCCCCTCTCAGAACTCTCACATCCAACAATCTTCCTATTACATTCCTAGACACAACCACATAGTCCATCAAAGCTCTATCAACAACCCTTCCACCCTCCTGTCTCACCCATGTATACTTATAAATATCTTTCTTCTCAAACAGCGTATTCCCAATCACCATCTCTCGCTCAACACACATCGCTATCATTCGTTCCCCATTTTCATTTCTTCCAGGCACACCATGCATACCAACTACGCCTTGAACTGCTACATTTCCCACTCTAGCATTCAATATCTCCCATCATTACCACATTCACATTCGCTCCAAAACTCTGCAGACACTCATCAACATCATTCCAGAAAGACTCCCTCTCTTCATCCTTTTCACTACCAGGCCCATATGCACTCACAAACACCCACAACTCACGTTCAAATTTCGCTTTCACCCACATCAGTCTCGATGACACCTCCTTCCATTCAATCACACATTGCTGTACTTCCGGACTCACTAACAAGGCCACACCTTCTCTTGCCCTTCCTCTATCAACACCTGACAATCTTCCATTCACACTTCGAAACATAGACTCCCCCTTCCCTTTCATCTTCGTTTCACTCAAAGCTAACACATCCAACTTTCTTCTCACAAACATTCTCCCAATCTCCTCCCTTTTAGCCTCAATCGTACTACATCCACGCACATTCATAGACCCAATCTCCAGGGTACGGGGATAACTCCATCCCCCATCCCTATCTCTGGCCTGTCTCTTTTTAGGAACTAAAAAACAGAGGAGGGGGTCCCTAGTCCCCTCACCCCGCCCCTTTTAGTCGCCTTTTACGACACGCAGGGAATACGGTGGCAGTATTCTTCCTAACACAACCTGGCCGCAGGGTAGTAGTACCACCCCATAGTGCGGCCAGGTTGTGTCCCCCCCCCGCCACAGGGGGGGACACAACCATGCCAGGAAAGGTTAAAAATTGTAGTAGTAATACTTGGGTATACTCTGCCTGAATAATAAGCTATATATTAACCAAGAAACTTGAAATTGATAAATACACAATGAAAAAGACAGAAATAATTCTAAACAGTATCTAGTTTCTCTTATTCCCTGCAGTCCCGTTAAATTTTATCAGTGATAGGGTATCTTACTTTTTTTTTCTTTTTTTTTGTCAACTCTTGGCATAGGCTTCACAGCCTGCTCACAAGGCACAGTAGTCCTCCTACATATCATACATCTCTACATGTCACCACTTTCGGTCAATAATTCCTTTACAATGTTTACAGTCTGCGCTAAATGTTGCTGATAACATACAGTCAGCATCAGATGCCCTGTCAAATCATCCGTTTTCCTCTCGTGGACTTCAGAAATGAGTGTGGTGTATCTGCATCGCACACTGTTGACTAGATTTGGCCACATATCAGTGTCATCAGTGTTGATTGCTGCATATTTACCACACTGATTTTCGAAGTTAATGGAGAGATAATCAGGAGAGACGACAGGAGCCTTGATGTTGACTGTACTGTTGTCAGTTTCTTTTCCACTGACGAACCTGGGTCACCCTTATAACCTGAACAGTAAATCGTGGAAGCGTGAAATAAGATCACCCTTTTTAATGAGACAGGAGTGAGTTATCTGTGAAATTTATCATCCGACCATCAACTGACTTAGAAGGGGGTTGAGGATCTTTGTCGGGTGAAAACAAATAGATTATAAGAAAAAATGATCAACCTCTGCACTTCCGGTGGCTTCTCTGAAGCTGAATAACCCAGTGTTGAGTTAATAAGGATAAACTGCAAATAAGAAAATTAATTGCTGTCGAGCGTTTTCAATATGGTGTTGTTTGGAATCCTGTTTCATACTACGCTTTTTACTTTAACCTGGCCTAGATTTCATACCTCTGGCAACTTATTTCACGTAACTCAGCGGCAGAAATAGACAATGTTACTGGTCCTCATCCTATTGATACCACTTATTCGTAAGTAGCCCATATTCTAGTGTTAATTATTTGTTGGCTGATGCTGAACATTCAAATGGAGAGATGGAGGTTACAGGTCAAGTGTAATAAGATTAGCAGTTCGAACCCTCAAAAGTGAAAAGATACCACAGGAAGGGACGTAGAATCACAGGTCCGCAGCCTTGTTATCTTATTTGGCCCCCTAATGCCTACGTTTTTACGAGTTAGTTTCATGATAAATATTAATATTCCGTTGCACATTATTATGCCCTGGAAGGAGTGGGTAGTATATTTACACGAAGAGTGTGTGTGTGTGTGTGTGTGTGTGTGTGTGTGTGTGTGTGTAAATAAAATAATTTTATAAAGGTTTCTTTCCTTTCAGTATTAACTAGTCTTGGTGGAATGATCGTGGGTTAAGCAAGGGGTTCTTTTTAGGAACAAAAGCTTAGTCAAGGTTGCGTGGCAAAGTCAGCTTTAAAATTTATTCCATTTAGACCAAACTTTGTGAAATGATTCACGGTAAGACGTTAAAGCGTGAACAAAGGATTAAATTTTGAAAAGTCAGTTAAATGCCAAGGTCACAGGGAAATATCAAGGGTCATGGTAACATGGCGAGATCAGCTTAAACAGCTTCGATCTCATTTTGACTAAACTTGGTGGTAGGGTTAGAGTATAGGAGGGATGAAGGAATTCAGTTTTGAGGGCAATCAGAGAAGGTCAAGGTCACACAGCAAAGTGAAGTATTCGGCATTTAAACCAACTGATGGAAGTGGGAGCACTACACACCCTGAGTACTCCTTGATTGTATATACATACGTGCTAAATATATATATATATATATATATATATATATATATATATATATATATATATATATATATATATATATATATCCATCATCCAATCCCACGTTTCCCCATGAGGAGAGTAGGAGCCCGGCGCTAGGCAGTTGGTCCTGACATTTAAGATGAGAGTGACCAACCTCACTCATCCCTGAGTGGCATTATGTGAGCGATATACCCCAACCACCCCTTGGATATAAACCTTCACCGGCTCAATCCAATTGGAGCACAATAATTACCCACTAAACCACCAGGGCCAAAATTTGGTTATAAGGTTACCACCCAGCGTAGTAAATAGTTTCCTGATGTACAGGAAACCATTTGGCTTGTCACACAATGTAGAGTCACCCATAGGCAGAAGAAAGAGGAAAGAATGAAGGAATGAAAGACAGAAGAGGGAGTGTAAAGTCACCCGTAGGCTGAAGGACGAGGATATATATATTAGTATTATCTACATATGAACAAATGTTACACATCCAACAATAAAAAGTTATAATAATGAACAAGATACCGAAACCAACTGCCAAAGAAAATGGGTCAGAAGCCTCTTTAACTACTGAAAATAAGGACGACAGACAACTCTACATCAAGCTCTTAAATCGGGTGAATTTTTTCATGTTATTCCTGCTACCGACAAGCGATTTTACACAGTATAGGAGAGTTTTGTAGCTGACTGGGTTAAACACATCCATTATTTATTCTGTCACTGCACAAGGTTTTTTTTTTTTTTTTTTTTTTTTTTAAATAACAGAACGGAGGAAGGAAAAACAAATGGAGAAAAAAAAATAATCCATACACCAGATTACTGGTGTCCTCTGTTCATAAAATATCTGTAAGAATTAGACTTGAACAGTTGTAGGTTGAAATTTGGAGGAAAACAACTCTGGGGAAGCGAGTTCCAGAGAGATGCAGTTCGGGGAATGAAAGAATTCTGATAGGCAGAAGTTCTGCAATGTGGTTGAGTGACATTCCAGTCATGAGCGTTACCAGATGCCCGTGTAGCACGAGGGAAGGCATGGAGAGGTGGCACCATGGACGCAACTTCGTCTGAGCATTTGCCAAAAAAAATATCTGTAAAATAATGCAAGGGAGGCAACATTCCTTCTTACTTGCAGGGGAGGTAGTTTATATGTAATGGCAGGGTTGTTAATGATTCTAACAGCTTTATTCTGAATTTTGTCTAGCTGTCTTAATGCAACCTCTCCACAACCATTCCACAAGGGTGAGCAATATTCAAGCTGAGAGCGCACATGACTCTTATAAATTATAGCTAACTGCTCATCGGCGAAGAAGTTACGGACTCTGTACAATAATCCAAGTTTCTTTGAGGCGGTTTTAGCAAGTGATCTGACATGAGAGGTCCAGCTGAGGGCACTGTTAAGTGAGACACCAAGAATTTCAATACTTTTGGAGATGGGAATATTAGTAGCACTGAAGGTAATGTACGAATCTGGCAATATCTGTCTATTAGTAAACTGTATATATTTAGTTTTACCCCAGAAGTTAAATAAAATCGTATGTGAGTGTCACGAATCAATGAATAGAAATAGTAATCGGACTGAAAGACATAATTTGCCATTCGTCACTAATGTTTATTTTGCCCGGAAGGAGAAGGAAAAAGTAGATTGTGGTATCTTCCCGTGTATCTCTTTCTTCCTGCAAATCAAATCCTGGCTACGAGACAGAGCTGATCGTAACTTAACACTCTCAGGCTCCAATGAAACAGACTGCAAGAGTTGCCCTGCCGGTAAGAGAGTTAATGGTGACAGTAGTCCGGTCTCATGCACCTATAGTTACTCCCGGCTAAATGAAATTGATGTTTAGCTGGAATCAAGAAGTAGAGAGCCGAAAAGGGAGAAAGTTAATGTACCGTACTGTATATTCTCGGTTCACTTTGACCCCCAGTCTCGTCAGTAAAGGAAGCTCGCTGAACCTAAGCTATTTATTTCGCTTATTACACCTTGCCGTCCTCTTCTGTGTTATATAAACCATTATAACAACACAAGGCTCTGCATATATAATGTGTAAAATCATATTAACGAGTCGTATCCAGAAATGAATTGCTAAGGAAGAGGTGTTGGGGAGCCTTCTTGACCGACAGAATACACGCCTATGACTTGCTCTAAGGAGAAATTATTTGGCATAAACTTGGAATGAACACTAGAGTTCTCCCGATCGTGAGTGTTAATATGCGAATCTGTGCCCGAGAGTGGAAAGTACGTCTCTGCCTACCAGCATCCTGTGGCTCTGCCTCCTCCTTAGCTACGATAGGCCAGCGGAATTGGCCTTTATATAGCGCTGGGAAATTATGCGTCTGCGCTGAACTGATTGCGCATTACGACCTTAAGTTACCAGTGTGTCCAGAGGGAAGAAGTTATACCTACATGTTGAAATTGTAGAGATAGATAGATAGATAGGTAGATAGATAGATTGATCGGTAGATAGATACTTACAGTAAATAAATATACTGGTATATATATAAATATATAAATTTAAATATATTTATTTATTTATATTTACAGAGAGAGAGAGAGAGAGAGAGAGAGAGAGAGAGAGAGAAACTCAGCTCTCCATTTACAGTTTCAGAGCTCTGTTTCAATAAATAAATGTTCTCCGTTTTTTGACTCCTCCAAAGGGTCAAAGTTGAGTCGAAACGGTTGTATCTTCATATATTTCAAAATGTGGGTACAAAGTCTTCTTTTTGAATAACTCATGACACTTTGAATTCAAGACCCAATATACTTATATCTACTTCTTTTTTTTTTTTTTTTTTTTTTTTTTTAAGCTTTCCCATTAAACAGGGTGGTCACACTTACTCGCAGTATTCGATGCGCGGCCACGACTTGATCGGAATTTCTGGACAAACTTGAAGAAGAATGTGAGGCAGAAGAGAAAGGCATAGTCTTAGGGGAAGACGTAACTACAGTCCTAGGCGATAATGAGCCACATACGGAGTAGGACCAAGGTAGAGAAACAGATGATAAGGAGGAGGTACCAAGGGTGGGATGTCCCCCTCCCACCTCCTCACCTCGTGCCATGCCACCATCAGCCAAGAGGTGCACCCTCTGTCTCCGTCAACAGGACCCCCAGGACACACGAGTTGTACGTCCACTGCAGTGTCCAGTTTGCTGGGAATACTGCTCTCCATTTGGCATGGATTGCCAGGAATAAAAGAGGTTGACTTTAGAAGCTGATATTACTTGATATATGCCTGACAGTGTACTATTTCAGCTATATACGTAACAAAATAACCACTAGTAACACCCTCCATTCTCCAAATAATCACCACCCATGACAAAGAAAAAAAACGGTGTCTAAAAAATATCCATTCTTTACCATCAAAGATAATAGTGATCCTGGCGTCGAAGGCCCCATGGCTGCCAAACCAGCTTCGCCATCCATCCAGCATTTTGGGACAAGGGATTCATAAGGTTCGGTGATAATAATTTCTTACCTTTTTAATCTTCATTTTGTTACATATTAGGTAACGTGGGGTCTGACGGACCCCACGGAAAAAAAATAAAAATAAAAACTTCCGTTTGAGATATTTCAAAATGCTTCAATACACAAATAATTCAACCGCTTATCTTTAAATAGGGCCAGAAAAAATAAAGTTTAATTGAAAAAATATATATATTTTTAAATTTATACAAAAATGATTAAATTTTAGGTATGGAAATTCTAAAATTAAATCTTGCAAAATTGAAAAGTAATATCATGATTCCTTGGGTGGTCTGCAGTAGACCGATGTTGGGACCTTCTGTATACAAAAGGAGAAAGACAGTAAATTGAAATAAAAAAAATCATAAGAGGGCTCAACTAGGTTACATTATAGGTAATCTGGGGGTCTAACATACCCCAGTGGCTCTATAGAGCAAAATCAGAACCAGATACAGCTATGACCCCATTATCCCCATGAAGAGCATCACTAGGCAGGAAGGTAATGAGACGGACAGATCTGTAGACCTTATGCTCATATTTTTCTATCTATCTATATATCTAGGCTGCTTCCCCCAAGGAAAGGGAGGTAGCCGAGACAGGACGACACACTCCCCATTTACTCATCCATTCAAACACATTCATTCGCATCTTAGCCCCAAAGGGGAGAACGGACAGATCCCCACCGCACCACACCGCACAAGGGTCAACTGCGCAATGCAATCAGTGACATCCGCAGCAGGGCCCGACAGCAGAACTGGTTTACCCCTGCCACATCATAACAGACCCATCCCCATACCCGCACCTGACCTGACTAGCTGATCATATTTTTAAAAATCAAATTTCGGCGACTGGGGTTTCTGAGACCCCACATGACCTATCTAGGGTTAAGGTGGAGAAATGTCGAATTGAGGATTTTTTTTTTTTTTAACATTAACTCCATTCTATGAAAGACTGCTATTGTTAAAGTACTCAGCCAAATAATGCAAAAAAGATCGTATTTTTTGAAGTATCTTTGTTTTTTCGATGCAGTTTATAGCTTCAGTACTGTTCTTTATTTTACCCCTCGGGTATGTTACATCCTGCTTCCCCTTAACCGAAGAAGAATGCTACACCTGGCTCCGGTCAAATTATCTAAGAATCTTTTCCCACAACCAAAGGTGGCCGTCATGACCGGGTGTAATTGTCCCCACCATAATCCCAGACTATCTCATTCCTTTCCACCTACTCTTTCGGCCTTCCTACAACCAGTTCTTAAAAGATATCCTTCCCACGGCACACCCCACTACCCAATACTGTCCCAGATCATAGTGCCCACTTCTTCCAACTTAGCCTACCCATTTCTATTCCCAGTCATAAAGACGTCTGCCCCGACTATAATCATCCAGATTTAGCAAGAATGCCACACTAAAGTTCGACCATCGAAGTGATAGGGGTAAAAGAGCTAATAATAAAAATGGTAATAAAGTACATGTGCATTTTTTTCCTGTGCACTGGGAGAAAACATGGAGACTGCATGTCAGTCCTGCGATAAGCATACCGATTTGAAAATATTACAAAAAATATTACAGCTTCCCAAAAGAAGCAAGTACCTTGATGTAAATTTATGTGTGAAGGGGCGATGTCCCAGGATACACTCAGTAAGTAGTAGTAGTAATATCAATGGTGGTACTCGTAGTAGTAGTAGTAGTAGAAGTTAGCGGATGGGAGCCAATTTTACAACATGCACTAAGCTATCAGAGTGATATCTGTCCTCTTTCCCCTATTTTGTATCCTATATATGTTTTGAAGGTTGGCTGAACCCTCCATAAAAATAACAGTGGGAAAATATACATAGCAGAATATAGCTTATAGTCAAGGAGCCAGATGCCATGACTTGAGACGTTTCGCTGAATTACATTTTTTCACTTTCTCATATTTCTGTCTATCTATCTATTGCCAGACGCCATAATCCCTTAAGGGGTGGCCATTTGACTTTGAGTTATTTGTTTTACGGGGAGGGGCATTAACCGTCCAACTTATATTTCTTATTGTTTTTATTTTTGGAAGGGAAGTTGACCCCTTCCAAGTATTAATGGGAGGGGTGTCTCGTTCCTCAAGTATCTCATTAAGGATGAGGGTTCACTGTACATCGTGTACTTAGATATCAAACCCATATCTATTCTCCTCTCACTGCTTCTGAGATTTTTTGTTTTGGTGAGTGATTGCTGGCATATTGTATATAACAGAAGACATTCGAAATAACCAGACGAACTCACGTGGGTGGTTCCATTCAAATATGTCAAATCGACTAGGAGGATTTTCATCACAGACAGACAGATACTTACGGACAAGCCAAATTTCGCGCAACAGTGCAGGTCGAGTTGCGGAAACTGATACCATTCTGCTTCCCAGGACTGATAAAAATGGAGCACTCAGAGAATGCCACAGCTGTGCCCACCACCTGATTTGTGGACCGAATATTTGACTTTTCCCTGTGACCTTGACCTTAGATAAATTACTCACAAAACATAATTAGGCTACCTCCTTGAATAACCCTAAATCCTTCCATTATGTATGGTTCAAATCAGCTCGAAACTGTTCGAGTTGACTTTGCTCAGTGACCTTGACTTTTGACCTATCTCTGTAAGCTTGAACACTTACTGATTGTTCTCAAAGTCGATTCTCTGTGTCCTAGTTTTAGCCAGAACCTTTCCACAAAGTTCAGTCCGCACTGAATAAAAATTTTAAGTTGACCTTGCCACGTGACGTTGACTTTTAACCATCTCTTCTAAAAAACAATAGGTCAACGTCTTGGGTGATCCTCAACTCATACGCAAAAATATATCCAAATCAGATAAACCTGTTTTAGTCAGAGTGTTCTTACACGTATACATGGCTCGAACTTTGACTTTTCCCTGTGAACTTGACCTTTGATTAATTGTTCTCAAGGGGATCGGTCTAGACACTTCCCACAGGTTTGGGTATTAGCTGATATAAAAATGTTTGAGCTCTTTTGTTAGCTTTAACACGTAAGGGCTATTTTATGACACTGCTGGACCGATTGTTATAAAAAATGAGTCTCATCATTCATGTCTTACCCTCAACCTTACCTGCAAGTTTAATATAATTGGATAAGAACTTTTTAAGCTGATGTTTCTAGGTTAATGCTGAATCCATGCCTGTGACCTTGACCTCTGAGCTGTTTTTCTACTGAGCAATAGGTTTCCCCATTTGCTGACCCTTGGCCCTTTCTCTAAGTTAGTTCAAATCAGATCAAAACTTTTTTTAGTTGACTTTGCCATGCGACTTTGATCTTTGATTTTTCCTTGTGATCTTGGCCTTTTTGTCCATAGAATCGGGTGGTTACATTCTTGCCTAATCCTCAGCCCATTCATGAAGTTTTGATTGAAATGGATAAAAACGTTAATTAGGCATTCCCCTGTGACCTTGACCTGTTGTTCTCAGACCAATAAACTAATTCCTTTACTGATCCTCAACTCTTTTACCAAATCTGGTAAAAACTGGATGAAAATTTTTTGATTTATTTTCAACAAACACGCACACTGGTAAAAATCCGACGTGGCCTTGTGACCCTGATTTTTGACTCAGTACATAAAAACTGCATCACTCCATTCTTGTCTTTCAGTTAAATATTTCCCCAAATTTGGTTTTAAAAAACTATTTACGTTTATTCGCAAGGTCAACATTTGACATAGTTCTGTGACCATGACCTTTGATTTATTGTTCTAAAAACAATAGGTTTTCTTTCATTGGCTGGTCTTTAACCTTTTAAGTTTGGTACTATGGGGTAAAAACTGTGAGTTATTTTGTGCACAAACACACACACACACACACACACACACACACACACACACACACACACACACACGCACGCACGCACGCACGCACGCACGCACGCACGCGCTGTTACAATCATAAAATACATCGCAACGGAAGAGGTACAAGGGAGCCGATACGAATAAGGACTTCAACATCTGCTTTTCCCAGAGACCCATATGACAGTGACATTTGAAGAATTTCGTGAAGTCTTCATTTCTGTGGCTACGTTTAAAAGATCGGGTCAAAAGGTTGGCGCTAATTGTTCGATGCATTATAAAGAGGGAAAGATGAAGTGCCATATGGATGTTCCCAGGACTGGTGTTCGTATGATATCTTAGCCCAAGACGCCCCACCCCACTCAGTCCTCAAAGAGCAGTATCAGTATACTCATATTTCTATAGAATGCCTTTATTTTTCTTTCTATCGCCAGGCCATTTTCTTCAGGTAGGAGTTTTAGTTCTCAGTGACAGCTGGAAACTGTTGTCACAAACCCTTTTCCCTACATATCTCCTCAATGGTTAAAGAAAATCGCGAGGCAGTAAAAACAATATGAAAAAGGAACAGGTGCCAAGGCACAGCAAACCCGTTCCCGGCAGTCATGTTAGTGCTGACGTATAAACACAACAGAATATCTAGTCAAGATCTCACGTGTCAAGTTTGCAGTAAATCGTATGAAAACTGACGATTTTATGCCCATTTCAAACTTTAGGCTCGACCCACCTGACGCTGGCCCCCCTACCGTTAAATGGGGGGTGACCAAATTAATGTAACGAGGCATGTTATAGGATGCAGATTTGAAAGATGCACATTTAGGTAATGGTTTCATGTCGATATAACGAATTTGAAAGGAGTTATGGCGAAAAAACGATTTTTATCCATCCTCCCCTTTCTTTATATATTTTTTGGGGGCTACAGCCTGGGCCTTGGCTCATTTTGGCTCAGTTCGATCAGATGATCAGAAGGTCATAGCCCATTATCCCTGTACTTTTAGTCAAACTCGCACCAGTAGTGTTCGTGTAAAGTTGCTAACAGACAAACAAACAGACAAACAGACAAACCGAGTGAAAACAACACCCGACCCCAAGTCCCTCCGGTGCTGGGACGGGTAATTACAGGCATCCACTCTTGAAACTGTGGAACATATTACAGGAAGCACGCTTGCTGTTGTTATTTTGGTTTTACACATGATGTGCGAACATCTACAATAACTTTAATTACTTCCTACATAAGCTACCTTTCATGCTCAATGTAGCACTTTTTGGCTACTTTCACAAATATGATGGCGATTTTTTTTTTTTTTTTTTTTTTTTAAGCTCACTGAAGTAACACCTGTTACCAGCACATGAGTTTTCCAGAGATCTGTGTCGGTCCACCCTTAGCTCCAATAAATTTCAAGTGTACCTACGTTTGCGCTGACTTTAACGCTATTTGGCGTTTTCAGCATGGTCGTAAATGTTGGGTAAAGTCACTTGAATAACACCTATTCCCTTTTCGTCAGTTTTCCTATGAGGCATGTGTAGGACTCCCATTGCATTAACAGATTCCGAGATAGGTACTTTGTGATTTTTTTTCTTTTCCGGCAATATGACATAAAATTTTGAGAATAACATTTTACGAAGGGCCTATACACATTTTCAAAGAGCTCCAGTGATGCGCGTACATTCGCTGTGAAGAAGAAAGAAAAGTACAGTTTTGGTGCTAAACTTGGCAATTTTGGTCTTTTTTCTGCATCATGGTGGTGAATTCTCTAATAGTCCATCTTCTACCAGCTTCATGTTGGGCCCATAAGAGAGCGTGACGTTCTTCGTCACAGGTGATAGTGCATCGGTTCAGATCGAATGCCTCCTGTCCCTCTAACTGCCTTGGTATCCTGCAAGACTAGTTCATGAAGAGAGAACCTGTATTTTTTTCACAGGAAAAATCATCAGAGAAATTACCAATATGCCGGGAATCGAACCCGGGACTCTCAGGTGAGAGCCAGGCAGCATACCACTACACCACGACCAGGTAAAAGTTAAGTCACGTTGTCACAATCTTGTAACCAACGTCCCTCCGCCCCCACTGTGGGCATCAAGAGGATGAGTTAACCCCCTGGCACTCGGGCAAGTAGATGCTTTTAATCTTGATGCCCACAGTGGGGGCGGAGGGACGTTGGTTACAAGATTGTGACAACGTGAGTCAACTTTTACCTGGTCGTGGTGTAGTGGTATGCTGCCTGGCTCTCACCTGAGAGTCCCGGGTTCGATTCCCGGCATATTGGTAATTTCTCTGAAGACTAGTTCATGTTAGCTTCTTCCCATTCATGATGAGGAGCAAGTAATTTCTCGATGGTATATTATTGCCTGCCTTACGGGGAGGAGCGATAATGTTTTGCCTGCCTGTATTTGTGTGTGTGTGTGTGTGTGTGTGTGTTTCCATTATATCTCATGAACGGCTTGAGCTTTCAACATGAAACCTTCAGGGTATCAAAGTATGGCCAAAATCTTTGCCGAGTTCGAAAATGGGCACTCAGGGTCAAGGTCAAGGTCAGTAAAATGGCTGCCAAAGGTCAAGTAGTTTTTATCGCCCGCCTTTAGCACGATTATAGCTCACAAACAGCTTGAGCTATCAACATGAAATCTTCAGGGTATGAAGATATGGCCAAAATCTTGGACTTTGCCGACAGCCTATTCTGGCTGGCGATTAGCATTTGGCTCGCGAATGTTTTTGTTTCTTTCTTAATTTGATGGTATCCCCGCCTTCTCTCACACTGTTCTGACTTCCTTCCAGACCACTTTCATTTCCGTGTTGAAAATTACTTGGTGCGTCAGTACCATATGCAGGATGCTTAGGAATCCAACGGACCTGGTGAGTTTATAATAATCATTGACTGAACATTCATTTGACTAAGTAAAGGAATAAGTACTTTCGTAACTGCTCCTCCTTCTTGTTGAGGCCATTAAACTTTAGTGTTTTAATCAATGCAGGCTGAGGACATTTGCCATAAGCAGCTGTTTCTCCTTCCTGTTGAGGCCATTATATCTTAGTGCTTTTAATTAATGCTATCTGAGGGCATATGTTTTAAATAGTCCTTTAAGCTATCTAGACCACTTTTGAGGCAGTTAGATCCCATACTGTGCTCTCTCTCTCTCTCTCTCTCTCTCTCTCTCTCTCTCTCTAGTTCTAAACTCCGAAACACAAATGCTAGTATCTAGGCTAAATCATTCAAGCCCACATTCAGAAAATTTAGTGGGGAGATGGTGAGCAGAACATCCACGTAAATAACTTTAAGTGAAAAGTTATTTGAACATGACAAATAATTATCTATGCTATGCAGTACTTTTTATTACACTTGAAAAAGCTTGAACATTTATGAATAATATTTTCTTTGAAAAAGAGAAATATAATGGTGATCTTTACATTATGAAAACCCACTAGAATTTTGTGCTAACTTACACGTTGGAGCAGTACTGTATGATATATTGATTTTTTTTTTTCTTCTAAATTACAGTTACTGTTAAGTTTTAAGTGTGAAAAAAAAATTAAATTATAAGACGTTAAAATCCAGTGTTCCAACTAAATATTTTGGAAAACCTGTAGTGTCATGGGGAAAAAACAGAAATCTGTAGATTATTTTGCCACAAATTAAAAATGAATTTTAGTATGTTAAGCCAAATCATTCTCAATATTCCGAAACTGGAGGGTAAATTATTTCCAAGTGAAAAGAAGGTCTCCAAAATAATTGAAAGGCTCCGCCATCCTCCTTGACTGTGAGACTGCATCCTTTTCTGTATCCAAAACAGTTTTAAAGTAGCTAAAACATAAAGCTAAAATCTTAAAACAAAATATGTTGTAACACTGATTTCTCGATATTCATTCTTCTTTCCTAAAACGGCCTACTTCTAACATGACAAAGCCGATTACCCTCCATTTTTTTTTTTTTTCCCACAGAACGTGTCATCGTCATCATTTGGGTATGATAATGCATAGATGTGGCTGAAAGAAATCAAAGGCAATAGATCGAAAACAATTCAAGTTTTACAGTTTTCTTCCAGTTTAGACCAAACTTTGTGGAATGGTTGCGGGATAGCAAATGGACCAATGATTCAATTTTCAGGCCAGTTGGTCAAAGGTAAATGTCTCAGAATAAGGTCGACCCATTAACTCAAAACATCTACATTCACTTTATTTTAAACTAAGTGGAGTTTAGGATCACCCAAAGATGAAGTGATTGTATTTTGAAAACAATAGTTCAAAGGTGTAAGTCACGGGGCAATGTCAACATGAACGTTTTCTTGCCCAGTTATGGACCAAATTTGGAGGAAGGGTTATTTTGGTCATGCAAAGATGAAATACTTCAAAGTTTGGGAACAAGCCTTCATAGAGGCCACAAGGTAGAGTCAACTGTTCAGTTTCAGATCGACTGTAAAGTATGGTTACTGTGCTCTCCCCATGCTTCTTCCTATGATTAACTCCAGACAGTTTTATTCTGCACAAGAGAGACTTTTCAGTAATGTGAGATTAGGTCAGCGACATCATTTTCTCATTCAGTAATACACGTTCCTCTGTGCTGAATGAATTACAAAAAGCTCATAATTTTCTAACGCAGAGAATTTACTTAAAGGTGTATCAGGTATAAAAATATACTAACCGCATTATAATGTAGGGATAGCAGTGCACCAAAAACTACTAAACAAGGTCGAAACAGTAAAGGGACATTGCCTTATGCTTATATGACTTAATTTTTCATTTACTCCAGTAATGACCATTGTGGTCTAACAGTTATTTAAAGCTGCACCCCTCCCTTCCCCCCCCCCCAAAAAAAAAAAAAACATTGATTACAGTATAGCTAATATATTTATCCATGCAGTTCGTAAAACTCAGCCTTAATACAGTTCGTGTGAAATTTTAGCTATTTGAGATTATCTTTTAGTGAATTAATTTATTTTCTTTTTTATGTTTCGACCGTTGAGCCTCATACTGTTCATATGTTTGTTAATTTCGAAATAAACCTCTTTTATTGATTGATTGACTACTACTACTACTACTACTACTACTACTACTACTACTACTACTACCACTGCTACTACAACTACTTCTACTACTTAGTAGTAGTAGTAGTAGTAGTAGCAGCAGTAGTAGTAGTATGACTCCCTGAGTGTATCCTGGAATATCACACCTTCACATGCGTTACCGCTGTAATCATGTGGCTTCTACATCGGAATTGTACCTTCATTTATGATAATTTTTTCAAATTTTTTCAGACTGGCATGACTTACAGTTTCTTCCCGTGCATTCAGAGAAAACATGGTAACTACATACCCGATCCCGCGATATGCATGCTAGTTCGGAAAAAAATATATATATATAATATTACTGCGTCATACACGAAAGTAGTATACCGATAGAAAAGCGACATGATCACAATGATGACACATGTGAAGGAAAACACTCAGTGAGCAGCAGCAGTAGTACTAGTAGTAGTAAGAGGAGGAGGAGGAGGAGGAGGAGTAATACCGGAAGTAGTAGTAGTAGTGGTCAGTCAATCAATGAACTTTATTTCGCATTTAACATTCATACCTACAAAAAGAGGCACAATGAACCCAATATATATATATATATATATATATATATATATATATATATATATGGACTCTTTGTGGTACAGTGGTAGAGTATGCGTTTCGTACACGGGTGAGCCAGGGTTCGCTCCCCGCCAGGGTAATAAACTTTGGGAGTGTTCACCCGGCCACGTACTGCACTGGCGGACACAAGGGGTGCTGTGGTTGAACCAGTGTCGCTTACTATAAAGTATACTTGCATCCAGTCGGCTTGTGCGGGCCGATTACACTTGGTTCACAGACTACACACACATCCAAAGCCACTCCAACACTACAATTACACTTACAAGCACTTCTCTCCCTACATACAACCGCTACCAGACAGCCTAAGCCACTTGGCTGTATCATCCTGCAGTGGATACTCAAACGGCTGCTGCTGCTGCTGATGGTATATATATACAGTATATATCAATCAGTCATTTCCTGTGGCACCCCACGGGATGCATAGGGCCTCGATGAACTCTACCAATATTTGTCTCTTGCCATCTCCTTCAGGTCCCACCAACACTCCTCTCCTGTTTCTTTTTTCATTGTCCTTAACCAGGTTTCCCTTGGCCTACCTCTGCCTCTTCTTCCTCTAGCAGTCCACTCTGGCACATCCTGTATGACACTACCTTCTTTTCTGTATATGTGCCCCAGCCACTTCCAGCGAGACAGTCTCACATATTCATTAACTGGTTCCACTCTCGTAATATCCCTTACTCTTGCATTTGTAACTCTGTCTTGCCACTTTACCCCAAGAATCCTTCTCAGTATTTTATTCTCAAATCCTAATACTTTCTGATCTGTTGCAATTGTACTGTACCATGACTCATGTCCATAAATTAAAATTTGTCCAACCATGGACTTCTAAATTTTCACTTTAGTATATACCGAAAGCATATTATTATTCCAAACAGATTTCAACATTCCAACAGCTCGCCAAGCCTGTCTAATCCTCTCCTCAATTTCATTGTTTAACGATCCATTAGATGATACAATCGTTCCCAGATATTTAAAGTTTTCTACTGTACATTCTTCGCCACATTATTCCCAATCACACAATCGATTTGGTTCTCCACGTTCATATTAATAATTTCAGTCTTTCCACAATTTATTACCAATCCCACTTTTTCTCCTTCTTCCACCAGACAATCAAGCACCCTCTGCATCTCGTAAATACTTCCGCAAATCAGTACAATATCATCAGCATAGTCCAAATCCATCAGCTTCTTATTTTCTTTCCAGTTAATTCCAGCACCTGTTCTCCTTACAACCTTTTTCATAACATAATCCATAACCAAAACAAACAACAGTGGCGAAAGAACTCCTCCTTGAATCACTCCTGACCTAACTTGAAATGGATCACTCAAGGAACCATCCACCATTACCTTACAAAAAGTACCTTCAAGCAGGCTTCTAATAATATTTACATACTTTTCTGGTATACCTTAGAGTATCATAATTTTCAACATAGCTCCACATGAAAAACTATCAAACGCCTTTTCAAAATCCACAAAACACATACCAAGTGACATTTTCATCTCATTAGCTTGTTGCATTAGATGCCTTACAATAAAAATCTGATCATTACAACTTCGACCCTTTCTAAATCCCGCCTGTTCTTCGCTTAATATTTTATCAATTTCTGGCTCTATTCAGTTCAACAAGATTTTGGAAGACGTTTGCAACTACAGGTGTCAAAGTTATCCCCCTCCAATTGCCACACACACTTAAATCTCCCTTTTTTGGTATTTTTATAATCACTCCATTTTTCTACTCTTCTGGAATTCCACCATTATCCCAAGCCACATTAAAAAGTTTCAAAAGCGCATTCATCAACTCGTCATTCTCCACCTTAAGCATTTCAGGGAATATTCCATCCTCTCCTGGGGCCTTAAAATTCTTTAACTCCTTTATAGATTTTGCTACCTCTTCCAAAGTTATATCTCCTGTTTCTATCTGCAAATCTCTCGGCTGGCAAAATGTCCTCTTCAGCTGGGATTGGTCTATTTAGAACACATTCAAAGTGCTCTTTCCACCTTCCTTTTATATACAACTAGAGGCAGGATCGCACTGCTACCTGGCACGTGGTGGATAGAGGAAGGCCTTGTAGATATACGAGGCACCGTCTTAGGTGGCGCGGACCATGGGATCCCCTGTAGATATATAGGGCTCCACCAAATATAACGAATAAGGTGGCACAAAAAATTACATCTCACCAGAAACTATGTGGCAGGGAGGTGAGATTATTTGCCACAATCCTCCCAACCAAACATGAGTCCCATTGCATATGATGTGATGGTCGTTCCTGTTGGATCATCGTCTACCAAAGGTCCAACTGCATTGCCTCCTGTGCTTACGGGCAGTGTGCCACCGAAAGTGAGTAGGCACTGTGTTGGCAAGTTAGAGACTGGGATATTAAACAAACTGAAATCCATGAAGATCTATGCATACAATGTAAGAAGTCCCGCAGATTACAAACTTGGTTACTTATTGACTGAACTGGAAAGCATTATTTGGGTTATTGTCGGTTTGAATAAGACCCACAAAAAAGAAGAATAAGTAATTCAGCTCGAAGACAGCAACCAAATATTTTACTACAGAGGAAGGCAAAATGAAAGAGTTAGTGATGTGGGATTTCTAATAAACAGAAATCTTGCAGACAACATTGTTAAATTCAGCAGTGTATCTGACAGAGCAGCACTGGTTGTAATGAACTGTGCAAAAAATATACCCTGAAAGTAATACAAGTATATGCACCAACTTCTCAAAGCTCAAAAGAAAAAAATAGAAATTGTCTATGACGACATCTCCCAGATCATGTAAGAAGAGAAGACCACGTATAATATACTCATGGGAGACTTCCATGCAAAACTTGGGAAGTCGAAAAATGGAGAAGCATGTATGGGAAAATTTGGAGTGGAAGAAAGGAATGAAAGAGGAGAAATGCTGGTAAAATTTGCTGAAATGTTTCACATGAAAATAATGAATACATTCCTTCACAAAAGAACAGGAGAAAGTGTACCTGGAGAGGCCCAAATGGACAAACAGATAATGAAATCGACTTCATTATAGCAGATAATAATGACATGATCTCAAATGTCACAGTCATTAACAAAGTAAATATGGGAAGCTACCATAGAATTTCAGACGTGAGAGAAAGAAGATGATTAAAAACAAAAAGATATGCCCAATAAAAGTAAACGAAAACAAAAAAAAACAGATCGAGCGAAATTAAATAAGCTTATCAACAAGAGGCAAAGAGAAAAAAAAAAGAACGAGAAACATAGATCAGGTCATAGGAAAAATAAAAAAAGAAAAAAGTCTGAAACATGTCGGAAGTAATATAGCACTAGGAAAGCAACAAATTACATCACTGAAAGACAAAAACGGTGAAGTCATTAAATGCAGATATAAGATTGTGAAGAGAGTTGAAGAATTTTACAGAGAACTATATGCATCAAAGACCGTAGTACTAATAGCTGACATTTCAGTTGACACTTGTGACATACCTGAGGTAAGACCAGACGAAGTAAATATTTCTCTTAGAAATATGAAAAAAGAGAAGGCTCCGGGAGAAGATGGAATAGTAGCAGATTCACTGTTGGATGCAAGTGTAGAAGTACAAAATAGGCTTCCTCACTTATTTACTCAATGTATAAACAATAAGAAAATTCCCAAACCACGGTGTAATGCAAGAATTATTTTACTTTACCAAAAGGGTGACTCAAAAGATCTTAGTAACTATTGACCCATTAGCTTATTATCAGTCATTTACAAACTCTTCACCAAAGTCCTTACAAACAGAATAACAACAAATTTGGAGGAAAACCAACCTCGTGAACAGGCAGGATTCCGAAGCGGGTATTCGACTACTGATCATCAACACACAATGAATCAGCTAATTGAGAAAACTACAGAATATAATAAACCACTGTGCTTAGGTTTTGTTGATTACGAAAAGGTTTTCGACCCAGTGGAGCACATAACAATTATAAATTCACTGCGCGAACAAGGAGTGAATGAGAACATTGTAAAACTGCTCGAAAACATATAAAGAGGTAACTGCTATAGTTAAATTACATAAGGACTCTGAAAAAATTAAGACTGAGAAGGATGTGCGTTAGGGTGATACAACTTCACCAAAATTATATACAGCATGCCTAGAAAGTATTTTCAGAAAGCTAGACTCGGAAAACAAAGAAGTGAACATAGATGGAGAAAAGCTAAACCACTTAAGATTTGCAGATGATATTGTCCTAATCTCAAAAATAGCAGAGACATTGCAAGAAATGTTAAATGACATGACCAGAGAAATTCTCAAAGTAGGGCTAAAGATGAACCGGAGTAAAAATAATGTTTAATCCAAAAACACCAAAGAGCGTCATCAGAATAAGCGAAGAAATTCTTGAAGAAGTCGAGGAGTACAATTCTATCTATCTATCTATTGCAAGACGCCTCAATCCCGTTTGGGGTGGCCACAAACAAATCGCCTCCAAGTCGCCCTGTCCCCCGCAATTTCACTCCCCTGCTCCCAACTCACACCCCCCTCTCTCATAAACCTTTCCCCCCATCCCTCCATCTCATCCTCTGCCTCCCCCTCCCTCTTTCTCCCTCCACCTCACTCACATACACTCTCTTCGTCAGTCTTTCACCCTCCATCCTCTCCACATGGCCAAACCACCTCAGTGTGTTCCTCATAACGCTTCCTATCACATCCACATCAACACCACAACGCTCCTTTATATCTTCATTCGTCAGCCTGTCTCTCCATGTGACTCCATAGGCTCCTCTTAAATAACTCATTTCCACTGCTCTCACTCTTGACTTGTGTCCTTCCGACAACGTCCAAGCTTCACTTCCGTACGTTAGAGTTGGTATCACAATACTGTCATGTAGTAACTTTTTCACTTCCATGCTCACTTCCCTGTTTCTTATCACTGCTTTCAAAGAACCAGCAACCTTTCTTCCCTGCTGTACCCTTTCAAGCACTTCACCCTCCAAACCTCCATCCTTACTCATCACACTGCCCAAGTACTTAAACGTACTCACATTTTCCAATTCCTCACCATCCAACCTCGCTGTACATTCACTGACTTCACCTCTCTCAAAGACCATCACTTTACTCTTCCCTACATTCACCTTTAGATTCCGTTTCTTACACACTCTCTCAAACTCATCCACCAAGCCTTGCGGCTCCCCTTCGTCTTCACTCAACAACACAGTATCATCTGCAAACAACAGTACAGGGAGTTTCCAAACACTATCCTCTCTCACCAGGGCCACTCCAACATCCACTACCCTACCTTGTACCTCTTTTATTACCCCATCCATGTACAGATTGAACAACCATGGAGACATGACACATCCCTGTTTCAACCCAACTTTCAAAGAGAAAAATTCACTTAGTTCACCATCCACACGCACTGCAGCCTTCGCATCATCGTACATACTCTTCACAGCATTCAACAACTTCCCATCTACTCCATATATTCTTAACACTTTCCACAATCCTTGCCTATCCACCCTGTCATATGCTTTCTCCAAATTCATGAAAGCCGCATACAACTTCTTTCCCTTCTCTAGAAACTTTTCCACTAAAGATCTGAGAATGAATATCTGGTCTACACAACCTCTTCCCTTCCTAAAACCTCCCTGTTCTTCTCCATCTAATTTCTCTGTTCTTTCTCTAACTCTGTCAATAAGTATCCTACCATACACTTTTCCTATTATACTAAGAAGACAAATGCCCCTATGGTTACCACACACTTCTTTTTCCCCTTTTCCTTTGTACAAGGGAATAATTATACCTGACTTCCAATCCTCCGGGACTCTACCTTCCTCCCAGGCCACTCTGCACATCTTCCACATCCATTCTACTACTATCTCTCCCCCATGCTTCAGCATTTCACCACACACTCCATCAATTCTTGGGGCTTTCCCCGATTTAACTTTCTTCATTGCTTCCACAACTTCTATCCTACTGATTTCTTCCTGTCTTCTCACCTCCCTCCTTCTCCCAGCCATTCCCCAGCCACGTATACTCGCATTACTGCCATCCTCTACGTTCAACAATTCCTTAAAGTGTTCTCTCCATCTGCCCACTTTTTCTCCCTTCTCCACAAGTAATCTACCATTTTTATCTTTCACTCCCCTGCTAACTTCACTTCCACCCTGTCTTACTCTTTTCACCTCTTTCCAGAACATTTTCTTACAGTCACTCCACTTTACACTCAAATTCCTTCCAAATTCCTCATCCACTCTCTTCTTACTCTCTCTTACTAATCTTTTCACCTCTCTCTTTCTTTCTACATATAACTCTCTCTTCCGCCTCTCAACCTCTTCCACGCCCCTATTTCTCATCCATTCATTGTATGCTTTCTTCTTTTGTGCCACAGCCTGTTTCACCTCTTCAGTCCACCACGCTGTTCCTTGCACCCCCCTCCGTCTTCTCTTCCTTCCACATACCAAATCACATGCTGCACATATTTCTTCTGTAAATATTCTACACACACTTTCCACGTCTCCCGTCTGCTCCAATTCATATTTGCCCAATCGTTCCTCCACTTCTCTCTTATACGCTGCCTTTTTCTCATCCTCTTGTAACCTTTCCACTCTCCTTGCAACTACTCCTTCCTCTCGTCTTTCCCTTCTTCTATTCCTCCATCTTACTTGAACTTTAATTCTGGCCACCACCAAGTAGTGGTCAGAAAGTCCACTCCCCCAACCTCTATAAACTCTTGCATCCATTACACATCTTCGCATCCTTTCATCCACACACACATAATCAATCATTGCCTTCCTTTCATTCAGTTCACCACCCACCCTTCTCATCACTCGCCATGTATACCTGTGGATCATTTTATGCCTGAAGAGGGTATTGGCTATCACCAACCCCCTCCCAGCACAAATGTCCACTATCGCACTCCCATTCTCATCTATCTCAGCAGGCACACCCCACTCACCAACTATTCCATCCACCTTCACATTCCCAACTTTACCATTCATATCACCAATTAAAAACACTCTCTCATTCCTTCCAAACTTTTCCATGCACACTTCTACATTTGTCCAGAACTCTTCTCTCACTCTTCTAGCACGATCTTGCTTTGGCGCATACACACACATGCAATCGCCCACATTTGTATTCCAACTTTCAACTTTACCCACACAATCCTTGACCCAACTGATCCATACTGTCTTATGCTCCTCTTCCATCTTTTACTCACAACTATACATACTCCTTCCTTTGCCCTCTCATTCTCACCTACTCCTGCACATATACCCCATCCATACTCCCACTCTCACACTTTCTCCTCTCCATTTTGTTTCAGTTATTCCACATACATCCACTTTCGCACCCTCAAGCACCTGGACAATCTCTCTCTCTTTCACCTCATCATTCGCTCCTCTTACATTCCACGTAGCCATTACCAAGTCCTTTGTCCGGTCCTGGGTCGCCATCGTTTGGTCAGTCCTTGTCCGAGGCTTATTGTTTGTCTTTTTAGTTAGTTGTTTTCCGGGGAGGGGCACTAACCCTCCGCCAACCCTTTTAGTCGCCTTTTACGACAAGCAGGGATACTGGGGGAGTATTCTTGAAAAACACCCCTACCCCCAGGGGAGTACAATTACTTGAGGCAAATACTAAAATTAACGAAAGATCATGTTAGGGAAATAAAAAGACGCATTACAATTAGATGGAAAGCTTTCGGTAAACACAGAGACATTATGAAAAGTGGCTTGCCAGTTTCTATGAAACGAAAAGCATATAGCGAATGTATAATTCCAGCTATGACGTATGGTTGTGAGACCTGGAAACTGACAAAATCGATGGAAAATAAATTAATCCCTTCTCAGAGAGTAATGGAGAGGTCAGTGTTGGGAATATTTTCAAGAGACAGGAAAAGATCGACTTGGGTGTGAGAGCAAACTAAAGTCAAAGATATTATAGAAGTTATAAAAGAACAGAAATGGAGGTGGGCAGGTCATGTAGCAAGAATAAGGGATAACAGGTGGAGAAAGAGGCTAACTGAATGGACACCAAGAGATTGTAATAGCAGCAGAAAAAGGCCAGACAGGAGGTGGAGAGATGAGACGGAGAAATCTACAGGGAAAACGTGGCAAAGATTGGCTCAGTCAAGGAATTCTTGGAAAAGGTTCGGGGAGGCCACTGTTCAGCAGTGGCCTTGTAATGGCTGATGATATATATATATATATATATATATATATATATATATATATAGTTACGGAACAGAGAAAGATAATGTACACATTACGGGACAGTAGTGACTCTTAGTATTCTCACTTAAAGTTCCAGGTTCAAAACAAAGAGTTAGGTAAAATTACAAGTTAAAGTTTAATGCTCAAACTAACAACAAAACATTCAGGACTCATAAGGATAATGTAATGGCAAAAACAGGTTAAATATATGGCTAACTGCAATAGCCTCTATTAACATGAAATTAGCAAGAGTAAATTTACCTAAGTCAGCCCTGATAAAATGAAAATACACTGGGTAATGATCAGTTAATGCAAGATAAATTATTACAGATACAAAATAATATTAAAACTGGCTGACAAAATGAATCCCACACAAATTACAAAAAAAAAACTCACTAGGCCTACAAATTAACACCTTATGCTATACAGTACAAGGAAAAAATGCAATAACAGTTATACTCAAATTACACAGCTGCTAGATGGTTGGAGACTTCCGGAGCACTCAATAATAACTGTACAGGGGAGGACAGAGATGTGAACAAAATGAGGAGCAGATCTAAGTGGCAATGATGCAGAGACTGAGCTCATTATATAGGGGCCAGCAGAGCTTGATACAACTTGTAAGAAGGACGCGCAAATGAAGCCATGGGGACAAAGAGCTGAAAATCCTGCTCTGAACAACAGAAAAGACGACTTACTCTACTATAACAGTAGAAGGGGGGAACTGAGGCAGAACACGCTCGTGATCAAACAGGCAGCACACTGTACGTTAGAATTACACAAAGGATGATGAAATCATAGGCTATGTAACACCTCCCCACAAAGAAAAAAGAAATTTACAAAGGAAATTTCTTATTACTCTAAAACAATCTGTACATGGCATTACAGACCATGCAAAAGTCTTTCCTAGTGTTACAAAACATGAGATCTCCCTAGCACGTTCAGTCATAGGTACTTGCCAGTATCCCTTTAACAAATCAAACTTACTTATGTACCTAGCCTTTCCGATCTTGTCAATGCAATCTTCCACGCGAGGGAGAGGGTAAGTGTCTGTTTTGGTTATCTGATTAACACGTCTGTAGTCAATGCAAAACCGCTGTGACCCACCTGGCTTAGGGACTAGAGTGACAGGAGAACTCCACTTGCTCTGACAGGGCTCAATCATCTTGTGGTCCAACAGGTAGCCAAGCTCCTTCTGGATGAGAGGAACTTTCACTGGGTTCACACGGTAAGGAGGCAGTTTAATTGGCTTTGCGTCTCCAACATCGACATCATGCATCAACACAGTGGTTCTTCCTGGAGTGGCACGGAACATTTGCGGGTACTCCTGCAGTAATGCCGAAAACTCCTGCCTTTCCTCGGGAGGTAGATGAGAAAGCTTAGTCTGGAGATCATTCATGATATCAGGATTCTTCCCCAAACTATCACTCAGGCTCATACTGCATGGGAGAGCTTCACTTGCAGACTCGGGTGGAACAGATACAGTGCAGACTGGATTATTTTCGTCCCGCCTGTGATATAACTTTAACATATTGATGTGACATAGTTGCTTGCTCTTTCTACGATCTGGTGTGGTGATGACATAGTTGACATCACTGAGTTTCTTCTCCACGAAATAAGGACCACTAAACTTGGCTTGAAGAGGTTGCCCATGCACTGGTAGCAGAATCAAAACCTGATCTCCTGGCTGAAAGTGGCGTAACCTGGACTTCTTATCATACCAAGTCTTCATTTTCTCCTGAGCAGCTCCTAAATTGTCTCTCGCCAGCTGTAAAGTAGTGGACAGCCGTTCTTTGAACTTCATCACATACTCCAGCAGGTTGACGTCATCGTCCTCCGACAGCCAGCATTCCTTGGGTAACTTAAGGGGTCCTCTTACTTCATGGCCAAACAGTAGTTCAAAAGGTGAGAAGCCCAGTGATTCATTTGGAGATTCTCTTGCGGCAAACACAACGAATGGAAGACCTTTATCCCAGTCTTTCTGATGTTCCAAACAGTATTTCTTGAGCATCGATTTGAGTGTTTGATGATATCTCTCCAATGCTCCTTGGGTCTGGGGATGGTAAGCTGAAGACGTGATCTGGGTGATGCCCAACTCTTTCAGAGACTGCTTGAAAACATTTGACATGAAATTACTTCCCCAGTCTGACTGTACCTCCTTGGGCAGACCAAACTTTGTGAAGAACCCTAGCATTTCCTTAACCACGTTCTTTGCTGAGATATTTCTAAGTGGAATGGCTTCAGGATAACGAGTAGCCATATCAATCAGGGTCAACACATAAGAAAATCCTGAAGAAGTCTTAGGAAGAGGGCCCACAATATCCACCAACACACGGGTGAAAGGCGCCTCAAAAGGAGGAATGGGAACTAGAGGCGCAACCTTTTCGGTCTGATTACACTTCCCCACAACTTGATAGGTGTGACAAGACTTACAATACCAGGAAACATCCCTGAAGATACCTGGCCAGTAGAAGTGTTTCAAAATGCGTGCCACAGTCTTCCTGACTCCAAGGTGTCCTGCCAAACTGGAATCATGAGCCACTCTAATGATATCCTGCCTACAAACACGAGGGATGACAACTTGATGTACAACCTCCCATTCACAGTCGGCTGATACTGTTGGGGGTCTCCACTTCCTCATAAGTACTCCTGACTTTATATAATAACAAGTAGAAGCACCGGCTGACTCTTCCTCACTGCAAGCAGAGTTAGCTAGACCTTTCAACTAAGGGTCAGCAACCTGCAACTCAACCAACTCTTGACGAGACAAATTATCAACACTACGGGGTACTGCCTCATCTGGTGAGTGGTCCAAATTAGCAAGAAAAGTGTCAGCTAGGATAACATCATCATCATCATTATCCTCTAAATCACCAGTAACTTTAGACTTAGCCCTAGTGACAGCACATGCAGGGAACACATCAGGGACATCACAATCCTGGGCCGCAGCCACTGGCTCACTAGACAACTAAGGAGCTGGACACACTTGACTTCCACCAATATCATTTCCAAGTAAGAAAGTTACACCTGACATTGGGAGTGTCTCAACCAACCCAACCATAACGGAACCATTAACAAAACCAGACTCTAAATTCACTCTGCACAGAGGGACAGAGAAGTAATTATTCCCTACACCTTGTAATATTACAGTTTCATCAGAGGAATTAACATTAGAGCCTAGAACACTGGTCAGCATAAGGGATTGGCAAGCACCTGTATCACGATATATTTTAACTAATTTTCTGTCATTACTGTCCAGAGGACTGACAAAACCATCAGACAGGAAATTAGCACATGAACTCTTGAGAGTGTCACCCACGTTACTGCTCAAAAGTGGAGCTCCATCATGAGAATTTAAGTTACCCCTCAAAGCAGGTTCAGTTAACTCAGTTAAAGAATTCTGGGAACTCTCAAGAGTGGACACTAGACCAATTGACTGAATATTTAAAGACTCCTTTTTGTTCACATCACGCTGTCTCCTGAAACATTTCTCCGTAGTATGACCAAGCTTACTACAATAAGTACATTTACTTTTCTGAAATCTAGAGGTGAAGCTGGTATTTACTTCCTGAGAAACGTCATCTTTATTCTCTTTCCTGTTACCTGTACTCTGAGTAGAGGCAACGTACTTACTCTCAGCTTTCCCTTTTTCTTTAGAATATCTCTTGTGAGTGAGAACATATTCATCAGCTAAAACTGCAGCATCAGACAAATTATCTATCCTTTTCTCATCAAGATATAGGCTTACATCTTTATAAATACACCTTTTGAAGTCCTCCAGCAAAATCATCTGCTTATGTTTGTCAAAATCAGAATCCACATTCTTAGAATTTAACCACTGCTCTAACAGATCTTCTTTGATTTTTGCATACTCAACATGGGATTGCTTATCTTGCTTGTAAGTTGTCCTAAATTTTACTCTATAGGCTTCAGGAACAAGCTCATAGGCCTTAAGAATCAAGCTCTTAACTACATCATAATTATCACATTGATCCTGAGGCATAGATGCATAAGTTACTTGAGCTTTACCGGTGAGAACAGTTTGAAGGAATACTGGCCAATACTCCTTGGGCCAATTAAAACCTGTAGCTACCCTCTCAAACAACTGAAAATACTTCGTTAAATCAGATTCATTAAAAGGAGGGACAAGTTTAACATTTTTAGCCACATCAAAATCATCAGAGCTAGATTATCCAGTTCCACCTTGTTTCATGCGATACTCATGGTCTGCCTGAATCCTGGCAAGTTCAACTTGTGCCTGAGCCTGTATCTGTGCCTTCTTAACGCGAGCCTCCTGCAGGGCTAGCTGTAACTTAGCTAATTCAATCTGCGTTTGCTCATTTGGAGGAGTTACATTAAACAAGCTTTCATTAATCATGTCAACAATTTGATCTTTAGAATGATGAGAGCGAACAGCAATTCCCAATTGTTGAGCAACAAGCTTAAGTTCATTCTTTGTTCTGTTTTCTACATCACACACTGTTTGCACATTTGACAAAAAATCTTTGGCTTCATCAAGTGTAGTAATAGTAGACATCATGAATAAGTAACAGTCACAAAATATCAAGCAATATCCTTATGATAATATCCTGAATATCCTGATATGAGGTCGCCAAATTTATGTTACGGAACAGAGAAAGATAATGTACACATTAAGTGAGAATACTAAGAGTCACTACTGTCCCGTAAAGTTCCAGGTTCAAAACAAAGAGTTAGGTAAAATTACAAGTTAAAGTTTAATGCTCAAACTAACAACAAAACATTCAGGACTCATAAGGATAATGTAATGGCAAAAACAGGTTAAATATATGGTTAACTGCAATAGCCTCTATTAACATGAAATTAGCAAGAGTAAATTTACCTAAGTCAGCCCTGATAAAATGAAAATACACTGGGTAATGCTCAGTTAATGCAAGATAAATTATTACAGATACAAAATAATGTTAAAACTGGCTGACAAAATGAATCCCACACAAATTACAAAAAACACCTCACTAGGCCTACAAATCAACACCTTATGCTATACAGTACAAGGAAAAAATGCAATAACAGTTATACTCAAATTACACAGCTGCTAGATGGTTGGAGACTTCCAGAGCACTCAATAATAACTGTACAGGGGAGGACAGAGATGTGAACAAAATGAGGAGCAGATGCAGAAACTGAGCTCATTATATAGGGGCCAGCAGAGCTTGATACAACTTGTAAGAAGGACGCGGAAATGAAGCCATGGGGACAAAGAGCTGAAAATCCTGCTCTGAACAACAGAAAGGACGACTTACTCTACTATAACGGTAGAAGGGGGGAACTGAGGCAGAACACGCTCGTGATCAAACAGGCAGCACACTGTACGTTAGAATTACACAAAGGATGATGAAATCATAGGCTATGTAACAATATATATATATATATATATATATATATATATATATATATATATATATATATATATATATATATATATATATATATATGTATGTATTACGTGTGTATGTGTACGTGTACGAGTATGTACAAGTGTGTCTGTGTGTGTGTGTGTATGTGTAAAGTGAACATTTAGTGAGCGTGTGCTAACAGCAAACACTCTGTAATATAGAGCTCCTGTGTTATCCATACCTTATTCGCACAGCATAGATACCAGCCCCATTGCAATTATTGTTATTTTGTCCTACTGTGGACGAACATCAGATCAGGCCAATTCAGCCAAGTTATGAAATACAAACATGCCCAATATTGTGTAAATAAAAAATCCATCTTGACTTACTGCAGAGGGGACGGAATAGAGTCATCGTAAACGTTGTCCTGGCAGTGAATCAGTTACCAGTTTCATTTCTAAGGTTAGGAGGTAGTATATGGTTCATATTATTATTTCTCGCAGGTTTGATAACAGATCAGATGGGACTCACATAATGGCATCATAACTACAACAACAACTGCAGGCACCGACGTGAGCCATAGCCCTCCCATCGCTGTCATCATCTGCTACCGTCACAAACCGCCCACTATCTTCTGCCTCATCACACAGCCCGCCCACCCTTGCTGCCTCACTGGATCGGTGCACACACTTAGCCACGCTCTCCCCCGCCATCTGTCCTCCCATTTTAGCTATGAAAAACTTCAACCACTTATATATAGTATTTATCATAAAGAACAGGAGATACCAAATGAAATAGGAAAGGATTATTGTGTAATGTGAGTCACTATAGACTATTTAATGCGGGACTCTACTCAGACATGCAGATATGCAGATTACACTAGGACAGTGTAGGTAATGGCCTTCGTATCTTTGGCATCACATGACTATGGTGATGACGCCTTTTGCTGCCACTGAGAGAGAGAGAGAGAGAGAGAGAGAGAGAGAGAGAGAGAGAGAGAGATTATTTCACTAGCCCAACGGACTTGGTTCCTAACCATCTCTCTTTGGTAGCTTTTTTCATTGTTTCAGAAACACAGGGTTGGCCAGCGTACGCTCTTAAACATTTTCTCCTAATAAGGTTCGCCAAAGTACATGGACATTAACGATCACAAATCTTTTTTAATGACTGTTGAACTCCCTGTTTTTAAGTCCTTTGTGGGTGAACCATAAATGCTTTCACCATTAGCCCTTTTCCCGATGATGACGAAATGAGACGTCTTGGTTCTTGGGTCTTTCTCTGACAGTCTTTGTCTTCATTTCTGCAATATTCGCTGCAATTTTATCAACAGCATCTCTGTTGAACACATACTCTTTTCCTTCTAACACCAGCTTATTTTTCACATTTAAATTCAGCTGTCTGAGGCTACAGACAGCAAATCACTAGGTATAGCCTCCTACTTCTCTATACTCATTTCAAAGCCAATTGTGGCTCTTGTATGTATGTATATATCAAATGCGCACTTGTATATCTGAATAAAACTTCTTAATTCTCAGCGCTCTAGTCTTCTGTCCTGTCATACTCTGACTTAATATACCTGCACTCTTTACTTATCCCCTGATTTTCCTGACTATACAAAAACATATTTGCTTTTTTTCTAAAGCTGAACATTCGATTTCAATTTCCCCCTTTAAAATCTCCATCTTAGGCATTGTCAGTGTTCACCACCACTTTTGATTCATCTCTCCATTCACTGATCCACATGGTTCCTTTACCTACATCGTTTGTATCTATAAGGACAGTGAGTAGCTCGCACAGCACACTACTTGTATTCATGAACGCCATGGAAAATCGCAACGAACTTACCTTTTTTTTCTAGATAACCTTTTTGCTTAATCTTTTAATCTTTCAGCCCTCCTAGACTCCTCCAATCACAATCTTATATCAGTTCCCATCCCACAGCTCCAAAAAGGTCTGTGGACCCTCCTTGAAGCAGCATCTGTGGAATTATGGCGCTCTGGACTGGGAGGTCTTCAAGTATTACTTCTTTAATTTTCCCTGGAATGAATATTGCTTCCATGACTGACGGCTATCCAAGAAAGCTTCGCGCATTACAGTTATTTTGTCAGGTATGGCTGTATACACTCCTTTCCTTTATCCTTTGAGGTATGAAAAAAAAAATCTAATGATGTCTACATGGAGATGGCTGGCAAAAGATACAAACAACAACTTCTTCCACACTCTAGTTTATTGTACATTTCCGCCTGGAAATGTTCTAAGTCTTTCGTCTTATATAAAAAAAAGTAAATAAATGTCATTCGTTCCAAATGCTCTGAGTTCAATAGCTCAAGCTTATCCTACCCCTTGAGGAACCTTTCGTTCCCAGGACCTTCTCATATACAGTACTTTCATTTTCGATATTTCCGGTGCCATCCTTCTTTATTTCCCCTCAGCACTTGTAATGCCCGTCATTAAAAATTTGTCAGCAGATGTAATTAATGCTGTCACTTGTCTCAGCACTAATAACTTACATGGTCGCGATGGGATCCATTCTGTTGTCCTCAATATAATGTGCTCCCTTGGGGACACTAAGTCCAGGGAAACTTTCTGCCTTAGTCTGTTAGTTTGTACTTTTCCTTCTTGCTGGAAGTCTAGTCTCATTCAGCTATCCCGAAAAAAGATGCTCTCCACACCTTTTAACTATCGCTCAGTTACTTTAGTACTTTATTTCCAAAATTTCTGAATCCATCCTTGACAGTTCTCGAGTACCTTTTCTCCCATAACCTTTCTGACCTCCAATATGGGTTCTGCCAGGAAAGCTCCAGGGATCATTTTCTTTCACCTTCCTTTCTGACGATTGGTTTTATTCTTTTTGAGACATCCTTCAAAACTTTGCCATTGCAGTAGACATACTAAAGGATTTAACTGAGTCTTGCTCAAATTATTATTTTCCAAAATGCCCCTTACAGTACCAATCATTCTATCTGTTACTTCATCTCTAACTGTCACTCTGGCTGTTCTATAGCAGTTGCTGAAGACGGAAACGGTTCTCCTTGTACAGCCATTAATAAATGATCATCCTTAGGTTTCTGTACTGTCACCATCTCTTTTCTTTCTACTGATCAATGGCTGGTGTAGTATATCTAGTTCTGTCCACTCATACGCTGATGACTCCATCCTTCATATGTCTACTCGCTTTGAATACAGTTCACCACAGCAATTACTTCAGCAATCACGAGACGAGGCAATGGCAAAGATGGTTTCTGACTTGGCCATTATTTATGGTTAGGGTAAGGAATCCAACACTCAGCTTTTACGTCTTTCAACTTGCCAAAACTTGCAGCCTATATCCTTTAATACTCAACAATACAAAATCAAGCGACGACTCAGTATACATGGGATTTCTTTCTCTCAAGACCTATTATGATCATAGCACTTCCATTGCAAATCAGCTCCCAAGATACAGGGTGTGCTAAGACAACACCAATCTTTTTGGACCCCTGCATATTTGTTGACTCTGCATACTGATGTTATTCGCCCCAGTGTGCGGCACACTCTGATGTGGGGAAGGTGATCACAGGATGCTCTTCTAAACATAGTTACAGCAGGTTTCACCAACTCCCATTTTCTTAACAACACCCTTCAGCCCTTCTCTCTTCTCCGCATTAACCCCTACTCCTGAGGAGGGGGAGTGGAAATAATTCCCCAGTATACCTACTTGTTAGAGACTTCTAAAAAGGACCTTTTTGTCTCCAGTCTTCCTCTTCTTAATGTCCTCCTCTTCTGTCCTGCAGCATTTTATTTACGCACGTATAATGTGTGTAGTAGTTTTGTGGTATAATCAATGCTTATCTGGTGGCTAGGTACCATAAAAAGACCATAAACTATAAAAAAAGGGGGGGATTCAAGATGCAGTGATGGAATAATGCAAAAACAATAGATTTTCAAAGAACAGACACAAGAGAGTGACTGGGGTGGGAGGAAATTCAGAGTTTTGTAACAATTTCGACATTCCACAGTGTATTCATGAAATGTTTGTAGCTTGAGAAATGTAGTAACGAGTATAGATCTCGTGAATCTCCCACAAATGAAATTTCTGACTAGTTTCTGTGACGTTTTTTCAAATCATGTTACTGCCCATTTCCCCTTTCTACATTTTACCTATCAGTATAGAATAAAAATGCTGTCTTCTAGTCATATCTAGTCCAGAAAGGAGGATGGGCTACAGATGTTATCGTATTAAGTCTATGAGAGTCACGGATGTTATCATACTTTGTCCAAGAGGGCCACAGATGTTAACGTATTTAGTCGGGGGCGTATTTAGTCGAGGAGGCTATAGAATGAATATGTTTAGGAACCCTAAACTAGGTAAATTTTTTAATGTACTTTATTAGGAAACAGGCTTTGAGTCAAGCTAATTGCTGACAAGACAAATTCTAGGTGGCATTACAAAGATCAAAATGGAAAGATACAAATGCAACATGGCATTAACATAAAAATCCTCTTGCTAACTGGAATAATTGTTGATTTTCTGGGCAGGCGGGACGTCAGTAAACCTACAATGACAACATAACCAGTGCCAGACGTACACTTTAGTGGCAATATTCTTGTAGGCATACAAGGCTTTATAACACGGCTTCCTTCTTTATTTTGCACATTAACTAGTTAATATTCTTCTGTCTGTTATATTTATCTTTGGGTTATCGACATGAGTTGCATCAATAGCAAGAAAGAAAATAAGTACCCAATACAGTAAAAAATGGCAAAGAAAACGTGCAATGGAGTCCTTATATCGATGAGAAAACGAACGTAGGTAGTCTTGGGCCACGCACCCTTTGAACGACTATGACAAGTTACATCAGTCCTTGAATCCTATCAAGATTAAGTGCAGAGTAGTACACTAGTACCCGAAAAGGACACGAGATTGATCGCAAACTGGACCATGGAACAGTTAGGGGACTAGAATTTCATTAAAGTTGTATCAAGCGACATTTCAAAACATGCACAGACACGTTACAAAAACACCACTGCTAATACCGTCACAGAATGTCCATTAGTTACCCCAGTCCTACGATATATTTTTATGAACGGTGTATAATAGCGCTGGTAGTGATATAATGAGGCGTGTGATGCCATCTGCTACATTTAGAAGTACTGGGCCTCAGGGATGCCCTGTTTAGTGCCGTGGTTCTTAAACAGTGCCAGATTCCAGATAGTCTTGGAGTTCTGTATAGTTAAACTTATTTTTTACCCAACAGCACTTTATCTATATCTGTCTATCTGTAACTTAATCTATCATCATACACACACACACATAGATATATAGATAGATAGATAGAGATGCAGGAGAGAGAGAGAGAGAGAGAGAGAGAGAGAGAGAGAGAGAGAGAGAGAGAGAGAGAGAGAGAGAGAGAGAGAGAGAGAGTGTGTGTGTGTGTGTGTGTGTGTGTGTGTGTGTGTGTGTGTGTGTGTGTGTGTGTGTGTGTGTGCACGATTTTTTTCATGTATCTCCTGTGAGGCCGATACCAGGTGCCGCCAAATCTACAAGAAAGATTTCAAGTGGTATTGAGGGTATTCTCAAGCATTCATATAAGAATGATTAGTTGGGGAAGGTATAAGCCAAAGAAAAGGTGTCTATACTTGGTTATACAGTATGTACGAAATGGGTAGAATTATGAAAAATTATCGTAATATCTTGCACGTAGAAAATAATCTTTATTGTGGCAAAAGAAAAACTCCAAAATAAACATAATAACTTATACTAATGCAGTCACCACCATCATATTTAAACCCCACTCACCTCTCTTTTTGTCGCTCAGTAATTATATAATCTGCAAACACTGATGCTGCGAAGTAAATGAAAGAGAGAGAATCTAGCAAATAGTTCATTGCAGTGTTTGCTACCTTTTCATCTTTCCTGTTTATACCTGGTGCTGTGGTTCTCCCTGGTGCGGTGTTTATCCATTGAACATTTTTTGTGGCCATAGACATGTCCTTTTTTCGTCTTCCGTAATCAAAGAACCTCGGAGCCGAACAAGACATACAACATGAGTAGCACTAAAAGGCCCAGTGGAAGAAACCATTTACAAAACGTGTTAAACCGATCTGCAACTTTTGTACATTTCTTTTCAGAGTTCGAATCGTGAATTCTATTATACGTACTATGGCCGTCGATACGTATATAATTAACAATAACGTTGACGATGACAACGGTGAAACTCATCATGATAAGAACAGCATACCAGACATCCAACAACTTGAAATATGGAGTCTTCACGTAGGAACCGGTGGCCTGAGCGAAGAGTGTGGTCAACACCAACATGGATGTCAGCGATACCATGATCCTTTCGTTAAAGTCTGTAATGGAGAAGTATAGTGTGGAGTAGGAGATAACAAACATAAGAACGCTGGGGGCGAAGCTGTTGAGTATGTGGTAGTCGCTCTGGGCAGAAAGGTGCAGAGTCAGGGTTAAAAAGTAGTCCCTCTCCTCCACGGTTACCATATCTAGGCGATAGTCAAGCAAGTCATGGTCTCCATGGTAATCTAACTCATAATACCTGTCTTTTCCTGCAACCATTGTTTTCCATTTTTGGTTTATATGACGATCCATTACGCGGAAGGTCAAGTTGCACACATAAATCCCAAACGGAAACCGATGTACTTTCAAGTGGCAAGGACTTTCAATCTGGGCGTAACTTTCCGTGGTAATATTCACGCTGTTTGGTGTTGTAAATTTACCTGTGGAAGAAATGTTTGTATTAATTATATTTTAAGGTTACAATGTCAGGTAACATCCTTAATTTTAAGGGAATATTCGATAATGGCATAAAGATATTGGTTATAACCTCCATTCTTAAATATAACCATGTGTAACTGAAGCAATGATAAAAGTTGGCATTGATTGCCAAGAAAAAGATAGCTAAATCTGATGAATGAATTAAAGGGAACACGAAGAGTGAGGACCGAGCAACTATAATAATAGGCGACAAACTGAAATGAAAAAGCCTTTGAGGACATGCGCATGGCAAGGATTACACGTCGATTTGTCACTCTGTCCAGCAGCTGTCATGTATTTGGAAAGATCAGTCAAACCAAGTAAAGACAGCCTACGTGTGAATGATTAAGCTTGTAGGATATATTAAGCATTTCACGCTTTAAGGCCCTTTCAGTTCTTAAGGCTCCTAGCAGTTCCGCTTTCCTCATCCAAACATCGATTCATAAACTCTTTGAACCTTTTCCATCCTTCTTACATTTTCTTGACTACCCGGCCCGGCACAAACAGTTTGTGTGCTGACTTTTCCAAGTACAAGAAAGCACAGGCGCTTTCGTCGACAGCATGACCTGCGTCTAATCATAAAACTGCCACAAAGGAGGTAAAGAAATCATCGTGGAGGGCAAATGAATTGGTGTGGTTGAATGGAAATTTGGTGGGCAATGGAATTTGGGCAAAAAAGCCTGTCAAGTGAAAATGGGTCTTGTTCGATTATTGGACTGAGTACAGTGAAGCTTTTTTTTTCTCTCTCAAAAAAAAAAAAAAAAAGTCTCTAAAAAAAAATGAACGGGTGTGAGGGAAGGATAAAACGGTGGGATGAGCTGGAATTATGGTGTGGGGCGGGTGAGCCTATGAGAGATTATACTGTGAAAAAGAACGCTTTAGGAATAATTAACTTAAGTTTCTTTCACAGTGTTCTCCAACAAAAACAAAACAAACTCCTTTTGTTCTTTATGACTTGGGTAATAAGGAGTATGACTGCGCAAATTTTAGTTCATTTATTATTTTTTATAGAGAATTTCATGTATGCCATGAAAACCACTGACTGAATAAATATTATCATCGTGTCCTCGATATGATTAAGTATTTTTGAAAGCTAAAATGATAAGCGAATATGAGTTATCTCTCATGTATCTTCTACTGATGGATGTTTCTGGATCCCATCTATTACCCTATAGTTGTTGTTGATTAACAGTCTGTCTGGCCGAGCAGACCCATCAACGACAGTCAAGTAACGCCCCTGCAGAGCCGCCCGGTGTAGTGAATCATTGTTCCCTTGCGAGACCAGGGCCTCTCCACAACGAGTCGAAGGGCGGGGAAAAGTGTGAAAGATTGGTTCTTGGATGGAGACAGAATATTCATCTCTCCATCCAGTTAAAAGATGCCCCATAGTAGGTTCCACATCACCCCGTTATCTGGTTATGTGGTTACCACCTACCGTTGCACATGGTTTCCTGGATTACAGGAAATCAAAAGACTTCTCGCTCATTGTAGAGCCACCGGAATGGGAAGAAGAGTGACAAGAATGAAAGAGAGAAGTAGAAAGAGAGAAAGGGAGACAAAGAAATAGTGAAAATGGTGAAGCGAAATTAGGCAGCACTCCATCACAGGAAATAAGACTGTGATGATTTTGAAGATGACCATATATTCAATTAAAGCAAAAAGGTACATATTACTCTACAATGCATTGAATCAAAAATCTTGGCGAAGAGGACCCTTTGGGTTCAAGTGTTTACAATCAGAGCAATGAGATATATATATATATTTTTTTTATGCAAGGAAGAAGGAACCAAACGCCTGGAGCCCGAAAACCGTTCCTTCCAAGAAAAAAAAAAAAAAGAGAGCCAAATTCAAGATCCGATCATTTCGAGATGCCTGGACACACTGCGTTTGAAAGACAGGAGAACATAGGAAGTAGGAAATGCAGACAGAGGGAGACAGTTCGAGAGTTAACCTGTTCCATAAACGAAGGACTGGGAGAATTGGTTAACTCTTTCATTAGAGAGTTGGACAGAAAAGAGATGTGAGTTTGTTGCTAGACGGGTGCTACGCGTCTGTAGTAGAGGTGAAGGGATTCAAGCAGACAGTTCAGAGGAGCAGTGACAATTTGAGTAGCGATAGAAAAGAGATAAAGATGCAACAGCGCGGTGAAGAGACAGGTTGAAAGGAGCCAGGAAGAGGAGGAAAGTCAATGAGACGAAAAGCCTTTGACTCCACCCTATTGAGAAAAGCTGCATGTGGGGAGCCTCCCCACACATGAGAGTTGCACTCTACACCGGGGTGAATAAAACCCTTGTATAAAGTCAACAACTGTGCTGGGGTAAAGAAGGTACGGATTCGCCTTACCACACCTAATCCCTTGGAAGCAGATTATACAAGATATGTAATATGATCCTTCAAAGATAGGCCCCGAGAGAATGAAACCCCAGGTATGTTTAAAGATGATGCAGGATTAAGCTCGATATTATTAAACATTAGTGGGTACTACTGTGGAAGATTTTGTCTTGTTGATAGATGTAAAAACTGAGTCTTTGATGCATTAAAAACAACCAGATTATTTTTACCCAAGTCAGAGATACGAGGCAAGTCAGACATTAGGTGTGCCATAGCCTCATCCCTTGTTTGTTGAAGTAAGTGATGAGATGGACGTTGCGAGAACCGAGTGGAAAGGTGAAGGGTGGAATCGTCAGCGTATGAGTGGATAGGGTTGGATGTACAGCTTAGAAGATCAGTGATGTATAAAAGGAAGGGAGTTGGTGGTAGGACAGAGCCTTGAGGAACACAACAGTTGATAGATCTAAGAGAAGAAAGATGGCCGTCCACAACAGCAGCTATAGAAAGATCAGAAAGGAAGCTAGCCATGAAGGCACATATAGAAGGGTAGAAACCGTAAGAGGGCAGTTTGGAAACTAAAGATTTATGCCAGACTCGATCGAAAGTCTTTGAGATATCAAGTGCAGTGGCAAAGCTTTTGCCAAAGTTCCGTAAGGGGGATGACCAGGAATCTGAAAGGTAAGTGAGAAGAGCTCCAGTGGATCATCCCTGACGGAACACATACTGATGATCAGAGAGAAGGTTATGATGGGAAAGATGCTTTAAAATTTTTCTGTTAAGAATAGATTCTGTTAAGAATAGATTCGATGTTAAAGGAACTGGGCGATAGTTAGAGGGTTGGGAATGGTCACCCTTCTTTGGGACTGGCTGAATGAGAGCAAACTTCCAGCAAGAAGGAAAGGTACAAGTTGATAGACAAAGGCGAGAGAGAGTTTTCCTAGGCAGGGTGTAAGCACAGAAGCACAGTTCTTGAGGACAACAGGAGGGACTCTATCAGGCCCATATGCCTTGTTAGTACTGAGGCCAGTAATGGCAGAAAATACATCAGCTGAAGAGATTTTAATGTCAGCCATGGCGAAGTCTAGGGGAGGAAGTGATGGAGGAAGAGCACAGGAATCATCTAAGGTGAAATTGAAAGAGAAAGTCTGAGCTAGAGATCTGCTTCATAAGTAGAAGAAATATCTACAGAGCCATCAGAGTAGAAAAGAGGAGGGTAGGATGATGAAGTAAAGTTGTTAGAATGATTTTTGGCAAGGTGCCAGAAGGAGTGGGAGGAATTCGAGTTGGAGAGTTGAGAGCATTTAGTACGGATGAAGTCATTTTTAGCAGAGCAAAGAACAAACTTAGCACGATACCGGGCAGAAACATAAAAATGTCCGTATCCTGTTGACTAATTCCATAGTATAAAATTATAGTGAAAGCAGTTAGTTATTATTTTGTTAAAAACAGCTGATAAACCCACGTATAATAAGTGTGTGCTGACTGCAAGTGGTCTTTCTTACAACTAGTAATATTTCAAGTTTTGACATGGATATTTTTGTGAAAACTACTAAATTTGTAATAGCTCAGTACAAATGTATGTGACTCACCCATCAACGGATCTTCGAGATTCCGTTCTTCTGATTTGTTTGTCCATTCAATGGAACAATTAACAAAGAAATGCTTTATTTCCAGTTCTCGTCCATTGTGATATCCGGCGAAAACCCCAGCAGACGGTGTCCAAATGTCTTTACAGGGAAAGTCATGCATGTTCATTTTTGTGTCCACGAAACTCAGACGATCATCTGGCCAGGTATATTTTATGTGTAATTCTATCATAACAGCACCTTCCTCAGAGGTTATTTTTGAAATGTAATTTATAATGAACCTATAGAACAGATATCCGTGATCTTTCAGTCCAGTAAAAGGACCAACACTGGATTCATAATCAACGGGCTTGTGTACAAGTCGCTGGTGACATTCTTGCTCATCGCTGCCATCAGGTGTGTCCTGGCGGCCGTTGCAGCGTTGGGCCATGAGGAGACAGACGCCATCATCGGTCGAAAACTGAAGAGTGTTGCAGGAAGTGAGTGTGAGTGTGGTGTTTTGGCCACGTGAGTGCCAAGGCCGGCGACCCATTTGCCACATCCTCTCTCCAAGCTCCCACCTCTGATGGTGCAGACTGGACTGCAGTTTCCACTTTCCATGTTCTTCAGTAATATTGCTTGTTTTGTCTCCTTGGAAGTAAAACTTTCCCTCTGCTGTTGTCACCATATGATAATGTCGGTCATAATGCTGAATGCGACCGTAAAGTGTGTAGCGGAGGGTGACAGGAACTCGACATAGACTGCAGTCAAGCTCACTCAGGCATGGCTGCCATCTAATATTGCCTCCCACCACCATCAGAGGACATGTGGCCGTCAGTCCTCGTCCAACGGTTCTTCCGCTCATCCAGGACACAAGTGGTGCTCCCTCAGTACAAGTGAGTGCTGACCCATTTAATTCTTTTATTTCATCAGTGGTGGGGAAGCGTCCACCCAAAGTATTACAGAGCCTCTGGAAGGCATCATATCCATGTTGGCCACGTAACAATACAGAGTTGTAGGACTGACAACACAGATTCTCCTCCAGGTCTGTAATGTACGCTGAACCAAACTTCTTCCACCAGGGGTTGAAAGGGATAATTGACTCTGCACCTGTGACACTGATACAATCAGAATTACCAGAAATTAAAGATAGGTCTGCCATGTGAAAGGAGACGGCTGTAATAAATCCAATGACTGATGGTTCTGTGCTTTCTGTGACACTTCCCAGGCAAGCGTTTTCTTCTGAAGTTGAAATGTTGAAGTCTTCAGTATCTTCCAGTGCCAGCATCTTCCCTCTCAGTGACACCCCTACCTGGAAAATCATAAAGTAAATTTCTGCAATTATCAATACAGTATATGCATATGCTACAACACATTGTTTCATCCATTCATCATCCTAACGTGTGTTTCCTCCTCAGAGCACAGAAATGCGGGGGCTTGGCTGTTCAGTCCAGACATGTAAAATGAGTGACCTATTCCCATACGCTGAATGGTACTAAATGAACCATAAACATTAATCTCCCTTGAATGTTAAATCTTATCGGCCGCCTCTGCTTCGAAGGCCCTAACGCACTAGACCACCAGGAGTCTATATGGTGGTCACGTGGTTACAACTTAAGGTAGAGAATAGCTTCCTAGTTACATAAAAACTAGCTGACTTATCACGTAGTTTAGAGCCACTTGATTTAATGTTGAAGGAACATATAATACTGCGTTCAGCGGGGATGCGTTGCTAGGCGTCTGTAAGCGGGCCCTTTGAGGAATGGTTTCATTTATCCTCAGTCGCTCTACACCACTGAAGATGAATATAAATCTTACAGCATAATGAAAACATGCATATCAGCTGAAAATCTTTAAATAATGCGACAGCAAAGACTTATCAGGTCAAGCTACGCTCATATTTACCCTCGCCAATGCTGCTGTTTTATACATTTATTATTCACGCATTTAAGTGCACAATACATACATACATACATACAGGTGAAGAGTGCTGTGAAACGCCTGAAAAATGGGAAAGCAGCTGGGGTTGATGAGGTGTAGGTAGAGATGCTTAAGTGTAGTAGAGGGAGTGGAATGAAGTGCTTACTGGAGATATTTAAGAAGGCATGGATGACTGAAACAGTGCCTGCAGATTGGAAAAAGGCTGTGATTGAACCCCTGTACAAAAATAAAGGTGAGCGAAGTGAGTGCAAGAAATATCGTGGCATAAGTTTATTGAGTGTGGTAGAGAACGTATAAGGAAGAATTATTTTAAAGAAAGTAAGAGAGATATCAGAGATATCAGAAGTCCTAGTGAGTGATGAACAGGGTGGCTTTAGGAGTGACAGAGGACGTATGGATCAAATATCTGCAGTGAGACAGAGAGCAGAGAAAGCTTGTGCGGAGGACCATAACGTGTTTATGGCATTCATGGATCTGGAAAAAAACAAAAACAAAAACAAAGTGGACAGAGAAGGATTGTGTAAAGTTTTGCGCATGTACTGTGTAGATGGTAAGTGCTAGGTGCCGTCAAGAGTTTTTATTAATGTAGTGAAGGATGTGTAAGGGTTAATGGGCATCTAAGTGAATGGTTCATGATCGGTGTGGGCGTGCGACTATATATATATATATATATATATATATATATATATATATATATATATATATATATATATATATATATATATATATATATATATATATATATATATATATATATATATATATATATATATATATATATAAATATATATATATATATATATATATATATATATATATATATATATATATATATATATATATATATATATATATATGGTTGGGGGGGGTGATGAGAGAAGTAAAAACACGAGTAAGGGAGAGAGGGATGGCGTTGGTAATGAATAGTGATGGGTGGAATATCTAAAATTTGTTGTATGCTGATCATGCAATACTGCTTGCAAATACCAGACAAGAACTTGGTAGGCTAGTGCAGAGTTTTGTTGACGTCTGTGAGCGTCGTGCCTTGAGAGTAAATGTAGAAATTAGTAAAGTGATGGTTATTGAGAGGGAAGATGACTGCCAGTGCTATGTTCAGTGAATGGAAAGAGACTGGAATTGGTGAGAGAGTTCAAATACCTGGGTACAGTGATAGAAAAGAGAGGAAAATGTGCAAAAGAAGTTGAAAGTAGTGCGACACAAGGCGTAGCTGGTGCAATGAAGGCCTTGATATAAAACAGAGGCTTGGGTGCTGCAGCTGCACTAGGCTTACATGAATGAGTATTAGTGCCAACTTTAACATATCGATGTGAGACTATGGTGTGGCATGAAAATGAAAAGTCAAGAGTAAAAGCAGTGGAGATGGGACTGCTGAGGAATGTACGTGGAGTACAGAGGGTGGAGAGGATACGAAATTATGTGATTAGGGAAAGATGTGGAATGATGTCGGTGCACACTAGAATCGAAGAGAGGGTACTGCGATGGTATAGTCATGTGGAGAGAGTGGATAACAATAGAGTGGTGGAAAAGGTATATCTGAGAGAAATTGAAGGAGGGAGGAGGCGAGGTAGACCAAGGAGAAGGTGGAGAGATATGGTGGATGAGTGTGTGAGGAAGAGAGGTCTCGTAGTCGGCGAGGCTAGGGAACTGACAAGAGATAGAGCTAACTGGATGAATGTTGTGAGAAGTGCATGATCAGGGATTTGGCACCCCTTTTTAATGTGGCAGCGTCAGGATAGACTCAACTGGATACATTTATGTGAAGCTACAGAACGTATATATATATATATATATATATATATATATATATATATATATATATATATATATATATATATATGTGTGTGTGTGTGTGTGTGTGTGTGTGTGTGTGTGTGTGTGTGTGTGTGTGTGTGTGTGTACAGTTGAGGAAGTAGAAAGTGCGAAAAAATATTGAGGTATATGGAGGTATATTTTAATTTCCAAACTCCCCTCTTACGGTTTCTATCCTTCTATCTGTGCCTTCATGTCTAGCTTTCTTTCTGGTCGTTCTATAGCCGCTGTTGTAGACAGCCATCGTTCTTCTCCTAGATCTATTAACAGTGGTGTTCCTGAGGGCTCTGTCCTATCACCAACTCTCCTCCTTTTATTCATCAGTGACCTAAGCTGTACATCTAACCCTATCCACTCATACGCTGATGACTCCACCCTTCACCTTTCCATTCGATTCCCGCAACGCCCATCTCAACAGTTACTTCAAGAAACAAGGGATGAGGCTATGGCACACCTAATGTCTGACTTGGCTCGTGTCTCTAACTGGGGAAAAATAATATGGTTGTTTTTAATGCATCAAAGACTCAGTTTTTGCACCTATCAACCCGACAAAATCTTCCACAGGTATACCCACTAATGTTTAATAATATTCAGCTTAATCCTGCATCATCCTTGAACATGCTTGGGGTTTCATTTACTCGGGGCTTTTCTTGGAAAGATCATATTACATCTCTAGTAAAATCTGCTTCCAAGAGATTAGGTGTGCTAAGTTGACTCCGTTCCTTCTTTACCCCTGCACAATTGTTGACTCTATACAGGGGTTTTATCCGCCCCTGTGTAGAGTACAACTCTCATGTGTGGGGAGGTCCTCCACATACAGCTCTTCTCTATAGGGTGGAGTCAAAGGCTTTTCGCCTCATTAACTCTCCTCCTCTTACTGACTCCCTTCAACCTTTGTCTCTTCGCCGCACTGTTGCATCTTTATCTCTTTTCTATCGCTACTTCAATGGTCACTGCTCCTCTGAACTGTCTGCATGCATTCCTCCAAACCTACGACGGGCGCGTAGCACCCGTCTAGCAGCAAACTCTCACCCCTTTTCTGTCCAACTCTCTAATGCAAGATTTAACCTTTACTCCCAGTCCTTCATTTATGCAACAGGTCAACTCTGGAACTGTTTCCCTCTGTCTGTATTTCCTACTTCCTATGATCTCCAGTCTTTCAAACGCATGTGTCCAGGCATATGGAAATGATTGGATCTTGAATTTGGCTCTCTCTTGTATTTTGTTTTTCTCTTGGAAGGAACAGTTTTGTGGGCTCGTTGCCTTTGGTTCCTTCTTCCACACATTAAAAAAAACAAAAACAATAATGTTGCTTGGCGTTAGTCAGTCCGCGGATGTAGGCTAAGTTGTTAAGCCCCGTCCACACTCTCGCCTATCTGGGAGTAACTGGCGGACTGTGCCCTCATTGGTCACAGTCTGTCAGGCAAGACTGTGATGTTGTCCAAATTGCTGAGTAGCTGGTCGGGCAGTAAAGTCGACCAGTAGTCAGTAGCAGGTCGGAAGCGATTGAGTGCGATATGACCATGTGCTACGTAGTTAAAAAAAAATGAAGAAATAACTCCGTATAGCATATAAATTGTTGCATTTGTAAAAAAAAAGAAAACAATGAAAAGTGCAGAAAAACAATATGGTTAAAGAGGCAACTTTTTGAGGATGACGGGGTCCATGGCTCATGGCCGGCGCCAGACCACCGGGAAATGTCTGATGATTTCCCTCCACTATGGGCACTGGCTGTCCGCTGATTTGCCAATCAAAGTTGCCACAAAACGTTCGATACGGGCTTTGAGATCATATGATTGCTTTGACTTTATTTATGTATCACTTACCGGCATCATTATCGATTCCCAGGATGTTTACAGTGTGCGATATAGCTGCGAGATGAGCACGGTGCTGATTTCAACACATATCTCACAACGATTTTTTCTCCTTTTATCTTTCCAAGAAAATTTATCTCAGTCATTAAATAGGACATGTTTTCTCAGGTGGTGAAAAAGAATACAGGGATGGCATGGCAATCAATTTTGAGGGTTTGTGTTTGCCTAACATATATTTGTCACTAATGTTGATAATGTTTCAACTCTACTAGTCTATATCTCATCATCGGTAAGCATAGAACAAAATCATAGTAATTTACAGTAAGTATATTCTACTATATCTCATCATTCTCATCATAGGTAGTCATAGAAGAAAATCGTAATAGTTACAGTAAGTTTATTTCCTGAGGTAATGGAAAATGTGAGTGCGTTTAAGTAGTTGGGTAGTGTGATGAGCAGGGATGGAAGTTTAGAGGGTGAAGGCTTGAAAGGATGCAACAGGGAAGGAAGGTTGCTGGTTCCCTGAAACTAGTGAGAAGTAGGGAAGTGAACACGGAAGTGAAAAAGCTACTACATGACGGTATTGTGATACCAACTCTAACATATGGAAGTGAAGCTTGGACCTTGTTGGAGGGACAGAAGTCAAGAGTGAGAGCAGTGGAAATGAGCTGCGAGGAGCATGTGGAGTAACATGGGCAGACAGACAGACAAATGAGGAAGTGAAGAATCGTTGTTGTGTGGATGTGGATGTGATAGGAAGCGATAGGAGAAACACACTGAGGTGGTTTGGACATGTGGAGAGGATGGAGACCGAGAGACTGACGAGGAGAGTGTATGTGAGTGAGGTGGAGGAGGGGAGAGGGAGGGGGAGGCCAAGGATGAGATGGAGGGATAGTGGAGAGGTATATGAGAGAGGGGTGTGTGAGCTGGGAGCAGGGCAATGAAATGGGGGGTGACAGGGCGACATGGAGGCTATTTGTTTGTGGCCACCCCCTTAGGGGATTAAGGCGTCTGGCAATAGATAGATAGATTATTTCCTGACAAAATATTAATTCCTCATAACGTAAAATAATGTTCTCTCCAAAATAACGTGTGATCTATACATGACAAATACATAATATTCTTGTTTTATTCGGAAAACTGCCCAAACGAATATAATATTATATCATGAAAACATCATTGGATGAAATTATTAACTCAAAATATATCTGCCACCTTAATTACACTCAATATTTTGTCCAGAGACCATTGCTGGTAATCACATCGTGAAGGCGGTCAGGTAGTGACGTCATATGATTGGGAATGATGTGAAGTTTTCTCCTGAGGACCTCCCACTCCCTCATCATGTGACGCAACAGTTGCTGCGGCGTCCTTTCCCCGCTGAGCTCCCAAACATTAACAATATTGGCCCAAACGTACTCAATGGGATTTAAGTCAGGGATGTTGCCAGGCCAAGGCAAAAGTGGCACTGATCCTCAAACCATGTTCGCACAACTCTCGCTGTATGCACTGGACAATTATCGTGCATGAAAATGATGTTCTCAGGATACGGAAGGGTGTATGCGCGGACAGTAGGCAGCATCACCTCCTCTAGTATCTCCACATCCCGCACAGCCCAGAACCTTGTCTGTAGCTCTGTGACCTTACCAGCATCATGGAAACCAATCCACTCCCACACGTTACACGTTACCTGATCCCTCCTTGCCTATGCATAGATGTTTTCCCGAACATAACCATAAAACATTATTGTCCTTTTCAGTTTTGATAAATAATACACATTAATGACTTCATTTTCTATGTTTATACTGTAATATATATTCCATAAGAATTATTTATTTATTCGATTACACATTACCTATTTTAAATAAAAATTCTCTCTCTCTCTCTCTCTCTCTCTCTCTCTCTCTCTCTCTCTCTCTCTCTCTCTCGAATATTATGAATAACCGAAACTACCAGCTGACATGCTGCTCTTCTGTGCTATGTTGCCAGTTACGTTTTACAGATTGTTGACGCTTATTAGGCTACTCCATTATACTCCACGTTCGATCATGAAATACTGAAGTATTCTTTATACATTATTTCGTACCACTTATTACTTATTAACCTTGATTTACGTATAATATGACGAGAATATTTGCTTCACCACCACTCGGAAGTTCAGCCAGTCACGGTCCACCTTACACAGGCTCTGGGTTCTGTGCAGTTCATTCATAAAAACACGTGGACTTACTACAGTGAACTGCTAGATTTGTCCCTGTACCTCAATATTTTTTTCGCACTTTCTGGTAAAGTTTCTGGTTGCTCAACTGTACAGTTGAGTTCATGATTCCCTGGACACATCTGGAGGTATCTGGCATCCTCTAACTACACGACGTAGTATTAATCTATGAATGAAGGCAAAGATTTGTGTCGTGCCCGCCGATTGGTTACTGAGGCTTAGTTCCATCGGTTACTAGTGTGAGAATAAAGAAGCATCTCTAGAATGTATTGCATAATATTGTCAGTATAATGGTAGTGTTATCACATGGTTCAGTCATACCGGGTAGGTGTATCAGCATTATTTATATATATCTACAGTTGGTTAAACTGTTGTGATATGAGGAACAGGAGCCAGTGGCAACCCATGTTACATGTAGTTGGATTCGCTTCAGAGGATCGAAACAGAATTCATATTGACCAAATTAATTTACGGTACAGCATTGTTTCTGCATAGGTCATTGATGTTTAACGTATAATATTTTGGTCTGATAGTGCCTCAATCCTCCGTTGATGTGTTCTAATACTGTTTGATCTAAGGAGCACTGCATCATGTCATACAGAGTCACTGTGTAACGGAACCCTGTGTGTGTGTGTGTGTGTGTGTGTGTGTGTGTGTGTGTGTGTGTGTTGGAACTTCGAAGAGAGGAGTGTCGGTTCTTTTCACACTACCGTTATTACAAGTTGATCCATAATTGTAAAAATTATTACTTATTTTCCATGGACAACTATCTAATATGTGTTATAAAAATAACAAACACGTAGAGCATACAGTATAAGAAATGGGGTTTACTTTAGATAACGTGAGCATCGCTTGCTTGAACAATTGTTTCTCTCTAACAGTGCAACAGACCGTTATTATATTTCAAAATAACAGTAATTATTTACATAAGTGTATGATTCACACTCAAATTTTGATTTGAGTTTGAGCATCAATATATTGGTCGGTGAACTCAAAAGTATCCTTTCATCTAATAATGTAACACACATTAAGAAACGAGATATAGAGATCCTATCCCTCCCAGGTTAGGGTCAGAGAGCCCACGTTTTAAGTTATACAGGGTTACACTAATTATGAATAAGTAACAAATTAATATCGGTAGGCATATATGATATCCGATGATGCTAATCACTCATCCACGACACCAAAAGGACGCAGGAACTTGTCGGGTTCGATTTGCTATCCCGCAAAAAATATGTACTGTATAAGCAAATAAAATATAAATGAAAGAAAAACATTCGGTAGCCGAATGCTAATCACCCGTCAGAATATGCTGTTAGCCAAGTCCAAGATTTTGAGCATGTCTTTATACCCTGAAGGTTTCATGTTGACAGCTCAAGCCGTTCATGAGATATATTGGTGTTAAAGACTGGCGATAAAAACTGGTTGACCATTGACAGCCATTTTGGTGACCTTGGCCTTGACCTCGAGTGCTCATTTTCGAACTAGGCCAAGACTTTTGCCATATATTGATACCCTGAAGTTTGGTGTTGATAGCTCATATCGCTCATGAGATATAATGAGAAACACACACACACACACACACACACACACACACACACACACACACACACACACACACACACACACACACAGAGTGTTCCGTTACAAAGTGACTCTGTATGACATGATGCAGTGCTCCTTAGGTCAAACAGTATTAGAACACATCAACGGAGGATTGAGGCACTATCAGACCAAAATATTATACGTTAAACATCAATGACCTGCGCAGAAACAATACTGTAAATTAATTTGGTCAATATGAATTCTGTTTCGATCCTCTGAAGCGAATCCAACTACATGCAACATGGGTTGCCATTGGCTCCTGTTCCTCATATCACTACAGTTTAACCAACTGTAGATATATGTAAATAATGCTGATACATCTACCCAGTATGACTGAGCCATGTGATAACACTACCATTATACTGACAATATTATGCAATACATTCTAGAGATGCTTCTTTATTCTCACACTAGTAACCGATGGAACTAAGCCTCTGTAACCAATCGGCGGGCACGACACAAATCTTTGCCTTCATTCATCGATTAATACTACGTCGTGTAGTAAGAGGATGCCAGATACCTCCAGATGTGTCCAGGGAATCATGAACTCAACTGTGCACACACACACACACACACACACACACACACACACACACACATATATATATATATATATATATATATATATATATATATATATATATATATATATATATATATATATATATATATATATATATATATATATATATATATATATATATATATATATATATATATATATATATATATATATATATATATATATATATATGGAGCCTCTGTGGTACAGTGGTATAAGTGTGCTTTTTCGTACACTGGAGAGTGAGGGTTCGTGTCCTGCCAGGGTAAAAATCTTTGGGAGCGTTCTCCTTGTCATGTACTGCTTGGCGGACACAAGAGGTGCTGTGGTTGCACCCAGTCGGCTTGTGCGAGCCGATTACACTTGGTTCACAGACTGCACACACATCCAAAGCCATTCCATCACAAAAATTACACTTACAAGCACTTCATACACCTACATTCATCTCTACCAGACAGCCTAAGCCACTTGGTAGAGATACATTAGCTGTATCGTCCCCACTTCGGTTGGGATAGGCCGGTCCTGCAATTGATACTCAAAAGGCTGCTGCTGCTGCTGCTGATATATATATATATATATATATATATATATATATATATATATATATATATATATATATATATATATATATATATATATATATATATATATATAATGCCTTTGCTTCTTTGAGTTATCGATAGTCACAACTGGATACTGTTAAATGTAAAAGAATGTCAAACATTCAAAACACTAAAGTAACATATAATTAACTCGTGTTACAGGGACTCTAATACATGTACGCATGTGCTGGTGGCAGTACCAAAGGCACAGCCTCAGATCCTGTGCATATAGGCTACGTGTTAGAGTTTTGTATCTGACGTTGAAAATACTGTTGCTGGGTCTGTTATGGTGCTCATTGCTTCCCAAAACTTTCTTTTATGTTGTGACGCGCCACCAACACCCACCAGTGAGCCTTGGGCTGTATTAACAGAAAGCATAATATTCACAAAAATACATACTGGTATATTTTCAAGCTTCACTTGAACTACTATCGCACATACATTGAAGGTAATGTACGTGCTAGGATAAGTGCTGAACAACAATAATATTTCACTTATATTAGTTATATATCAAGGAGACTTATTTGAGTCGCTACTTTAGTAGGAAATATTACTTGTGTTGAAAGTGTCATATACATGTTTATTAGCAGTATTATTTATAGTCCTACTACAATATCGAAAGAACAAAGGTGGTTTTTGAGGGGCTCAGAGTTCCACCAGTGATACAGTGCAAATTTCCGAAATTTTCTGCGTAGGAGAGAAGTTAACCGAAATCTCACTGACTGAGAAATACTTGAACATTTACTAGCTTTAACCAAAGTAGGACTGAATATGAGAAGAGGTGCAATAGAGAAACTTCTTGTGGAACAGACAGTTGTAGACGACATAACAATAACAGTTATTTTAAAACAAGGACATTCTGCCCTCCAATGAATTATAGTCGTACTTCTGAGCTTCTATTATTTAGACTACTTTGGGCTGCAGTGGCAATGAAGAGAAATATAGTTTTACTAAACACCTACACTACTACCTTCATCAGTCGAAGCTCCCAACTCCACAGCGGGTAATTTCTAGTCTTACCGATCGATAATTGGCTCATGGCAACTCCGAATGGGAAGTACGTAAGGTAATAAAATGTTGTTTGGATTTTTTTTTTTTTTTGTCCGCTTATCTCAAAGACAGGCAATAAATTTTAGAATAGTGATTACTTAAGTTAGGGGGGAAATATGGAACTGACACTTTGTCGCTGTTACCTTGTCATTATTCTCGCTTCCATGAATCCGGTCAAAATCTGAGACAAATAAACAGATGTTTTGCGTTTCGCACGGTACATATGGGTAAATTTTCCATATGGGTTAATGGATGATAAATGGGAGATGGACAGAAAGCAATAGAAAACAGTACTGGTATGGCTTTGAAAGACCCCCGTTACAGGCTCAAACTTGTTCAGTGGAAATGAAATATTACCCACAGATGATAATATTACAAAACATAACGAAAATGAGAAATAAGGTAAAAACACCATGCTTACCTAAAACTTTAAAACAAACACTTAACAGAGAGAAATGAATGAATGTTCTTTAGCCAGTAGAGTACACATCCAACAAATTATACAGCCCTTATCGACTCAGCAATTAATTGTGAAAAATAGTATTAATTCTTTCACAATTAATCTAATACATGATTTGAGTAGTGTGTGTGTGTGTGTGTGTGTGTGTGTGTCTTAAGAAACTCTGAAACTGATCGTTCGAATCCGATGAAACTCGGTGTCCACAGTCGTTGGGTTTCCACTAGGTGCCAAACGAAATCTCATCAGAGGGGTTTCACTTGGGGGCCAGTTTCAGGCTGTCTTGTGTCCCCATTGGATTACATTGAGCGGTCGATCCTTGCTAAAATTTGCATGCCTGCTTCAAATCAGCTGTTAGAGATCATACATAAGTGTAGACAATTCTCATGCAATTTTCGATTTCGGTGTTCCGAAGCGTTCTATTTCGATTGGTGCGTTTTTGTTAAGGTAGTTCATATATATCAAAGTCGCTGAGGTACTCAAAGCAAATCACATGTACAGTACAGTCATTCGTAAAAGAAATTATCCCTCGCCAGCCATTCCCTCCGCGTTTCGTGTGGTAACACTGTAACCTTTACAACTTCAGGTGATTCGAGTTGGGCTTTGAGATATTATGTCTGAGTGAACCCTGATTCGAATTTAGTTTCACTTCCTGATGAACTAATGTACAGTAGCTAAGCCGTGTGCGAAAATGCTCATCATAATATTCCTTTGTATATTAAATAATCACATCGTAGTGCAAGCGGCAAATCCTTTGACCTCAGTGGATAATCTAATGTTGAATACTTTTATAATGTAGCATCTATCATTAACATTATAACATGATGATTGGATGCAGAAAACAGTTACCATGTCGTATCTTCAAATGATTCCCAAGTATTCCCCACGTAGTTCAAAGCATTCCGTAGGGAAGATTAGTATAACTTTGACCCCGTAGTCAAACCTGAGAGGTTACGTGTAAATATATAATGTCACATTACCCAGTGGGAGGTGCTATTTCGGTACACTTCCCGGAAAGACCAGTAATTAATGTTGTACTGACCCACACATTATAAACATATGGAAGCTAAAAAAAAAAAAAATGTCATTCACATGAGGCATGTCTTCATGGTGTGTAATTTCGATGTAAGCTACAGCACCATGGTGAAATAGGGACACCTCTTTGACATTATTATGGTTTCATTTTCTGACGAAGTTTATTAAATAGCTTTGATCTCGAGGACCTCGTCAGAAGAGGAATTTTCTTTGATGCAAAATCTGTATCCAATTTTATGATGTATTACTGTATAAAATATATTACCGTCCGAATGATACTGTTAACTCCTAAAATAAAGATAAATATTATACGTATATTGGGCTAGGAGTTCCCCTGGGGGTAGGGTTTTTTTTCAAGAATACTCCCCCAGTATCCCTGCTTGTCGTAAAAGGCGACTAAAAGGGTTGGAGGAGGGTTAGTGCCCCTCCCTGGAAAACAACTAACTAAAAAAACAAACAAGAAGCCTCGGACAAGGACTGACCAAACGAAGACGACCCAGGACCGGACTTGGTAATGGGTACATGGAATGTAAGAGGAGCGAATGATGAGGTGAAAGAGAGAGAGATTGTCCAGGTGCTTGAGGGTGCAAAAGTGGATGTATGTGGAATAACTGAAACAAAATGGAGAGGAGAAAGTGTGAGAGAATGGGAGTATGGATGGGTATATGTGCAGGAGTAGGTGAGAATGAGAGGGCAAAGGAAGGGTATGTATAGTTGTGCGTAAAAGATGGAAGAAGAGCATAAGACAGTATGGATCAGTTGGGTCAAGGATTGCGTGGGTAAAGTTGAAAGTTGGAATACAAATGTGGGCGATTGTGTGTGTGTATGCGCCAGCGCAAGATCGTGCTAGAAGAGTGAGAGAAGAGTTCTGGACAAATGTGGAAGTGTGCATGGAAAAGTTTGGAAGGAATGACAGAGTGTTTTTGATCGGTGATATGAATGGTAAAGTTGGGAATGTGAAGGTAGATGGAATAGTTGGTGAGTGGGGTGTGCCTGCTGAGATAGATGAGAATGCGAGTGCGTTAGTGGACATTTGTGCTGGGAGGGGGTTGGTGATAGCCAATACCCTCTTCAGGCATAAAATGATCCACAGGTATACATGGCGAGTGATGAGAAGGGTGGGTAGTGAACTGAATGAAAGGAAGGCAATGATTGATTATGTGTGTGTGGATGAAAGGATGCGAAGATGTGTAATGTATGCAAGAGCTTATAGAGGTTGGGGGAGTGGACTATCTGACCACTACTTCGTGGTGGCCAGAATTAGGATTCAAGTAAGATGGAGGAATAGAAGATGGGAAAGACGAGAGGAAGGAGTAGTTGCAAGGAGAGTGGAAAGGTTACAAGAGGATGAGAAAAAGGGAGAGTATAAGAGAGAAGTGGAGGAACGATTGGGCAAATATGAATTAGAGCAGATGGGAGACGTGGAAGGTGTGTGTAGGATATTTACAGAAGAAATATGTGCAGCATGTGATGTGGTGTGTGGAAGGAATAGAAGACGGAGGGGGGTGCAAGGAACAGCGTGGTGGACTGAAGAGGTGAGACAGGCTGTGGCACAAAAGAAGAAAGCATACAATGAATGGGTGAGAAATAGGGGCGTGGAAGAAGTTGAGAGGCGGAAGAGAGAGTTATATGTAGAAAGAAAGAGAGAGGTGAAAAGATTAGTAAGAGAGAATAAGAAGAGAGTGGATGAGGAATTTGGAAGGAATTTGAGTGTAAAGTGGAGGGACTGTAAGAAAATGTTCTGGAAAGAGGTGAAAAGAGTAAGACAGGGTGGAAGTGAAGTTAGCAGGGGAGTGAAAGATAAAAATGGTAGATTACTAGTGGAGAAGGGAGAAAAAGTGAGCAGATGGAGAGAACACTTTAAGGAATTGTTGAACATAGAGGATGGAAGTAATGCGAGTATAAGTGGCTGGGGAATGGCTGGGAGAAGGAGGGAGGTGAGAAGACAGGAAGAAATCAGTAGGATAGAAGCTGTGGAAGCAATGAAGAAAGTTAAATCGGGGAAAGCCCCAGGAATTGATGGAGTGTGTGGTGAACTGCTGAAGCATGGGGGAGAGATAGTAGTAGAATGGATGTGAAAGATGTGCAGAATGGCCTGGGAGGAAGGTAGAGTCCCGGAGGATTGGAAGTCAGGTATAATTATTCCCTTGTACAAAAGAAAAAGGGAAAAAGAAGTGTGTGGTAATCATAGGGGCATTTGTCTTCTTAGTATAATAGGAAAAGTGTATGGTAGGATACTCATTGATAGAGTTAGAGAAAGAACAGATAAATTAGTTGGAGAAGAACAGGGAGGCTTTAGGAAGGGAAGAGGTTGTGTAGATCAGATATTCATTCTTAGATCTTTAGTGGAAAAGTTCCTAGAGAAGGGAAAGAAGTTGCATGCGGCTTTCATGAATTTGGAGAAAGCATATGACAGGGTGGATAGACAAGGATTGTGGAAAGTATTAAGAATAAATGGAGTAGATGTGAAGTTGCTGAATGCTGTGAAGAGTATGTACGATGGTGCGAAGGCTGCAGTGCGTGTGGATGGTGAACTAAGTGAATTTTTCTCTTTGAAAGTTGGGTTGAAACAGGGATGTGTCATGTCTCCATGGTTGTTCAATCTGTACATGGATGGGGTAATAAAAGAGGTACAAGTTAGAGTAGTGGATGTTGGAGTGGCCCTGGTGAGAGAGGATAGTGTTTGGAAATTCCCTGTACTGTTGTTTCCAGTTGATACTGTGTTGTTGAGTGAAGACGAAGGTGAGCTGCAAGGCTTGGTGGATGAGTTTGAGAGAGTGTGTAAGAAACAGAATCTAAAGGTGACTGTAGGGAAGAGTAAAGTGATGCTCTTTGAGAGAGGTGAAGTCAGTGAATGTACAGCGAGGTTGGATGGTGAGGAATTGGAAAATGTGAGTACGTTTAAGTACTTGGGTAGTGTAATGAGTAAGCATGGAGGTTTGGAGGGTGAAGTGCTTGAAAGGGTACAGCAGGGAAGAAAGGTTGCTGGTTCTTTGAAAGCAGTGACAAGAAACAGGGAAGTGAGCATGGAAGTGAAAAAGTTACTACATGACAGTATTGTGATACCAACTCTAACGTATGGAAGTGAAGGTTGGACGTTGTTGGAAGGACACAAGTCAAGAGTGAGAGCAGTGGAAATGAGTTATTTAAGAGGAGCCTGTGGAGTCACATGGTGAGACAGGCTGACGAATGAGGATATAAAGGAGCGTTGTGGTGTGGATGTGGATGTGATAGGAAGCGTTATGAGGAACACACTGAGATGGTATGGCCATGTGGAGAGGATGGAGGGTGAAAGACTGACGAAGAGAGCGTATGTGAGTGAGGTGGAGGGGGGAAGAGGGAGGGGGAGGCCGGGGATGAGGTGGAGGGATGGGGTGGAGAGGTATATGAGAGAGGGAGGTGTGAGTTGGGAGCAGGGCAGTGAAATGGCGGGGGACAGGGCGATTTGGAGGCGATTTGTTTGTGGCCACCCCAAACGGGATTGAGGCGTCTGGCAATAGATAGATAGATAGTTCCAGATCATTCTATAGAAGTACTGAATTAAGTACCTCGTGACGTTATTGCAGATTATGAATTTCTGCATTTTCGTTCATTTATTGATTTTTTCCCTAGGTTTATGTTTATTCACTTCATGTTTCTTGAGAAAAATAATATGACTCTGTAATGTGTAACGACATCAATCTTACGTTTTTGCGCAATAAGTCTTAGATAATGCATCTAATGCATATTGTACACGAAATTTTAGCATTTCACTGTTGGCACACGAAGAATTCTTATAATAGCGAGGTTACGTATCACTGTCCCAGTTGCATTCTAATGAAAATACTCCCCTTGTCACCTGAATCCCAGAATTTCATAGTATATGCTTGTCCTTTGTCAGGAATCTAAAATATCATAATACAATACATAACAGCTGGTAGCATACATATGTAATCTAGAGGTTAAGTGAAAGTCATAGCTAGGGCTAGAGAAAGTGAAGTTCACACATTCTTTCAGAAGGAATGCCAGACAGCACCTCCTGACGCCTGATAGGAAAGTCCTCAGAATCGAGAAAATTCTACTCATCCGTGCATTACGCGTGACACAATCTCTTCTGTATGAGAGACAAGGAGTTAGGAGCCAGAAGGAGCCAGGAGAGAGAGCAAGAAATGGGTCTAGACTCTAGAGAGAAGCACGGTGGGGAAAGGGGAAGGCTCGCGAAGTTAGCAAGCATATAACGCATTCACCTCAATACCCTCTTGTGAGACATACTTAGTACAAATTTTGGGATATCCCCTTTGAAGAAATAAACTGTAAACAAACCCAAGTACTATTCATTATCTTTCTCCTGTCGTCGACGACAAGTACATCTAAGATTATCTCCTACAAATCAACTCACTATTAACTACAGCTCGGCTACGACTACGATAGAATTAACTACAAGTTTGATATCTATTTTTGATGTCAGATGTGGGATGAAAATAATATATCAAACTTGTACTTAATTATATCGTATTCGTAGACGAGCTGTAGTTAACAGTGAGTTGATTTGTAGGAGATAATCTTGGATGTACTTGTCGTGGATGACAGGAGAAAGATAAAGATTAGTACTAGGGTTTGTTTGTAGTCTATTTCTTCAAAGGGGATATCTCAAAATTTATACTAAGTATGTCTCACAAGAGCGTATTGAGGTGATAGCGTTTTAGCTTGCTAATTTCACAAGCCTGCCCCTTTCCCCATCGTGCTTCTGTCTAGAGTCTAGACTTCTTTCTCGCTCTCTCTCCTGGCTCCTTCTGCCTCCTAACTCCTTCCCTCTCATATAGGAGAGATTGTGTCACGTGTAATGCACGGTTGAGCACGAGATGCTGTCTGGCATTCCTTCTGAGAGAATGTGTGAACGTCACTTCCTCTAGCCCTAGCTATGACTTTCACTTAACCTCTAGGTCACATATGAATGCTACCAGTCATTATGTATTGTATTATGATATTTTAGAGCCCTGACACCTTCATGGTATATTGTACTGTACTTGTTATATCTGATAACTGTGGAGATAACATTACTGAATTCGGAGGCGGCAATCTCCGTCGTGGAATATGATCCAAAAGCCTGAAGCTCAAGAGCTAAGTTTGTCTGCCCAGATTACTGTCCATATAAATAATTTCTTCTCTGGAGCCTACCACATATCTGTGAGTGAGGGGATGTATCAGTGCTAGAGTAAACGCTAGCTTCACGTCTCTACTACATATGCGTGGGTGAAGGGGATGTGTCACTGACAGTGCGAACGCTAGCCTGGTGACGTCTCTACAACATAATTTATGCGTGGGCTGAGGAGATGTGTCAGTACCAAAGTGAACGCTAGCCTGGTCACATCTCTACTGGTCGGTCGAGTGGATGTCTAATTGCTAGAGCGACAGCTAGCCTGGCCACATCTCTACCATATATGCATTGGTGAAGAGACGTGTCAGTGCTATATTACGTGCTAATCTGGCCATATCTCTGCCACATAGGCCTATGCATAGATGAGGGAAGTGGTACAGTCGCGGCGCACGACTCGGAGGTTGTCATTATCGTACCCTGGCAACCTACCATTCAAAAGTGCGTCCGATTTCGAATCATATTATACACGAATCATATTATTATGCACGAATATATTAAACAAGAATATTATTATACACGAACATATTATACACGAATCACATGCGTCTCATATTATATACGAAATTTGACACACTCTTGAATGGTAGGTTGCCAGGGCACATAATAACCTCAGAGTCGCGCGCCACGACTGTAGTGCCTGATTACTCCTTTACTTGGTCACATCTGTCACGTACAAGTTTATGAGTTACCATAGTAGTGAACATACTAATTTCAGAAGACTTTGACTCAAAAGGACGGAGGCCATATTCCTGGGCTGGTTTAGTTTGCCCCATGACTTATTTTTGGTGGCAATAGGCCCAGTGTTTTTTTTTTTTTTGTGTTCAACTCTGGGCATAGGCTTCACAGCCTGTCCTCAAGCCCCAGTAGTCCTCCATGCCATACACCTCCACATGTCACCCCTTCAGCGCTAACACCCACCGTCCATATTGAGAACATGCTAGGGCTGTCTCATACAGGACTGCTGTTTTGGTATTAGCGGGGGTATTTTTATTACATGTTGGCGGGTCTTATGGTAGATCGGTACAGTCCGCTGTTATGAAATTCAAATCCATATCCTGTTCCCTGCCCCAGCGGAGATTTGAACCTGGGTCCGTTAGGACTGCAGGCCACCTCTCTATCAACTGAGCCACCGCCTCCCCTAATTTTGCAGTGAGTGCGCGTTGATGCACGCATGCACACATACAAACACACATACATGCACATATGCTTGCACACATATGCACACACACATGCACACATGGAAACACACATACATGCATATATGCGTGCACACATATGCCACACACACATGCACACATGGACGCACACACACACACACACACACACACACACACACACACACACACACACACACACACACACACCAGGCACGGGTTCTGGGTAGAGAGCGATGTAGAGGGCGTATGCACCCGTATTTTCGGCAGATCAGTGAAAGCTTATAATAAATTCATGAACTGTGACAGCAAAATATAAGTATTAAGTATCTTACTTAAATTATTTCATGGAATCATTTCAATGGAAAAAGGGTTTTGCTAAAGCTTCACTGGAAGTATAGTTACCTGGTTCTCCACCATTTGTTTTAAAAAGAAAATATATTTTATTACCTCGTTCACTATTTTATTCTTTGGTACTGCTCGGCTAAGGGAAATCGTCTTGTAATACGAAGTTTCTTTCCTAGTCTATGCAAAATAGCCTAAGAGTAGCAGTTACGGTTTGACAGGGATTTTATCTCGGCGTATTGCATGCACTAAAGTCAGAGAATCTTTTCATCATAAAGGATGGCAGCACAGTAAAACAGAAAAATCTAACAAAGCGCCTTCCATCATCACTGAGTCGGAATATTTTGAATAAAAAAAAAATAATAATAATAATCGTTTTTCAGTAAGCCGTTACCACATGTGCTACGATTCGACTGAATGATGAGAAGTTATGGGCACCACTTATTTTAATGACGACCAGAAGTGTCACTTTTTGTGGTTTTTGATACAATAATAATTATACAGAGAACAGGTCATGGGCTCAGTACCCAAAGACCACCACATAGTAAGAAAGCGGTTGCCCTAACCGACATCTGTCTATTGCCAGGAGCCTTAATCCCGTAAGGGGTGGCCACAAACAAATCGCCTCCATGTCGCTCTGTCCCTCTGCATTTCACTGCCCTGCTCTCAGCTCACACCCCCCTCTCTTATATATCTCTCCACTCCATCCCTCCATCTCATCCTCGGCCTTCTCCTCCCTCTCCCCCTCCACCTCACTCATATACACTCTCCTCGTCAGTTTCTCACTCTCCATCCTCTCCACATGGCCAAGCCACTTCAGTGGGTTTCTCCTAACGCTTCATATCACGTCCCCATCCACACCACAACGATCCTTCTCTTCCTCATTTGTCAGTCTGTCTCTCCATGTGACTCCACATGCTCCTCTCAAATAACGCATTTCCACTGCTCTCACTCTTGACTTCTGTCCCTCCAGCAAGGACCAAGCTTCACTTCCATACGTTAGAGTTGGTAACGCAATTCTGTCATAAGATAAGTTTTCCACGTCCATCCTCACTTCCGTGTTCCTTATCACTGCTTTTAAGGAACCAGCAACTTTTCTTCCTTGTTGTACCTTTGCAAGCACTTCACGCTCATAACTTCCATCCTTACTCATCACACTACCCAAGTACTTAAATGCGCCCACATTTTCCATTCCTCCTCATCCAACCTCACTGTACATTCACTGACTTCACTTCTCTCGAAGACTATAACTCTACTCTTCCCTACATTCATCTTTAGATTCCGTTTCTTACACACTCCCCCAAACTCATCCACCAAGCCTTGCAGCTCCTCTTCGTCTTCACTTAACAAAGTATCATCTGCAAAAAATAGTACAGGGAGTTTCCAAACACTGCTTTCTCTCATTAGGGCCACTCCAACACCCACTGCCCTATCTTGTATCTCTTTTATATCCCCATCCATATACAGATTGAACAACCATGGAGACATGACACATCCTTGTTTCAATGCACCCTTCGCATAGAAGAATTCACTCTGTTCACCATCCGCACGCAGTGCAGCCTTGGCACCCATACATACTCTTCACGGCCTTCAACAACTTCCCATCTACTCCATATATTCTTATTACTTTCCACAATCCTTGTCTGTCCACCCTGTCATATGCTGTCTCCAAATCCATGAAGGCCGCATACAACTTCTTTCCCCTTCTCTCGAAACTTGTCCACAAAAGATCAAAAAATTATTATTTTTTCTTTCTATGCGAGGAAGAAGGAACCAAAGGTCGCGAGCCCGCAATTATTGTTCCCTCCAAGAGAAAAACATAATACAAGAGAGAGCCTAATTCAAGATCCGACCATTTCGAGATGCCTGGACACACTGCGTTTGAAAGACTGGAGATCATAGGAAGCAGGAAATACAGACAGAGGGAGACAGTTCCAGAGTTGACCTGTTGCATAAATGAAGGACTGGGAGTAACGGTTAACTCTTGCATTAGAAAGTTGGATAGAAAAGGGATGAGAGTTTGCTAATAGTCGGGTGCTACGCTCCCGTCGTAGAAGTGGAGGAATGCATGCAGACAGTTCAGAGGACAGGTGACCATTGAAGTAGCGATAGAAAAGAGATAAAGATGCAACAGTGCAACGATGAAACAGAGATTGAAGGGACTCAGTAAGAGAAGGAGAGTTAATGAGATGAAAAGCCTTTGACCCCACCCTATTGAGAAGAGCTGCATGTGGGGAACCTCCCCACACATGAGAGTTGTACTCCACACAGGGGCGGATAAAACCCCTGTATAGAGTCAACAATTGTGCAGGGGTAAAGAAGGAACAGAGTCGGCTTAGCACACCTAATCTCTTGGAAGCAGATTTTACAAGAGATGTAATATGATAAGAAACAGGGAAGTGAGCATGGAAGTGAAAAAGTTACTACATGACAGTATTGTGATACCAACTCTAACATACGGAAGTGAAGCTTGGACATTGTTGGAAGGACACAAGTCAAGAGTGAGAGCAGTGGAAATGAGTTATTTAAGAGGAGCCTGTGGAGTCACGTGGAGAGACAGGCTGACGAATGAGGATATAAAGGAGCGTTGTGGTGTGGATGTGGATGTGATAGGAAGCGTTATGAGGAACACACTGAGGTGGTATGGCCATGTGGAGAGGATGGAGGGTGAAAGACTGACGAAGAGAGTGTATGTGAGTGAGGTGGAGGGGGGAAGAGGGAGGGGGAGGCCGAGGATGAGATGGAGGGATGGGGTGGAGAGGTATATGAGAGAGGGGGGTGTGAGTTGGGAGCAGGGCAGTGAAATGGCGGGGGACAGGGCGACTTGGAGGCGATTTGCTTGTGGCCACCCCAAACGGGATTGAGGCGTCTGGCAATAGATAGATAGATAGATGTAATATGATCTTTCCAAGATAACTCCCGAGTAAATGAAACCCCAAGATTGTTCAAGGATGATGCTGGATTAATCTGAATATTATTAAACATTAGTGGGTATACCTGTGGAAGATTTTGTCGGATTGATAGGTGTAAAAACTGAGTCTTTGATGCATTAAAAACAACCAAATTATTTTTACCCCAGTCAGAGATACGAGCCAAGTCAGACATTAGGTGTGCCATAGCCTCATCCCTTGTTTGTTGAAGTAAATGCTGAGATGGACGTTGCAGGAACCGAATGGAAAGGTGAAGGGTGGAATCATCAAAGTATGAGTGGATAGTGGCAGATGTACAGCTTAGAAGGTCATTGATGAATAAAAGGAAGAGAGTTGGTGATTGGACAGAGCCCTGAGGAACACCACTGTTGATAGATCTAGGAGAACGATGCCTGTCTACAACAGTGGGTATAGAATGACTAGAAAGGAAACTAGAGATGAAGGCACAGACAGAAGGATAGAAACCGTAAGAGGGCAGTTTGGTAATTAAAGATTCATGCCAGACTCTATCGAAAGCCTTTGAAATGTCAAATGCAATGGCAAGCTTTCGCCATAGTCCCAAAAGGAGGATGACCAGGAATCTGAAAGGTAGGTAAGGAGATCGCCAATGGAGCATCCCTGACGGAACCCATACTAACGGTCAGAAAAAAGGTTGTGATAGGAAAGATGCTTTAAAATTTTTCTATTAAGAATTGACAGAAAAACTTTTGAGATACAGGATGTTAAAGTAATTGGACGATAGTCAGAGGGTTGGGAATGGTTACCCTTCTTTTGGACTGGCTGAATGAGAGCAAACTTCAGCAAGAACGAAAGATACAAGTTGATATACAAAGGCGAAAGAGTTTGCCTAGGCAAGGTGTAAGCACAGAAGCACAGTTCTTGAGAATAATAGGGAGGACTTCATCAGGCCCATATACCTTATTAGTACTGAGGCCTGTGATGGCAGAAAATATATCAGCCGAAGAAATTTTAATATCAGCCATGAGGAGGTCAGAGGGGGGAGGTAATGGAGGAACAGCACAGGAATTGTCTAAGGTGGAACTGAAGAGAAAGTCTGAGCGAAGAGATCTGCTTTATCAGTAGAAAAAATAGCTACAGAGCCATCAGAGTAGAAAAGAGGAGGGACGGATGATGAGGCAAAGTTGTTAGAAAGGTTTTTGGCATGGTGCCAGAAGGAGCGGGAAGAATTCAAATTGAAGAGTTGAGAGCATTTAGTACGGATGAAATTATTTTTAGCAGAGCGAAGAACAGACTTAGCACGATTCCGGGCAGGAACATATAAAAGATGTGATTCAGGGGTGGGTTGGCTCCGGTACCTTTTATAGGCCCTCTCCTTGTTACGGACAGCGTTAGAACAAGCGTGATTAAACCAAGACTTTCTTGCATTAGTCAGAGGATATGAGAAAGGAATGTATGTTTCCATGCCTGAGGGAATAACCTCCATAATGCACAAGGCACACTCAAATGGCTCCCAGCCATGGAAGCAATAATCATTCCAAGGAAAATCAAAGAAGTACTGCCTGAGGGCCTCCCAATCCCAGCTCCAAAGTACCACAGATGACGTTTCTTTGGAGGGTCCACAAGCCATACTGGAGCGATAGGACAGTTTAAGGTGATAAGGTTGTGATAGGAGGAGCCTAATGGAGAGAGAAGATTAACAGTGTAAGCAGAAAAATTAGTCGTAAGAAAGAGGTCAGGTATGTTGGAGCTCTCTCCAAGGCGGTCAGGGATACGGGTAGGGTGCTGTACAAGCTGCTCTAGATCATTAAGGATAGAAAAGATGTAGGCTTGTTCACCAGGTGGATCAGTGAAAGGAGAGGAGAGCCAAAGGTGGTGGTGAACTTTGAAATCTCCTAGAATGGAGATTTCAGAGAAAGGAGAAATGGATAGAATGTGTTCCATCGCTGAAGTAAGATAGTCAAAGAATTTTTGATAATCAGTTGAATTAAGAGATAAGTAAACAGTGCAGATATATTTAGTCAGAGAATGACAGGAAAGCCGAAACCAGAGTGTAGAGAATTCAGAAGAGTCGAGTTCAGGAACACGAGAGCAAGATAAGTCGTTGCGTATATATACAGAACAGACACCTTTGGCTTTGAAATGCGTTTAGAGAAAGTAGGAGGATACAGAAAAGGGTTTGCTGTCAGTTGCCTCAGACAGCTCAGTCTCAGTTAGGAAAAGAAGGTGAGGTTTAGAGAAGGATAGGTGGTGCTCAACAGAGTGAAAGTTAGAGGAAAGGCAGCAAATGTTGCAGAAATGAAGAAGAAGAGAGTCAGACAGTGGTTCCAGGCAGCTCGAGTCGTCACCGGGAAAGGGGCGGCAGGTGGGGACATTTATGGTCCCCCCCCATGAGGACTCCGAGGCCACGTGTTGTGCTGCCATGATTTTTGAATTTTGGAAAAGTAAGTGTAGTGTGTACTGTGCATGTAGTTTGGTGTTGATAGTTATAGAATTTGTTGTTGGAGAGTATGCCGGCCTACTCTTTGTGTTACTGAGACACTGAAATGGCTCAGCAAAGGGGGATGGTCGGGACCTAGTCCCGAGGGCTGATGAAACGGGAGCTCCAGCTCTCCCTGTCATCAGCTTTCCATCCACTTTGGGAGTACTCCCTTGCTCGACTGGTGCTACAGTCTACTCCTACAATCTCTTCCCTTCCTTGAACATTCTTGTTCTTCTCCAACTAATTCGTCTGTTATTTCCCTAACTGTCAATAAGTATCCTACCATATACATTTCGTATTATATTTAGAAGACAAATGCCTCTGTGATTCCCACATACTCCTTTTTCCCCTTTTCCTTTGTACAAGACAATAATTATACCTGACCTCCAATTCTCTGGGACTCTACTTTCCTATCAAGCTAATCTGCACATCTTCTACATCCATTCTACTACTGTCTCTCCCTCATGCTTCAGCATTTCACCACACACTCCATCCATTCCTAAGGCTTTCCCCGACATCCAACATAATAATTTTGGCATAAACGTTTCATGAAAAAACAATGTCCCTTTTATCATGATTATGTGATAATACTTATCTAACACCAAGCAACCTCACATAAGTTACTAATGACCTGAAGATGGCAGGGGTTTATTCAGTAATATTATCGAACACCCCAATAATAAGTCTACCAAGTAAAATCGTACTAATAATGAGCTAACTAAATAATTAGACGTCATCCTACTTGAGGGTGTGATATCTTAATACATGTGCAAGGAACAAATGGGTCCAACCTCCACCAATCAGAGGATGGGGTTTTAGATGCAGAAAGCAACGAAAATTTAGCAGCAGTGAATAGCATCATATTACCGCAAGGAAACAAATGCATGGATATTGTGTGAGTTCGTGTGTGTGGGGGGGGGGATGGAGGCCTACGTCTGGGTGTCGGAGGGGGGGGGGGATGATTGGATGTGGAAGGGGGTTGGTCAGAGCTGGATGCAGCACTCTGGACAACGGTGGCATGATTCTTTGGGGATTTACAAATATGAACTCTTGATAACTCATTCTCAAACTCTCCACAGTTTATCACGAAATCCCTCTTTTCATCGAAATGACTGCATGACATCATTTAAATATGACAGTTAATACTTATATTTTGATGTCATTGTTCATTTATTAAAACATTCATTGATCTGCCGAAAATACGGCAGATCAATGAATTAATGCCTGGTGTGTGTGTGTGTGTGTAATTCACCGGGTCGGTCAGGATCACTTGATGGTCGTGATCGTCAGCTTTTACCCTCCCGGAAGGGAGCTAAGAGCTCATATAGTCCGATCTAAGGGCAAGGCTGTGACCTTCACACAAGCACACACCAGTCCCCTTGCTCAAGGGGGACAGTAACCACCCACTTCGTCAGTGAAACTTTTCGCAACCTGAGCGAGGCGCGAACTCCCGTCCACCAGTTGGCAAGCGAGAACGTTACCACTGCACCAGCGAGCGGTGTGTGTGTGTGTGTGTGTGTGTGTGTGTGTGTGTGTGTGTGTGTGTGTGTGTGTGTGTGTGCGTGCATGCGTAAACGCGCACTCACGGGCAACATACTTGGACCTATTGCCACCAAAATTAAGATATATGTCAAACTGAACCAGTCCAGCATATGCCCTCCGCCTTTTGAGCTTAAGCCTTCTGAAATTCGTATGTGCACTACTACGGCAACCCATGAACTTGTATGTGACAGAGATGTGACCAGGTAAAGGTTATCAGGCATTATCACTTTCCCTCATCTATGCATATGTGGCGGAGTCATGGTCAGATTAGCACGTAATAAAGCATTGACACGTCCCTTCACCCATGCATATGTGGTAGAGATGTGACCAGGCTAGCTGTCGCTCTGGCTGTGAGACATCCACTCAACCGAACCATATGTAGTAGACATGTGCCCAGGCTAGCGTTCGTTTTGACACTGACACATCTCCTCAATCCACACATATGTGGTAGAGACGTGCCCAGGTTTGCGTTCGCACTGGCAGTGACACATCCCCTTCATCTACGCATATGTTGCAGAGATGTGGAGAAGCTAGCATTTACTCTGGCACTGATACATCCCCTCACTCACAGATATGTGGTAGGCTCCAGAGGAGAATTGATTGATATGGATAGTAATCTGGGCAGACAAACTCAGCTCTTGAGCTTCAGGCTTTGGGATCATATTCCACGACGTAGACCGCAGCCCCAGAATTCAGTGATATTACCTCCACAATCATCGGATATAAAAATTACAGTACCGTATATCGTGAAGGACAAGCATATGCTATGAAATTCTGGGATTCAGATGATAACGGGAGTATTTTCATTAGAGTGCAATAGGGAGAGGGATACGTAACCTAGCTACTATAACAATTTTTCTTGGTCTACATGATCATTATGGCGCCAACGGTGAAATGCAAAATTTTCGTGTACGATATTCAGAGGATGCATTATCTAAGACTTATTGCACAGAAACGTAAGATTGATGTGCAGGTACACATTTCAATTATTTTTCTGGAGAAACATGAAAATACCCAACCATAAACCTTGGATAAAATCAATCAACGAACGATACCGCGGACATTCTTATTCTGTGAATATGTCACAAGGCACGTGATTAGTATTTCTACAAAAGTGACCTGGAACTCTTAGTCAATTAAAAGTGTAACTTTCATCTTTATTTTAGCAGTAAACTGCTGTTTTAGTTATAACAATATCACTCGGACGGTAATACATTTTATCCAGCAATACCTCATACAATCTGGTATAGATTATGATTGAAAAAAATTTCTGTTCTGATGAAGTCGTCGAGATCACAGATATTTAACAAACCTCGTCAGAAATTTAAACCATAATGATGTCAAAGAGGTGTCCCTATTTTACCATGGTGCTGTAGCTTACATCAAAATTACACACCATGAAGACATGCCGCCTTTAATATTAAGCAGCCTCATGTGAATGACCTTTTTTTTTTTTTTAGCTTCCATATCTTTACAATGTGTGGGTCAGTACAACATTAATCATTGGTCTTTCCGGGACGCGTACCGACATAGCACTTCCCACTGGACAATGTGATATGAAATTTTTACTCGTAACCTCACAGGTTAGACTACGGGGTCAAAGTTATAACCTCTTCAACGGAAAGCTTTGAACTGCGTGGAGAATAGTTGGAAATCATTTGCAGATACGACATGGTAATTGTTTTTGTGCATCCACTCAAAATGTTATAATGTTAATGACAGATGCTACATTATAAAAGTATTCAACGTCCGATTATCTACTGAGGTCAAAGGATTTGCCGCTTTCACTATGATGCGATTATTTAATATACAAAGGAATATTATGATGAGCATTTTTACACACGGCACATCTACATTAGTTCATCAGGAATGAAACTAAATTCGAATCGGGATTCACTCAGACATATTATTTCAAAGCTCAACTAGAATCACCTGAAGTTGTAAAGATTACAGCGTTACTACAAGAAACGTGGAGGGTATGGCTAACGATGGATCACTTCTTTTATGAGTGTACATCACACCTGCCAGTTTCTTCCTGTGCGTCGACTTTGTAGCAGGTTCTTCAAGTGTTGTATTACGTACCATAAGGTGCTCTGAGCTGTTCAGGAGGTAAAAATCCCCGTAAGCACATCATTTATGAAGCCACACAGTGCTTTGAACTTGAAAAGTAATAAGTGAAGTAGTTTTATCTTTTCTTCTATCTATCTATATACCTAGGCTGGTTCCCCCAAGGAAAGGGAGGTAGCCGGGACAGGACGACACACTCCCCATTTACTCATCCATTCAAACACATTCATTCGCATCTTAGCCCCAAAGGGGAGAACGGACAGATCCTCACCGCACCACACCGCACAAGGGTCAACTGCGCAATGCAATAATTACATGTAAATGCATAATTACATGTAAATGAAACAGCTTAGCGGCTGCTTTCGTAAGTCTCAGTAAACATCTATTCCAAGATAGTGTACGGGCGAAGCCCGAAGGCTCTCCGAAGAAGCCGGAAGCGCTTGTACTATAGATTAACTCTTAAACAATTTAGAAAAAAATGGAAATTCTTTCTAACCCGACAGACCGCATTATGATATAGGTATCGAGCTTTGGGCCACTTTCATTTTGAATACTACCAAATATATATTAATATAAATCGAATGATGCCTAGTTTAGACACTAATACGGCGAATATTTTTCAAATATTAACTCATGCTGTTCAATACTAAGTACTGTATTACAAATATTTTTATTTGCACTGTGGTGTATTGTGAAAGAGTCGCCTCAAATCGTTATATATGTTGCACGTAACGTAGGCTATAGCAGCACATTTCTTGATCATTCATTGTAAATTTAAGGATTACCAACATAAACTGAAGTAACAAAAACGCAAAAGAATATTAATCAAAATTGATGTACTGAAATATTCTGGGGCCCATTCAATTGACTTCAGACAATAAGGACCGAGTTAGTTCCAGATTTAGTGAATGTCGTACCGAATGTACTGTACTTATGACAGCTCAAGTAATACATCTGGTACAGTGTATCAGTATCAAACCGTTCCGTTGTTCACATTTTATCTAAGCTGTCGGCGAAAGTTCATGTAATTATCATAAGGTTTGTTGGGCCAAACAGAGGATGCACCTGGGCTACAGGTTGGACATGACTGACTTGACTCCAGTACCTCTGCCAAAGAAAAACGGAGGTTATGTATATACCTCTGTCTGTATGTGTGTCCACATAATATCTCATAGGTTAGTGATGGATTTCATTGAAATTTTGTGGCTATGTGGGTCATGGGCCAAAGAGGAGTTGATAAAATGTTGGTGGTGATCTAAGTTCAATTCCCGGTTCAGGGCTTTTCTGTTTGTATGTCACAAGAAATTTCAGGAGTTATTGATGGATTCCAGTGATATATTGTGGATATTTCGGGCATGGGCCAAGGAAGAGTTAGTTAAACTTTTGTTGTGATTTGAATTGTCTGGTACAGGCGTTGGCGAAGGTATGCGCCCTCCGAGTGCTGTTTACCTGTATTGTTAAATAGATACTTGCCAGGTAGAATGGGAGAGCTAATGCAGCTGAAGAACCAGGGATAGGATATAAATAAAACAAATATAAATAAAACTAAGTGACTTTAACCATTGCATGGGGCAAAAGATGAATAAGAAAAGGCCAAAAGTCATGTTTAATAACCAAGCTTAAATTGAGGAAATAAGAATGGAAAATGAAGTTTTAGAATCAGCTAATTAATTATTATACCTAAGATAACTTGTACAGACTAACCGGTCATTCTAACCTGAAAGAAGCAGGGATAAAAAACTGGGTTGCAGAATGTTTGGTAGACAAAGTAGCATATTGCGGGACACTTTGTCACTGTGTTTAATGAGAAAAGTTTTTAATCAATGCACTCACCCCATTATGACTTACGGCTAGGGGACATGGACAATAACGGAATCCCTGGAAAGAAATTTAAGCAATGTCCAAACAGGAATGGATAGATCCATACTAGGAATCACTTTAAGAGATTAGAAAAAATCAGCTTGGATAGGAAACGGACCGAAGTAGAGGACGCAATAATCTATCTATCTATATACCTAGGCTGCTTCCCCCATGGAAAGGGAGGTAGCCGAGACAGGACGACACACTCCCCATTTACTCATCCATTCAAACACAGTCATTCGCATATTAGCCCCAAAGGGGAGAAGGGACAGATCCTCACCGCACCACACCACACATGGGTCAAATGCGCAGTGCAATCAGTGACATCCGCAGCAGGGCCCGACAGCAGAACTGGTTTACCCCTGCCACATCATAATAGACCCATCCCCTTACTCGCACCTGACCTGACTAGCTAATCAGACGTAATAATATCGATATTAATGAAGATAATCAGTGTAAAAGGCACGACGACAGATGGAAAAGGAAAGCATCAGACCAGGTACAGTAATAAGTACTTCAAAAAGACCAAAGGTAAGACTAGCAGCTACAGTAGGTGTGATGAAATTTAAAAATACATCGGGAGACATAGGGTCCCAGACAAAATACAAAGAGCAAGCGATGAAGACGGAAAATTCGTTAGAATCCGTAGGGTTCTGGAATGGAAATAAACAGTACAAGACTAGGATAAGCGAAAACGTTTGGGAAAGGCCTATGTTCTGCAGTGAAATGGTGACAGTTGATGATTATGAGATGAAGTGATGTTAGCTCTAGGAAGTCTGAAAGTCCGTCTCATGGCTACTGCCAACCTTTTATAACCTCGGCCGTGACCAGGAAGACTGCTACTTCTCCATACTCTGCTGAGGCTTGCCATAAGCTGATGCAATCAGCGGCATCACGATGGTAGACGTAATTTTTGTCTCTACGACCAGGTCCCCTCACATAATACCTAAACTCCACCGTCTCCGCACAAAGAATTTTACCAAGAGGAATATTTCTGTTCATTATCTCTAAACTTATCAAAAATATTTCTGTTCTTTATCTCAAAATTTACGAATAGCATTTTCAAGGGTGTGGGTCACTAAAGACCACAACTGGTCCGTCAGCTGCATTTATATGCACCACTGCCAAATGCTGAAGAGCACCTATGAATGACAGTTCTTTCTCTATAGTTAAGTAATTCTCTGAACTGAGTTGGACTTCTTTTTACATAGTTGAAAGAAATTTCTCTTGTCAGTCTCGTGCAACACCACCTCTCCATCCCAAATATTACTAGCAACTATTTTAACTTCAAAGAATGACCAGACCACAAGACAGTATGGGCCAGACATTACAAGAAACTTTCTCACACTCTTTTCACTCAGGAGGCGGTGGCTCAATCGGTAGAGAGGTGGCCTGCAGTCCTACTGGCCCCAGGTTCAAATCCCAGCTGGGGCAGGGAACAGTTTAAGGATTTGAATCTCATACAATCAGACTTTGCTGATCTACCAGAAGACCCGCCGACATGTCGTAAAAATACCCCCAGCTAATACCAATACACCAGTCCTGTATGAGACAGCCCTAGCACGTATTCAATATGGACGGTGGGTGTTAGCGCCGAAGTGGTGACATGTGGAGGTGTGTGGTATGCAGGAGGACTACTGGGCCTTGTAAGCAGGCTGTGAAGCCTATGCCCAGAGTCGAACACATTAAAAAAATTACTTTACGCACTTTTTCAATAAACCAGGCAAAAGTGCTATTGTACAACATAAAAAAAAAAATACATAATTTTACCATTGTACCCAACATTGCCTCAGTGGTGCTGTAACTCTATCTTAGTTTTAGGAGCAGGGAATTCCCAGGTGAACTCAAACTTTGCTGTGGAAGATGTGACTAAACCCAGTCGGATAATGTCCCAGACATTTTACTTGAAATTTAAGAAATGCACACTTGAACAGGTTAGCTACTAAACTAGCATGATACGCATTTGTAACAAAGAATCTTGTTAGACTGAATGCATTGCTATGTCATCAAGATAAGTAATCCTCCAAAACATCAGCGACTCTGTTCATTGCCTACTGAAATGTGGCAGGAGCATTCTTTATTCCAAATATCACCACTTTAAATTTGTATCTGTATTCGTTACAGAGTACGAGACTTATTTGGCTCTATCAGAGGGAGGTGCCTGCCGGGTAACGTTTAAAAAAGTCTTCCTTGCTGATCTACCTTGCACTGCCAATCCAATCAACAAAGTAATCTAATTTAGGCAGGAGGTAAGTATGTTTTTATCAGGTTGTAAATTTCAAAGGTAATCAGTGTAGCACTGATATAATCCACCGGGTTTAAGAACTAACATGACAGATGAGCATCACTCGTACTGTCAAGGTTCAGTCAAAACGTGCTGCAACATGTAGTCCAGATAGCTTTGGAGAAGGGTTTCCCTCTTTGGTCTCTAATGGCAGAGCAGCTGCTTCAAAGACTTGACTCTCTGACGTCATAGGCATGCTTGGCCATTTACAGTATGTCAAACCTGGAGAGTCTTGGAACACCTCAGGATACTTGTCAAGTACAACACTCAGCTCTGCCTTCTTCTGGGTTGTTAAATGGAAAAGCCTATTAGGCATTTCCTTACAACACTGCTGATTCTCTCAATAGTTTCCAGCATGATCCAGTGACTAAGGAAAACCTGCCTCCGCAACCACCTTTACAGGGATCAGTGTATCAATTGCAGGACTACTATCTGGCTCAGTTCTCCCATTGTAGTCCTTCATCATGCGCGCATGACACTACGAGTTTTCCTTCGATCAAGGGCGGCCATTACATACTTCAACTTTCTTACTCTTTTCTCGACAGTGTATGGCCTGGTAAAGTTGGCTTGAGAGATAGACCATCCACAGGTAGCAGTATTAACACCTGATCACTTGATTGAAATACACGTTCTCTAGCCTTCTTGTTCGTCATGATACCGTGCTTTCATTTTCTTTGGAGAGGACTCCAGGATCTGCCATGCTGACTCCCAGTTCGTGCTCATTTTCTCCTTGGATTCTGATGTACGAGTATAAGTCACACACTACCTTCACACTCTACTTCTTGTCACTATTTTTTTTAGCAGTTCCAAGGGTCCTCTTACATCATCCCCAATATCAGCTCAAAAGGGCAGTAACTCAATTGATCATTTGGTTGCTCTGCGGTAGCAAACAATGCAGACAGCAAAAGTTTATCACAGTACTTTTAATTGTGAAAATAGTAGTTTTTCGACACAGAATTATGGGTTCATGAAATATGAAGGTGGATGGAATAGTTGGTGAGTGGGGGTGTGCCTGCTGAGATAGATGAGAAGAGAATGGCAGTGCGTTAGTGGACATTTGTGCCAGGAGGGGGTTGGTGATAGCCAATACTCTCTTCAGACACAAAATGACCCACAGGTATACATGGCGAGTGATGAGAAGGGTGGGTGGTGAACTGAATGAAAGAAAGGCAATGATTGATTATGTGTGTGTGGATGAAAGGATGCGAAAATGTGTAATGGATGCAAGAGCTTATAGAGGCTGGGGGAGTGGACTTTCTGACCACTACTTGGTGGTGACCAGAATCAAAATCCAATTAAGATGGAGAAATAGAAGAAGGGATGGACAGGAAGGAGTATTTGTAAGGAGAGTGGAAAGGTTACAAGAGGATGAGAAAAAGGCAGAGAATAAGAGAGAAGTCGAGGAACGACTGGGCAAATATGAACTGGAGCAGATGGGGGACGTGGAAGGTGTGTGCAGGACATTCACAGAAGAAGTATGTGCAGCATGTGATGTGGTGTGTGGGATGAAGAGAAGACGGAGGGGTGTGCAAGGAATAGCGTGGTGGAATGAAAAGGTGAGACAGGCTGTGGCACAAAAAAAGAAAGCATACAATGAATGGATGAGAAATAGGGGCGTGGAAGAAGTTGAGAGGCGGAAGAGAGAGTTATATGTAGAAAGAAAGAGAGAGGTGAAAAGATTAGTAAGAGAGAGAGTAAGAAGAGAGTGGATGAGGAATTTGGAAGGAACTTGAGTGTAAACTGGAGGGACTGTAAGAAAATGTTCTGGAAAGAGGTGAAAAGAGTAAGACAGGATGGAAGTGAAGTTAGCAGGGGAGTGAAAGATAAAAATGGTAGATTACTAGTGGAGAAGGGAGAAAAAGTGAGCAGATGGAGAGAACACTTTAAGGAACTGTTGAACATACAGGATGGAAGTAATGCGAGTATAAGTGGCTGGGGAATGGCTGGGAGATGGGGGGAGGTGAGAAGACAGGAAGAAATCAGTAGGATAGAAGTTGTGGAAGCAATGAAGAAAGTTAAATCGGGGAAAGCCCCAGGAATTGATGGAGTGTGTGGTGAAATGCTGAAGCATGGGGGAGAGATAGTAGTAGAAAGGATGTGGAAAATGTGCAGATTGACCTGGGAGGAAGGTAGAATCCCGAAGGATTGGAAGTCAGGTATAATTATTCCCTTGTACAAAGGAAAAGGGGAAAAAGAAGTGTGTGGTAATCATAGGGGCATTTGTCTTCTTAGTATAATAGGAAAAGTGTATGGTAGGATACTTATTGGCAAAGTTAGAGAAAGAACAGAGGAATTAGTTGGAGAAGAACAGGGAGGCTTTAGGAAGGGAAGAAGTTGTGTAGATCAGATATTCATTCTTAAATCTTTAGTAGAAAAGTTTCTAGAGAAGGGAAAGAAGTTGCATGCGGCTTTCATGGATTTGGAGAAAGCATATGACAGGGTGGATAGACAAGGATTGTGGAAAGTATTAAGAATATATGAAGTAGATGGGAAGTTGTTGAACGGTGTGAAGAGTATGTATGATGGTGCTAAGGCTGCAATGCGTGTGGATGGTGAACTGAGTGAATTTTTCTCTTTGAAGGTTGGGTTGAAACAGGGACGTGTCATGTCTCCATGGTTGTTCAATCTGTACATGGATGAAGTAATAAAAGAGGTACAAGGTAGGGTAGTGGATGTTGGAGTGGCCCTGGTGAGAGAGGGTAGTATTTGGAAACTCCCTGTACTGTTGTTTGCAGATGATACTGTGTTGTTGAGTGAAGACGAAGGAGAGCTGCAAGGCTTGGTGGATGAGTTTGGGAGAGTGTGTAAGAAACGGAATCTAAAGGTGAATGTAGGGAAGAATAAAGTGATGGTCTTTGAGAGAGGTGAAGTCAGTGAATGTACAGCGAGATTGGATGGTGAGGAATTGGTAAATGTGAGTACGTTTAAGTACTTGGGTAGTGTGATGAGTAAGGATGGAGGTTTGGAGGGTGAAGTGCTTGAAAGGGTACAGCAGGGAAGAAAGGTTGTTGGTTCCTTGAAAGCAGTGATAAGAAGCAGGGAAGTGAGCATGGAAGTGAAAAAGTTACTACATGACAGTATTGTGATACCAACTCTAACGTATGGAAGTGAAGCTTGGACGTTGCTGGAAGGACACAAGTCAAGAGTGAGAGCAGTGGAAATGAGTTATTTAAGATGAGCCTGTGGAGTCACATGGAGAGACAGGCTGACAAATGAGGATATAAAGGAGTGTTGTGGTGTGGATTTGTATGTGATAGGAAGCGTTAGGAGGAATACACTGAGGTGGTTTGGCCATGTGGAGAGTATGGAGGGTGAAAGACTGACGAAGAAAGTGTATGTGAGTGAGGTGGAGGGGGGAAGAGGGAGGGGGAGGCCAAGAATGAGTTGGAGGGATGGGGTGGAGAGGTATATGAGAGAGGGGGGTGTGAGTTGGGAGCAGGGCAGTGAAATGGCGGGGGACAGTGCGACGTGGAGACGATTAGTTTGTGGTCACCCCTTACGGGATTGTGGCATCTGGCAATAGACAGGTAGATAGATGAAATCTCCCTTAAGCTCCCTAATGCTGACCAATGTTTTAGAGGTAATCTGCTCAATCTGCACTTTTTTTTTTGTCTGAAACCTATAAACTTAAAATTCCTACACTGACTTGTTTTATATCCTCTTTGATAACCCAGATCTAGTGTGTAACTTTAGCCATTCCTTTCCAACTGTTGCAGCTGAATTGGTTTTCAGTGAAACTGGATCAAGGTACCTGGTAGACACGTTAATCATACCAAAAATATAGGAATGCCCAGAAGAGGTCTTTGGCAAAGGTCCAGTTATGTCTTCCATTACTCAGTTGAAAGTTGCTTCAAATCCAGGCAGCGGGACAAAAGATGCCACAAAAACCGGTTGGTTATGCTTACTTGCCAGATGAGATACATGACAGGCCTTTCAGCATTATGCAACATCCAAGTTTTTCTGTACACCATAAGTGACCAATCAATGAAGAGCCATAAGCTATGTTTATGATACCATCGCTATGTACCCAAGGTACCGCTACCTGAAGAACAATCACGCAAACATTGTCTGCTGCGGTAAAGGGATCTTCGCCTATTTAGAAGAGTGATGAGTGTAGTGGTGGATTGGCATAAGTATTCGTCAGCCTGTTATCTTTGACCCATGCCTGCAGTGTATTGGGGTAGTGTTGTTGTTGTGTGCAAATTGTATCTGCAGTGGTGCTTGAAGTTTCTGTTATAACGTGATTTGTATATGCGACAATTTATGTGGGCTATTGGGGTATAGGAATGTCCAACATGTATAGATTTAAAATAGTTAAAATAAGGAAACCCTGTAGAACTCTGTTAATGAGATTTCGTGTTTGTGATATCTTGCCCTGGGAAGAAATATGTGCTTGTTTACCAGAACAGGAGATGGCAAGCCAGTGTTTGGTGTTTTTCTTCATGTTTGTATTATAGATTCTGGTAATAAGTTTGCATCCAAGATGGCATCAAAACCTTTACATATGTTTGTTATTCTCAGAAGTGTAAGCTGTGTGGGTCGCAGAGAGTTGATACCATCAGATGCGCACGGTGTGAATTTGGTTAGTAAGGTGATCGTGGAGTGTTGTGCACTAAAGCTGTGTTGTAAAAGGACGAGGGGGATATGACGTGTGACTTTATTAAGGACTGGGCATTCAGGTATCTTGGGAAGTTTGCTGAGTAGTATTATAGGTCTGTAAAAAGAAGATTGTTGTGGGTCCATGTTTAGTTTACAAATTGGGATTTTTTCAGTGGTTCCAAATATTGGAAATGCTACAATGTGCATATAATTTATTGCTAATGATTGTCAGGGCTTGAATGCCGTGTGGTCCTAAACGTCTCAGGCATATGTTGCTGATGCCATTGAGCTCTGTGCTTTTACGTTGCTTTATTTTCTTGATAATGATGCGTATCTATTCTAAAGTGAAGTGTATTAAGTTGTGGTCGAGTGGAATTTGCAGACTCCAGGAGAACGTACTCCTTTTCTTGTTAGGAAAGGATGTGATGGTTGTTGGAAGTGATAGGTTTATGGGTCTTGGTGATACTTGTTTGTGAATTAGTGGTACTGTTCAATGTTTCTAAGGGTTGAGACGGGTCTGTGAAGGGTAAGAGTATTGTCACAAAGGCTCTCCATTTTTTTTTTTTTTTTTTTTGATGGAGGGGTGGATATGTTTCTTAATAGAAGAAGCCTTGTGATAACAGCTTTGAGGGGTGGGGAGGTTGTATTTGAGTGAGTTCAATTGCTTTTTGAGGCAAGCAATCTCCAGTGTAAAGACTGGTTTGTGTATCTTCCATTGCCTCCTGGAATATGGTGCTTGTCTGCATTAATTATGGGATGAATGGAATTCGCAGTGTGGCTGTCAACGTTACTGAAGAACGTGTCCTGTTTCTTCATCGAATTTTGTCCAGTCTGCTTTCTTTTGAGTTTGTGTACGTGACATATGAACGCTATGTTTCGAGTGTGTTTGTATGGTGATAATGATAAGGAGGTGATCTGATGGGAACCTGGATGCTGTCTATCACGTGAAGCTGAGTGAAGGTGTGTGCAAATAAACTGGAGTCTGGCAAAGGGAGGAAGCGGTGTGCTTGGTGTGGGAAGTAGGTGTATTGTGAAGTGTCGCTGAGAATATAAAAATTGTTGAGCTGTGATGCAGTGTTGAGGCCTTGGCGGTTGTTCTCATTCTGTTTGTATGAGTTGGTGTTTATAATGTTAAAATCTCTAGCAGTTATAGTTTCATTCACTTCTTCATTTCTGCAACATTTGCTGTCTTTCTTCTAACATTCTCTGTGTTGAATATCATCTCTCCTTCTCTAAACCTCACCTTCTCTTCTTAGCAGAGACTCAGCTGTCTGAGGCAACTGACAGCAAACCCTTTTCTGTATCCTCCTACTTTATACTCATTCCAAAGCCAAAGGTGACTGTTGTGTGTATATATGCAACGATCTATCTTGCTCTAGTGTTCCTGAATTTGATTCTTCTGAATTCTCTACTCTCTGGCCTCGGCTCTCCTGTCATTCTCTGACTAAATATATCTGTGCTGTTTACTTATCTCCAAATTCTACTGACTATCAAAAATTCATCGACTATCATACTTCTACGATGGAACACATTCTATCCATTTCTTCTTTCTCTGAAATCTCCATTCTAGGGGATTTCAATGTTCACCACCACCTTTGGCTCTCCTCTCCTTTCACTGATCCACCTGGTGAACAAGCGAACACCTTTTCTATCCTTAATGACCTAGAGCAGCTTGTACATCACCCTACCCGTATCCCTGGCTGTCTTGGAGAGAGCTCCAACATGCTTGACCTCTTCCTTACAACTAATCCGTCTGCTTACACTGTTAACCTGTTTTCTCCATTGGGCTTCTCTGATCATAACCATATTACCTTAACCTGTCCCATCGCTCCGGTATGGTCTGTGGACCCTTCAAGGAAGCACCATCTGTGGTACTTTGGAGCTGTGGCTCTGGAGGCCCTCAGGCAGTACTTCTTTGATTTTCCCTGCAATGATTATTGCTTCCATGGCCGTGAGCCATCTGATTGTGCCTTGCGCATTATGGAGGTTATTCTCTCGGGCATGGAAGCAAACATTCCTTTCTCATATCCTCTGACTAATGCAAGAAAGCCTTGGTTTAATCACGCTTGTTCTGTTGCTGCCCACAACAAAGAGAGGGCCTATAAAAGGTACCGGAGCCAACCCACCCTTGAATCACATCTTTTTTTCGTTTCTGCCCGGAATCGTGCTAAGTCTGTTCTTCGCTCTGCTAAAAATAATTTCATCCGTACTAAATGCTCTCAACTCACCAACTCGAATTCTTCCCGCTCCTCCTGGCACCTTGCCAAAAGCCTTTCTAAAAACTTTACCTCACCATCCTTCCCTCCTCTTTTCTACTCTGATGGTTCTGTAGCTATTTCTTCTACTGATAAAGCAGATCTCTTTGCTCAGACATTCTCCTCCAATTCCACCTTAAACGATTCTGGTGCTGTTCCTCCATCATTTCCCCCCCACAGACTTCCACATGGCTGACATGAAAATGTCTTCAGCTGATGTATTTTCTGCCATCACTGGCCTCATTACTAATAAGGCATATGGACCCGATGGAGTCCCTCCTGTTGTTCTTAAGAACTGTGCTTCTGTGCTTACACCCTGCCTAGGTAAACTGTTTCGCCTTTGTCTTTCAACTTGTACCTTTCCTTCTTGCTGGAAGTTTGCTCTCATTCAGCCAGTCTCAAAGAAGGGTGACCAGTTTCAACCCTCCAACTATCGTCCAATTGCTTTAACATCCTGTGTCTCAAAAGTTTTCGAGTCAATTCTTAATAGAGAAATTTTAAAGCATCTTTCCTATCAGAACCTTCTTTCTGATCGTCAGTATGGGTTCCGTCACGGATGCTCCATTGGCGATCTTCTCACCTTCCTTTCAGACTCCTTGTCATCCTCCTTTCGGGACTTTGGCGAAAGCTTTGCCATTGCACTTGACACATCAAAGGCTTGCGATCGAGTCTGGCATAAATCGTTAGTTTCCAAACTGCCCTCTTACGGTTTCTGTCCTTCTATCTGTGCCTTCATCTGTAGCTTCCTTTCTGGTCGTTCTATAGCTGCTGTTGTAGAGGGCCATCGTTCTTCTCCTAGATCTATCAACTGTGGTGTTCCTCAGAGCTCTGTCCTATCACCAGCTCTCTTTCTTTTATTCATCAATGATCTTCTAAGCTGTACATGTAACCCTATCCACTTGTACACTGATGACTCCACCCTTCACCTTTCCATTCGGTTTCCGCAACGTCCATCTCAGCAGTTACTTCAACAAACAAGGGATGAGACTATGGCACACCTAATGTTTGACTTTGCTCGTAACTCTGAGTGGGGTAAACAAAAATCTGGTTGTCTTTAATGCATCAAAGACTCAGTTTTTACACATATCAACCCGTCAAAATTTTCGACAAGAGTACCCACTTAAGTTTACTAATATCCAGCTCAACCCTGCATCATCCATGAACATGCTTGGTGTTTCATTCACTCGAGACTTATTTTGGAAAGATCATATTGCATCTCTTGTAAAATCTGCTTCCAGGAGAACTGTGCTAAGCAGACTCCGTACCTTCTTTACCCATGCACAGTTGTTGATTTTATACACGGGTTTTATTCGCCCCTGTTTAAAGTACATCTCTCATGTGTGGGAAGGCTCCCCACATACAGCTCTTCTCTATAGGGTGGGGTCATAGGCTTTTCGTCTCATCAACTCTCCTCCTCTTACTTGCCCCGTTCAAACTTTGTCTCTTCGCCGCACTGTTGCCTCTTTATCTCTTTTCTATTGCTACTTCAATGGTCACTGGTCCTCTGAACTGTCTGCTTGCATCCCTCCACCTCTACGACGAGTGCGTAGCACCCGTCTAGCAACAAACTCTCACCCCTTTTCTGTCCAACTCTCTAATGCAAGATTTAACCGTTACTCCCAGTCCTTCATTTATGCAAGAGGTCAACTCTGGAACTGTTTCCCTCTGTCTGTATTTCCTACTTCCTATGATCTCAAGTCTTTCAAACGCAGTATGTCCAGGCATCTCGAAATAAATGGATCTTGATTTTGGCTCTTGTGTGTGTTTTTTTTTTCCTTGGAAGGAACTGTTTTGTGGGATCGAAGCCATTGGTTCCTTCTTCCTCACATAAAAAAAAAAATACATGTGTTAGGGGAGGAGCTGATGGTTGTGTTGCTGTGGTATGACGTGAAAATTTTTACTTCTAGTTTCTGACTAGATTTGACACTGAGTGACTATTTCTCATGTGGTGGACGAGTGACTGTGTTGTCTGTGCTTAGTCTCTGTAGAGGATGGGTGTGTGAATGCAAGTGATGAGGCCTCCTCCATGGCCTTCAGTTCTGTTTGTGTTGACGTTTGAGTACTGACTTGTGTGTTGAGTTTTCTCCGTGTTCCACGTAGGAGTGCAGTGCATATGTTTTGATAATGATAATGATTTTCTAGTGCTGAAACCACCAGTAATTATTTATCAGATGCTTTTGCTGCGTGTTCCAGGAAAAGTATGTTTATATAGGTCTGTACTGTAGGTGAAGTGTTTGTGTGCGGGGGTTGAGTTGTGGTGGCAGTGGCTGTGTCGGTAAAGGAGTTGTTGGAGAGAGTGGGGGAGATTGTATGTGAAGTGACAAGAGGACAATTAGCGGATGTGCTATGGTGCTGTCTGGTAACTGTATGCGTAGAGCATGTGGTGTGGACGCATTATCTGCAAAAACTACACTGAACAGATCCATGTTTTCATATAGTGTTTGTTATGGGTAGGGAGCAAGCCGGCAAATGTATAGTGTTTGAAGCCAAGAATTGCTCCAAATTTTTCCACAAGCTTGGGGAGGAGGGAAATGACTGCTAGAGAGCAATTTCGCATTGTGTAGAAGATGACGCAGGGAGCAGTGGCCCACTCACGCGGAAAAGAGCGCCTTGCCAGGTTGAAGAATATCATATTCACAGAACACCAGGCATGTTTGACGAATTCGCATGTGCGCTTCCTAGTTTGGAGTGCACAGCACTACCTAGGTAGCCTCCCCTCCAGCACCACAAACACATTAATATCTGATAATTGTCAGACTGAATGTGGATTTATCAACGAGAAACACCATACCGGGCTATACTGGAGAATATGGAGTGTGAAAATCCTTAGGCAGCTGAAATGAAGTATCGTAAGAGGCATCTTTAGAGTAAACCACTGTGTGAAACTTCTTTATGTGACTGATCAGGCCGCTTCTAGATGAGCGCCTGCATCTAAAAAGAGAGCTTCGTCTTTCATTAGTGTAAAAGCCTAGCTCCCAGCCACCGATGGTAACTCTTACTTGCTTGGCTGATTAATCCAGATCAGTATTTAAACACAGGGATGCTTTGAACCAGTGAAATAGTGAAGTTGATGGTCAAGTGTTACAGGAGTTGAAAACTTATCGTACGATCACTTGATGTAATGATTCATGTAACTACACTGAGCAACAAAGCACATAATTTCTCACAGACCAGGAAACGGTTTACTACCCTGGATGGTAACCGTTACAACCAAATGGGAACTTGGTTTTCGCGAGAGTAAAGGCGCTCCAACTGGATGTGGCGAAATAGGTTTACATCCCAGGGGGTAGTTCGGTTTATTACCCAAGTAATATAACTTAGAGGAGGTGAGTGGTCACTCTGCAATAAATATCTAGACCAAACAGCCTAGCCCTGGGCACTTATACTCTTGAGGAGAGAATAAAGACTAGAATGACAGAAATATTCATTTTCTATATATATATATATATATATATATATATATATATATATATATATATATATATATATATATATATATATATATATATATATATATATATATATATATATATATATATATATATATACTATATATATATATATATATATATATATATATATATATATATATATATATATATATATATATATATATATATATATATATATATACTATGGTCTTTTCAAGACAAATTCCGAGAGAATGAAACCACATGTATGTTCAAAGATGAAGCAGGACTGATTTCGATATTCTTAACAATTAAACGATGCTCCTGCATAGGATTATGGTCTGTTTAAAGATGTAAGAACTGAGTTCTTGATGCACTAAAAACAACAAGATTACATTTACCCCAATCAGAGATATGAGTCATATCAGACATTGGGTGTGCTATGACCTCAACCTTTGTCTGTTGAAGTCTTTTCAATGCAAGGTGTCCACCCATCTCAAAATGAATGGATTCTGAATATGTGTCTGTCTTTATTTTCTTTCATACGGTAATTTTTCTTGGCAGGAGCAACCTGCAGGCTTCTTGATTATGGTTCCTTCTTCCTTGCCTAAATAAAAGCTCCAAAGTGCCACAGCTGCCGCTTCTTGGTAGGGTCCACAGGTCTTACTGGAATGATTGGACAGGAATAGGGATTAGGTTGTGACTGGAAGACCCCAAAGGTGTGAAAATATTAACAGTGTAAGCTGAAGGATTACTTATAAGGAAGAGGAAAAATATGTTGAGCCTCTCTCCAAGGAGGTCTGGGATAAGGATAGGGTTGTACAAGCTGCTCTGGGTCATTAAGGATAGTATAGATGTAGGCATCTTCACAGGTGGATCAGTGAATGGGGAGGAGAGCCAATGCTGGTGGTTAACACTGAAATCACCTAAAATAGAGATTTCAGAGAAAGGAGAAATTGATGGGACTTGTTCCATCTTAAAACTAAGATAGTCAAAGAATTTTTCGTAGATGATATTCTGGGTAAATACAGAGCAGAGATACAATTAGTCAGAGATTGACATGATAGCGGAAGACAGAGAGTACAGAATTCAGAAGATTCAAATTCAGGAACATGAGAGCAAGGTCTGTTGTGTACATACACACAATAACCACCACTGGCTTTGAAGTAAATATAGATAAAGCAGGAGGCAGCTGAGTCTCACTGAGGAAAAGGAGGTGAGGTTTAAAGGAAATCAGATGGTGTTCAACAGAGAGAAAATTAGAGGAAAGGCTACGAATGTTGCAGAGATGAATAAATAGTGGGTAGACAATGGTCCAGTGCATCTCACAAACATAATCTAGCATGATTCGGAATTGCTCTGTTGTTCAAGTAGAACCTTGTAGGGGATGTCGGAGTTGGTGCTGATGAAGCCAACACATAGTGGGTTCCAAGTCCCAGGCTCCAGTGACCCATTAAAGGTCAATCTCTGCCCTTCCACCGCAACCCACACCCGGAATGAATCCACTCCTGCAACATGAAAACTTAAATTAATATAAGAAACCCCACAGTTTTTAAATACGATTATATATATATATATATATATATATATATATATATATATATATATATATATATATATATATATATATATATATATATATATATATATATATATCCTGAATAGGTACATGAAGGACTTGTAGCTTTCTCCTGTCGATGAGAAGGCAACGTTATCAAAAGTCTGATTTGTGGTGGTGTGGCCTCCCGGTAATTCGTGTCGCCGTTCATAATCCTGGGACAATCTTTCTGAAGAAGGTAATGAAAATCCTCTACACTCACACGAGAACAGCTTTTGAATAGTGCTTGATCATCGGTTAGCAATTTGTCAAAAAAAAAAAAAATCATTCTGAGCAATGTTACTGCCGATAAACAACTCTCTTTTCCACCTGCGGTGCTTTCTTCATTTTTTTTTTTTTTTCGAGTGTTGAGCAGCACCAGAAACGCAGCAACAATAGCGATCATCTCCTAACATCGCGTCGACAACTAGCTCAGATTTGGTTGAATCTGTGGAAACGGTTTTGTGGCATTCATCATAAAACTTATCATGTAGCATGCTGCATGAAGCAACAATGTTTCCTTGTTGCAGGCAACATGTTTCCTCGTTGAAAGCTGCATTCAACATACGGTTTGAAAGCCTGGCAGGTCGCATGCTACATGTTGCCTTGTGTTGCCCCAGTGGAATCCCGCCTTTAAATGTCCTGTTGCTCACGCTTTGCGAAATTAATCTAAGGATCATACTTGCTCAATTTTTTGCATTAACACACTGTTGGCTTGGTTTGAGGCCTTAATAACAATGAATCTAAGATCATTTTTACATTCTGATCTTTTAATTTCTTTAGCTTTTATCTAAGTTGTATCAAGTAATTCTGATTGTCTTGTCCAAGTTAAGTACTTTACATTTTCCAATATTAAACGCCGTGTGTCAATCTTTAGACCATTTGGATAACTTATCGACGTCCTTTTGAAGTTTATCACAGTCGTAAGTTGACTTACTGATAGGTCCGATTTTTGTGTCATCGGCAAATTTGCTAATACTGCTACTGATTCTGCAGTGCAAGAGTACACAACAGGCGGTACAGACCCTGACACATCAGTCCGATGAAATCATGCAACACACACAAATGACGATGATTTTCACTGTTTCCATATTCGGCATGTCTAACCACAGCTCTGAGATATCAGTTAATGATGCTGAAGATCTGGGGGCAGTCAGTGTTGTATTCTTCAGTCAGCATGTGTATTGTATACATGTAAATCCGTAATTCCTTTGAGCAACCACTAAAATGCAATGAAATTCGTATATATATATATATATATATATATATATATATATATATATATATATATATATATATGCTGATGATTTGGTATTGATTGCAGAGAATGAAAGGGAGGCGGAGGAAAGGTTTAGGAAGTGGAGAGATGGTATGGGGCAAAAGGGTTTAAGGGTAAATGCAGATAAAACAAAAGTGATGATATCTAGGGTTGGTGGCGGTACTGTCAAAGACGAGGGAGAGTGGCCATGTGCAGTTTGCCACAAGGGCGTGGGAAGTAATTCCATCTTGTGCGGTGTGTGTAATAAATGGGTGCATAAGAGATGTAGTGGTATCAGAGGTAGACTGCGAGATAATGCTGATTTTATGTGTACGGCGTGCCGGGGTGAGCAGGTGGAGATCGTCAGACGTGAAAGGATTGAACTTGCTGGTGAATCTCTTGAGTGTGTGGAAGAGTTTTGTTATTTGGGAGACATGTTGTGTGCTGGAGGTGGGGCTGGAGCTAGCTCTGTGGCTAGGGTGAGGAGTGGTTGGAAGAAGTTCAGGGAGCTCTTGCCTCTCCTGACATTGAGAGGGCTCTCCCTACGTGTTAAGGGGTCTTTGTATGCAGCATGTGTTAGGAGTGTAATGCTGTATGGCAGTGAGACCTGGGCAGTGAAGGAGGAAGACATTCTCCGGCTCAGACGTACAGAAATGACAATGATTAGGTGGATGTGCAGTGAGTCCCTGCGTCCAAGGCCTGGAGGGGCTGGGTTTACAATGGAAGAGTTGAGAGGTAGGATGGGACTGGAGTGTATTGGTGTTGTGATGAGGAGAGGTAGATAGAGGTGGTTTGGACATGTGGAGAGGATAGGGGATGATAATTGGGTGAGGAAGGTGAGAAGTGTTAATATTGGGGGTGGGGTTATGAGGGGTAGACCGAGAAAGACATGGGACGAGGTCATTAAGTGTGACCTTAGGGTTAAGGGACTGAACAGGGAGGCTGCAATGGATCGGGCAGCGTGGAGAGCCGCCATTAGGTGACCAAGGCCACACATGCAAGCATGTTGGAGCCTTTAAAAACGAAAACGAAAAACGAAAACGATATATATATACAGTATATATATATATATATATATATATATATATATATATATATATATATATATATATATATATATATATATATATATATATATTCTCTCTCTCTCCCTATACGAATTTCATTGCATTTTAGTGGTTGCTCAAAGGAATTACGGATTTACATGTATACAATACACATGCTGACTGAAGAATACAACACTGACTGCCCCCAGATCTTCAGCATCATTATAACTGATATCTCAGAGCTGTGGTTAGACATGCCGAATATGGAAACAGTGAAAATCATCATTTGTGTGTGTTGCATGATTTCATCGGACTGATGTGTCAGGGTCTGTACCGCTTGTTGTGTACTCTTGCACTGCAGAATCAGTAGCAGTATTAGCAAATTTGCCGATGACACAATAATCGGGCCTATCAGGAAGTCAACTTATGACTGTGATAAACTTCAACAGGACGTCGGTAAGTTATCCAAATGGTCTAAAGATTGACAAACGGCGTTTAATATTGGAAAATGTACTTAACTTGGGCAAGACAATCAGAATTACTTGATACAACTTAGATAAAAGTTAAAGAAATTAAAAGATCAGAATGTAAAAATGATCTTAGATTCATTGTTTTTAAACACCTCAAACCAAGCCATCAGTGTGTTAATGCAAAAAATTGAGCAAGTACGATCCTTGGATTCATTTCGCAAAGCGTGAGCAACAGGACATCTAAAGGCGGGATTCCACTGGAGCAACACAAGGCAACATGTAGCATGCGACCTGCCAGGCTTTCAAACCGTATGTTGAATGCAGCTTTCAACGAGGAAACATGTTGCCTGCAACAAGGCAACATTGTTGCTTCATGCAGCATGTTACATGAAAAGTTTTATGATGAATGCCACAAATCCGTTTCCACAGATTCAACCAAATCTGAGCTAGTTGTCGACGCGATGTTAGGAGATGATCGCTATTGTTGCTGCGTTTCTGGTGCTGCTCAACACTCGAAAAAAAAAAAAATAATAAAAGAAAGCTCCGCAGGTGGAAAAGAGAGTTGTTTATCGGCAGTAACATTGCTCAGAATGATTTTTTTTGACAAATTGCTAACCGATGACCAAGCACTATTCAAAAGCTGTTCTCGTGTGAGTGTAGAGGATTTTCATTACCTTCTTCAGAAAGTTTGTCCCAGGATTATGAACGGCGACACGAATTACCGGGAGGCCACACCACCACAAATCAGACTTTTGGTAACTTTGCCCTTCTCATCTACAGGAGAAAGTTACAAGTCCTTCATGTACCTATTGACGATTTCTGCATCGACTATTTTGGGGACTGTGCCAGAGGTTTGCTAAACAAATACTGAAGCATTACGAGACGTTGTGAAAGTAAGTTTTATATATCAGTGTTTATACTATTACTGTTACTACTACTATTGCTACTACTGCTACTGCTACTACTGCTACTGCTGCTACTACTACTACTACTACTACTACTACTACTACTACTACTACTACTACTGCTTCTACTACTACTACTACTACTACTATTGCACCTAATTATCATTATCATCCAATCCATTTTTGCCCCTTTAAGACCGTAGAGGACAGGGGCTAGACTACTCAGTCCCGATGTTTAAAGCGAGGGTAACAAGTCACTCACTCCTAAGTGGCGTTATGAAATTAATTAACATCAACCATCCTCAGATGTAAACCTTTATGAGTCACATCCGGTTGGAGTATCTCAACCCACTAATCAACAAGGCGTCTATTAAGTTATATGATTACCACCCAACGTTGTAGTTGGTTTCCTGGGTTGCAAGAAATAATTTGGCTTGTCACTCAGTGCAGAATTACCTGAAGGTAGCACTGCATCGAGTGAGTCGATGGTGGGCGCCCCCACCTACCAAATAATAATAATAATAATAATAATAATAATAATAATAATAGTAGTAATAGTAATAATAATAATAATAATAATAATAATAATAATAATGAAAATAATTAAAATGCAGTGTAGTCTCACAGAGGGCAGCCCAACACCCCCAAAAGGAACCTACTGATGGGCAAATAGAGCGCAACCTCACTCTGGGCGACAGGGACATAAGTTCGCCTGGGCCGCACGCCCCTATGACCCGGAGCTCGCCTGCCGCCATCATAGCAGGAAAGCGAGACTACCTTCTGGGCAAGCCGACCACCACAACCACGGGGTGGGGTTAACTCTAGCTCCAGTCAGCACCCCTGAGATGGTCGGTAGCCTCTCAACCCTCCTACAGGAGATGGCCTGCAGCCGCTCTAAAGGTAATAAGGAGATGACTGGTAGCCGCTTCCACCTTCTTCAGGAGATGGCCAGAAGCCACTCTGAAGGTGCCCTTAAAGAGACAGCCTGTAGCTGCTCGATCCTCCTGCAGGAAACAACCAGTAGCCACTCCAGTGGTAACAGGAGATGGTAGGTAGCCGCTCCTGCCTTCGTCAGGAGTCGGTCGGTAGCCGCTCTGAAGGTGTCTTCGAATCTGCCTGTAGCCGCTCCCTTCCCCAGGCCACGGCCAGTAGCCAGGCCTTAGCAACGGCCAGTAGCTGCGCCCCTAGAAGGCCATGGCCAGTAGCCAGGCCCTATGGCAGGAGACGGCCGGTAGCCACTCCTCCATCAGGTGCTGACTCCTACCCACGAGACTACGACCCAGAGGGAGGCCCCAGCCTGGAGGACTGCCGGAGAGGCCCTGTGAGCACCACCGGGCTCTTCTCATTACAACCGGTTCCTGAAAGGACTTGCCTGATGGACCCCGACATAGGCTGACGCAGCAGCCCATTCCTGATGGCGTCCCCGACCACCGGAGACCACAGCCCATGGAACCTCCAGACCGCCCCCAGGACCCACAGGCAGGACATCCCTACACCCCGATGCCGGAGACCCTCTTCCACTGTCAGGCGCCTGAGCGAGAGGTTCAGGCAGCTGTTCGGCCCCAGCCCAGAGGGCCAGACTCCCGCCCCAAGCCCCAAGAGTGCGGGAACCTTCGCCACCAGCAGCCCTGGACGAGAGGACGCCCCTACATGTGATCCTGTGGCCCCTGAATATGAAGGCCCCTGGCAGAACTCAGCCCCGTCAGTACTGAGGCTGAGTCGTTCCCGCCACCCTTGTATCTGACTGCCAGTACGCCCAGTCCCGAAAGTGAGTGACAGTGAAGGCACAGTACAAGTGATATGGTGAAGCGAGGGCAGAACAGTGAATTATCAGAATACGGGAAGTCAGTGATAAAACTATCAGTGGTAATGTAAAAGAAAGGTGGAATAAATAAGGTAACAGTGAGACAGAGCATACGGCCGGGTAGTGGAATAAATGTCTGTCTTAGTGAATACGCTACCATATAGTGATACAGCCTCACATTAAGATCATACTGAGGCCCCAGTGTAAGAACAACAATTAATAACACGACGGACAAACCAGTTAGACTGCCAACAGTAAAAACAATGCCACAGCCTTAGAGAATAGAACTCCACCCGATAGATTAAACCGAGACTTCCCCCAAGTAATAGTATTTGGCCTCACTGCCCTAAGACTCCTGATTGTAGTGCTATTCACTTTACCCGATCTCGTCCCAAGTAGTATCCTGCGTGATACTAACACCCACAATCTAGGCCTAAGGATTATAATTGTCCAGTATAATTACTCTTGTGACATCTACCCGTTCCACTTGTAGAATTTAGCAATACACGTGTAAGGTTGTTGCCTTGAGTTTTTGTGTCCTGCCTCTCTCTTATCTGCCTAAGCTCCGGTCTAGAAAAGAGAACCCAGCTACAAACTAGGCGTTAAAGGGACGGGAAGCCGACCCTAAAACACCTAGCATTACAATAATAGTAATAATAATAATAATAATATCAATATTATATCATTATTAAAAACATTGACAGTTACAGTCATGTATTATTTCATTTACAACAACAACTACTACTACTACTGCTACTATTACTACTACTACTACTACTATTTCAAGATTCAATTACTTTTGGCGATATGGCAGAGCAGCTATGAAAATTAAAATGAGGAGAATGGGAACATATAATAATGACAATAATAATGAAAATTATCTTATCAAGAGTATTCCTCTCCATAATTTTCATTATCTGGGAAGGAACACTAAGCCTAATATTAAGATAATTCTTTAAAAATAAAAGGAAAACACCGGGCAACGTATACAAAGCAGAAATAATACACTTAACTTGTAACTGACCTCCAGTCATATATTGGCGTGAAACACAGATCAGCATATTATAGCCATACTTGACATATCATTTAAGGCATCATCACGTCTCAAGCAAACTTCGTGGCTAAACTCCAATGTGCGTGTAGTTTAGCCTGGTTATTTTTGTATTTTAGGCATATGTCCCATAAAGCAACCGATGTCGTATATTCTTCAATGAACTCCAACGTTTTTTCTTGATGCCAATTCATCTTGTTGCCTTCAACACGGAATCCTTCCCGAGAGTGCTGGGAAGGAAGGCAACACTGTTACACTCGGCAACAGGCTAAATCTTGACGCATGCGTAAAGTTGCACGGGAAACGTGTTGCCACCTGTTGTATGCCATGCTATCGTATGCCACATGTTGCCTTGTGGTATATTGGTTTGAACACACCTGGCCTGTGCGACCACTTAGCATGTTACATGTTGCCAAAATCTTGACTCGGTGGAGTCCCTCCTTAAGGTAATACTGCAACTTTATCCAGCATTGGTAAGGCCACATTTTGACCCTCCTGTACAGTGTGTCCATATTATAATGTGGATATAAATTCGTTACAAAATATACAAAGAAAAATGAGACGAATGACAGAATTTGCAAATGTTCGTTCGTTTGTTTGTAGTTTTCCTCCACCTGTAGGGAAGGCCGAGCCATACATTAGCCCAGTCAGTGGGGTTAAGCTTGTGAATGGTGGGGGGAAGATGAGGTGTGGGCGTGGGAAGATCCCAGTGGGGCCCCCCCAATGCACACGCACTTTTTTTTTTTTTTTACCTGGGGGTGTCCTGTGCTGCACACCATTGCGTCCAGACTGCTGTATGGTGTCGAGGTGATGAGTCTGGCAGTGGAACTGCGGAGTGTTTGGAGAGAGAGGGCTGCGGCTTAGGATCTTGTGGTGTCAGGATTGGGGTAGGGGGGTTCTACCCGAAGATGGAATGTGGCAGGGCAGCTGAGCAGGTAGTGTAGGAGGGGGAGGGGGGTTGTGGCTTTATATTGGTCACATTCAGTGAGGAGGGGGGGGTTGTCAGCTGTGTTTAACTCAGTGTAGCACAAGTACCCCAGTCGGAGATGACGGAGACAGGTGAGTAGCTGGCTGTTGTTGGGGAGTGGTAGTGGGAGATGGGTATAGTTCGTGACTTGTGTGAACCGGGTTGCAGATAGGGAGCCGAGCTGCACGTTTGGTTGGTGGTCTTCGTGGCTATTGGTGGCTGTGCATTTTTTAATGAGGCGTGTAATTTGGGAGGGACGGTTTGGATGTTAATGTCCGGATTGGGGTGCATTGTGGCCTGTTTGGCGGCATTGACAGATCTTTCATTGCCCTTAATTCCGAGATGCCTGGGGACCCAGTGGATGGTAATGGATCCCCCTGTCTCCCAGATTTGTTGGGCAGTGGCAAAGATGTCTGTGATTAGGTGGACATTGTGAGAGGGTGAGTGCTGCCTAAGGGCGTGTATTGCAGCTGTCTAGCCAGTGTGAATGATGATGATCGATGAGGGGGAATTGTGGAGGGCGTCTTTCAGCGCTGCTGCTATGACAGCAAGCTCAGTTTGGAGTGTGGAGGTTCCATTAGGGAGCTGGAAGCCTTGAGTGCATTCTCCAAAACGAAGGTGGCACCAGCTTTAGTGTTCAAAACAGAGCCGTCCATGTAGTAGGTGGTGGAGGTGAGAGGGGTGATGGAGACCATGCGATGTAGACCCTACTGGTGCAGTTGCTGGGTGGGGGTGTGTGCTTTGGTAGGTGAGTGTGGGACAAAGAGGTTACATAGAGGAGGGTCCCACGGGGCCTGGGGACAGTAGTGGGCAACTGGGAGTCAGGGGATTGTGTTACATGTTGGGTGAGACCAAGTGCGTGGATGGTGTGGGCAGCACTGTGCAGCCAGCCATGAGAGAGGATGTCTGGGTGCAGAGTGGTTGCTGCTTGGAGTTACGGGAGTAAGGACAAAGGGGAAGCTCGGCAGGTGAGTTTTGTTGCTAGCCTTGCCACTCTTGCTTGGATGTGGTGGTTGAGGGATTCTAGGTCACATTTCATGCAGAGGTTACATATGCTGGTCCATCATGTAAAGCCAGTCATGATTCTCATAGCTTCGTTCTGTATCACTTCCAGTTTGTTGATCAGGTCGGGTCCGATTGTTAGGAGAGCATGGGCCACACAGTCTATGATGGACCTGATGGTTTGTGTATAGAACAGGCGGAACACCTTGAAAGATGCTCCCCCCTCCCCCGTTTGCCTTCTATGGCTCTGAATGCACTGATGCACAGCCGGGTTTTCTCTCTCAGTTGCATGATTTCTGGGCGGAAGAAGAGTTTGGAATTTAGTGTTATTCCCAGGTATTTATGGGTGGTGATGTAAATTACAGGCATTTGCCAGAGGTAGAGACGGTCATAGGGGGTCCTGATACCTATGGGTAGGGCTTTGGTTTTGTTCGTGTTGATTTTTAGTCCCAGCTCCCAGCATTCATCGGAGAATTTTTCTAATGCCTTCTGTGCTTGGAAGTGGTAGGGGCCACCATGGACGTCAAGGGCAAGGTTGTCAGCATAGCAGAGGAGGTGGGTCCCAGGTCCCAGTTCGATGTGGAGGAGGCATTCCATAAGGGCACTGAAGAGGGTAGGGCTGAGGACGCTGCCCTGAGAGGTACCGTTTTGGTGTTGGTGGTGGGTGGATGGCCCTGAAAGCTGAAAGTAGCTTCATGATCCCGAAAAAAAGTCTCAGAGCCAGCAGAGGAGGTGACCCTTAACGCCCCTGCATGCCAGGGTCACAAGAATGACCTCTGGGCATGGGAGCTCAAAGGCTTTCTTGAGGTCAAGGACGATGGCTAATCCTTTGCCCCCATGGAGCTCACAGAGAAAGGAGCGGGGCATTCTGCAGCTCCTTTGCCCCTGGTGTAGGCAAAGATATGGCTACGAGAGGGGGGGGGAGAGAACCAGGTGAGGCGGCATAGAACCATCCTCTCAGCGGTTTTTCCGAGGCAGCCAAGGAGGGAGATGGGTCTGTGACTTTTGGGGTCATTTGGCTTTGGGATGGGGTGGATGACAGCATGCTTCCACTGTAAGGGTACATGACCCACTGTCCAAGAGTGGTTGAGGAGGTCCAGGAAGGCGTCCCTTGCCGCTGGGCCTGCATGTGAAAGCATGCTGTACATAACGCCATCTGGGACTGGGGCAGTGTCAGAGCTGGATTTACAGGCCTGTGCAAGCATGTGTGTTGTGAAGGATCTGTCAGACTCAGCTTGGGTGTTTTGGCTTATGTGGATTATTTCCACACCTATCTATCTATCTGTCTATATCTATTTATGTATCTATCTATCTTCATACATATACCGTATATATATATATATATATATATATATATATATATATATATATATATATTATCATCATCATCAGCCGTTTTAGTGTCAACTGCAGGAGCAGCCTATCCCGACAGAAGTGGGGACGATACGGCCTATGTATCTCTACCAAGTGACTTAGGCTGTCTAGTAGAGATTGTATGTCAGGTGAGAAGTGCTTGCAAGTGTGATTGTAGTGTTTGAGTGGCTTTGCATGTGCGTGTAGTCTGTGAATCAAGTGTAATTAGCCCTCGCAAGCCAACTGGGTGCAAGCATACTTTATAATACTCGACACTGGTTCAACCACAGCACCCCTTATGTCCGCCAAAGCAGTACGTGGCTGGAAGAACACTCCCAAAGTTTAATATCCCGGCGGGGCACGAACCCTCGTTTTTCAGTGTATGAAAACACACACTCTACCACTATACCACCTAGGCTCCACATATATACTATATATATATATATATATATATATATATATATATATATATATATATATATATATATATATATATATATATATATAATCATCTCATCAGCCGTTTGAGTGTCCACCGCAAGACAGGCCTATCCCTACGCAAGTGGGGACAATACAGCCAATGTATCTCTACCAAGTGGCTTACGCTGTCTAGCAGAGATTGTATCTAAGGTGAGAAGTGCTTATAAGTGTAATTGTTGTATTGGAATGGCTTTGGATGTGTGTGTAGTCTGAACCAAATGTAATCGGCCCGTGCAAGCTGACTGGGTGCAAGCATACTTTACAGTATGCGACAAAGGTTCAACAACTGCACCCCTTGTGTCCGTCAATGACGTACGTGGCCAGAACAATGCTCCCAAAGCTTTTTACCCTGGCGGGGCACGAACCCTCGTTCTTCAGTGTATGAAAACGCACACTTTACCACTGTAACAGAGAGGCTTCATATATATATATATATATATATATATATATATATATATATATATATATATATATATATACCCCATTGCAGGGCAGTACTCCCAAGGTGAATGGAAATCTGATGACAGGGAGGGCTGGAGCTCCCGTTTCATCAGCCCTCGGGACTAGGTCCAAATCATCCCCCTTTGCTGAACTTTTTCAGTGTCTCAGTAACACAGAGAGTAGCCCAGCATGCTCTCAAATACAAGTTTCTCTAACTATCAACATCAAACTACATGCGCAGAACACACCACCCTTCATTTTTAAAATTTAAAACAAAAAAATGGTGTGGAATAACATAGCCATGGAGTCCCCAGGGGGAGGAATCATAGATGCCCCCGTCTTCTGCCCCTCTCCCGGTGACGACTCAAGATGCCTGGAACCACTGTCTGACTCTCTTCTTCTTCATTTCTGCAACATTTGTGGCCTTTCCTCTAACTTTCGCTCTGTTGAGCACAACCTCTCCTTCTCTAAACCTCACCTTTTTCTAACTAATACTCAGCTGTCTGAGGCAACTGACAGCAGACCCTTTTCTGTATCCTCCTACTTTCTCTACACTCATTTCAAAGCCAAAGGTGGCTCTTGCGTATATATATGCAACAACTTATCTTGCTCTCGTGTTTCTGAACTCGATTCTTCTGAATTCTCTACATTCTGGCTTTGGCTTTCATATCATTCTCTGACTAAGTATATCTGCGCTGTTTACTTATCTCCTAATTCTACTGACTATCAAAAATTCTTTGACTATCTTACTTCTATGATGGAACACATTCTATCCACTTCTTCTTTCTGTGAAATCTCTAGTCTAGGAGATTTCAATGTTCACCACCACCTTTCGCTCTCCTCTCCTTTCACTGATCCACCTGGTGAACAAGCGAACACCTTTTCTATCTTTAATGATCTAGAGCAGTTTGTACAGCACCCTACCCGTATCCTTGATTGCCTTGGAGAGAGCTCAAACATACTTGACCTCTTCCTTACAACTAATCCTTCTGTTTACACTGTTAATCTTTTCTCTCCATTGGGCTTCTCCGATCACAACCTTATCACCCTAACCTGTCCTGTCACCCTGGTACGGCCTGTGGACCCTCCAAAGAAACGTCGTCTGTGGCACTTTGGAGCTGCAGATTGGGAGGCCCTCAGGCAATACTTCTTTGATTTTCCCTGCAATGATTATTGCTTCCATGGCCGGGAGCCATATGAGTGTGCCTTGCGCATTACGGAGGTTACTCTATCGGGCATGGAAGCAAACATTCCTTTCTCATACCCTTTGAATAATGCAGGAAAGCCTTGGTTTAATCACGCTTGTTCTAATGCTGTCCAAAACAAGGAAAGGGACTATAAAAGGTACCAGAGCCAACCCATCCCTGAATCACATCTTTTATATGTTTCTGCCCGGAATCGTGCCAAGTCTGTTCTTCGCTCTGCTAAAAATAATTTCATCCGTACTAAATGCTCTCAAGTCACTAACTCGAATTCTTCCCGCTCCTTCTGGCACCTTGCCAAAAACCTTTCTAACAACTTTACCTCATCATCCTTCCCTCCTCTTTTCTACTCTGATGGCTCTGTAGCTATTTGTTCTACTGATAAAGCAGATCTCTTCGTTCAGACTTTCTCCTCCAATTCTACCTTAGACGATTTCGGTGCTGTTCCTCCATCACTTCCCCCCTCTGACTTCCTCATGGCTGAGATTAAAATTTCTTCAGCTGATGTATTTTCTGCCATCACAGGCCTCAATACTAATAAGGCATATGGGCCTGATGGAGTCCCTCCTGTTGTTCTCAAGAGCTGTGCTACTGTGCTTACACCCTGCCTAGGCAAACTCTTTCGTCTTTGTCTATCAACTTGTACCTTTCCTTCTTGCTGGAAGTTTGCTCTCATTCAGCCAGTCTCAAAGAAGGGTGACCATTCCCAACCCTCTAATTATCGTCCAATTGCTTTAACGTCCTGTATCTCAAAAGTTTTCAAGTATATTCTTAAAAGAAAAATTTTAAAGCATCTTTCCTATCACAACCTTCTTTCTGATCGTCAGTATGGGTTCCGTCAGGGACGCTCCACAGGCGATCTTCTTATCTACTTTTCAAACTCTTGGTCATCCTCCTTTCTGGACTTTGGTGAAATCTTTGCATTGCACTTGACATCTCAAAGGCTTTCGATCGAGTCTGGCATAAATCTTTAATTTCCAAACTGCCATCTTACGGTTTCTATCCTTCTATCTGTACCTTCATCTCTAGCTTCCTTTCTGGTCGTTCTATGGCTGCTGCTGTAGACAGCCATCGTTCTTCTCCTAGATCTATTAACAGTGGTGTTCCTCAAGGCTCTGTCCTATCATCAACTCTCTTCCTTTTATTCATTAATGACCTTCTAAGCTGTACATCTAACCCTATCCACTCATACCCTGATGACTCCACCCTTCACCTTTCCATTCGATTCCCGCAACGTCCATCTCAGCAGTTACTTCAACAAACAAGGGATGAAGCTATGGCACACCTAATTTCTGACTTGGCTCGTATTTCTAACTGGGGTAAAAATAATCTGGTTGTTTTAATGCATCAAAGACTCATTTTTTGCACCTATCAACCCGACAAAATCTTCCACAGGTATACCCACTAATGTTGAATAATATTCAGATTAATATTGCATCATCCTTGAACATGCGTGGGGTTTCATTTACTCGGGACATATATTGAAAAGATCATATATCTCTTGTAAAATCTGCTTCCAAGAGATTGGGTGTGCAAAGCTGTCTCCGTTCGTTCCTTACCCCTGCACAATTGTTGACTCTATACAGGGGTTTTATCGGCCCCTGCATGAAGTACAACTCTTATGTGTGGGGGGGCTCCCCATATACAGCTCTTCTCAATAGGGTGGAGTCAAAGGCTTTTTCCCTCATTAACTCTCCTCCTCTTAGTGACTCCCTCCAACCTCTGTCTCTTCACCGCACTGTTGCATCTTTATCTCTTTTCTATCGCTGCTTCAATGGTCACTGCTCCTCTAAACTGTCTGCATGGATTCCTCCACCTCTACGACGGGCGCGTAGCACCCGTCTAGCAGCAAACTCTCATCCCTTTTCTGTCCAACTCTCTAATGCAAGAGTTAACCGTTACTCCCAGTCCTTCATTGATGGAAAAGGTCAACTCTGGAACTGTCTTCCTCTGTCTGTATTTCCAGCTTCCTATGATCTCCAGTCTTTCAAACGCAGTGTGTCCAGGTATCTCGAAATGATCGGATCTTGAATTTGGCTCTCTCTTGTATTTTGTTTTCTCTTGGAAGGAACAGTTTGCGGGCTCGTTGCCTTTGGTTTCTTCTTCCTCACATAATATATATATATATATATATATATATATATATATATATATATATATATATATATATATATATATATATATATATATATATGAGGAACATAGGACCCCCGGGCTAGGCAAGTTGGTCCAGACATTTAAGATGAATGTGACCAGACACTCTCATCCGTGAGTGGCATTCCGTGAGCAATGAACCCCAACCACCCCTTGGATAAAAACCTGCCACAGGCACAATCCGACAAAAGCGCCATTACCCACTAAACCACCAGGCACCATAATTTAGTTATGTAGTTACTAACTAACGTAGTAAATGGTTTCCTTGTGTGTATATTTGCCTTGTCACTCAGTGCAGAGTCATCCGTACACAGAGAGAAGCGAGAATGAAGGTAGAAAAGAAAGATGAGGAAGGAATGAAAGAAGGAGGGAGAGAGGAAAGGACATTCGCTCAAGAGTAGCAATACATTGACGAGTGGTTGGGGAGCACTCCCACCTCTCTCTCTCTCTCTCTCTCTCTCTCTCTCTCTCTATCTCTATACTATATATATCTATCTATCTCTCTATCTCTCTATCTATATCTATCTATCTATCCATCGATATTTCTATCTATCTATCTATCTATCTACCTATCTATCAATCAATCAATCAATCAATCGATATCTATCTATCTGTCTATCTATCTATCTATCTATCTATCAATATATATATATATATATATATATATATATATATATGCTAGGAAGAAGGAACCAAATGCCATGAGCCAGCAGTAACTGTTCCTTCCAAGAGAAAAAAACAATACAAAGGAGAGCCAAATTCAAGATCCGATGATATCGAGATGCTTGGACACACTACGTTTGAGAGACTGGAGATCATAGGAAGCAGGAAATACAGACAGAGGGAGATAGTTCCAGAGTTGACCTGTTGCATAAATGAAGAACTGGGAGTAACGGTTAACTCTTGCATTAGAGAGTTGGACAGAAAAAGGATGAGAGTTTGCTGCTTGACGGGTGCTATAAGCCCGTCGTAGAGGTGGAGGAATGCAAGCACACAGGTCAGAGGAGCAGTGACCATTGAAGTAGCAATGGAAAAGAGAAAAAGATGCAACAGTGCAGCGAAGAGACAGAGGTTGAAGGGAGCCAGTAAGAAGAGGAAAGTTAATGAGACAAAGAGCCTTTGACTACAACCTACTGAGAAGAGCTGTATGTGGGGAACCTCCCCACACAGGCAAGTTGTCCTCCACACAGGGGCTGATAAAACCCGTGCATAGAGTCAACATTTGTGCAGGGGTAAAGAAGGAACGGAGTCGGCTTAGCACACCTAATCTCTTGGAAGCAAATTTTACAATAGATGTAATATGATCTTTCCAAGATAAGTCCCGAGTGAATGAAACCCCAAGCATGTTCATGGATGATGCAGGATCAAGCTGAATATTATTAAACATTAGTGGGTACACCTGTGGAAGATTTTGTCGGGTTGACAGGTGTAAGAACTGAGTCTTAGATGCATTAAAAACAACCAGATTATTTTTACCCCAGTCAGAGATACGAGCCAAGTCAGACATTAGGTGTGCCATAGCCTCATCCCTTGTTTGTTGAAGTAACTGCTGAGATGGACTTTGCGGGAACCGAATGGAAAGGTGAAGAGTGGAGTCATCAGCGTATGATTGGATAGGGTTAGATGTACAGCTTAGAAGGTCATTGATGAATAAACAGATGAGAGTTTGTGATGGGATAGGGCCCTGAGGAACACCACTATTGATAGATCTAGAAGAACGATGGCAGTCTACAACAGTGGCTATAGAACGACAAGAAAGGAAGCCAGAGATGATGGCACAGATAGAAGGATAGAAATAGTAAGAGGGCAGTTTGGAAATTAAAGATTTATGTCAGATTCGGTCGAAAGCCTTTGAGATGAAAAGTTCAATGGCACAGCTATCGCCAAAGTCCCGAAAGGAGGATGACCATGTGTCTGAAAGGTAGGTGAGAAGATCGCCAGTGGAGCGTCCCTGATGGAACCCATACTGACGATCAGAAAGGATAGGAAAGATGCTTTAAATTTTTTCAATTACGATCTGACTCAAAAACTTTGGAGATACAGGATGTTAAAGCAATTGGACGATAGTTACAGGGCTGGGAATGGTCACCCTTCTTTGGGACTGGCTGAATGAGAGCAAACTTCCTGCAAGAAGGAATGGTCCAAGTTGATAGACAAAGGCGAAAGAGTTTGCCTTGGCAGGGTGTAAGCACAGAAGCACAGTTCTTGAGAACAACAGGAGGGACTCCATCAGGCCCATATGCCTTGTTAGTATTGAGGCCTGTGATGGCAGAAAATACATCAACTGAAGAAATTTTAATGTCAGCCATGAGGAAGTCAGCTGGGGGAAATGATGCAGGAACAGCATCGGAATTGTCTAAGGTGGAATTGGAGGAGAAAGTCAGAGCAAAGAGATCTGCTTTATCAGTAGAAGAAATAGCTACAGAAACATCAGAGTAGAAGAAAGTAGGGGAGGATGATGAGGTAAAGTTGTTAGAAAGGTTTTTGGCGAGGTGCCAGAAGGAGCGGGAAGGATTCGAGTTGAAGAGTTGGGAGCATTTAGTACAGATAAAATTGTTTTTAGCAGAGCGAAGAACAGACTTAGCACGATTCCGGGCAGAAACGTAAAGATGATGTGATTCAGGGATGGGTTGGCTCCCGTACCTTTTATAGGCCCTCTCCTTGTTGCAGACAGCATTAGAACAAGCGTGATTAAACTAAGGTTTTCTTGCATTATTCAAAGGATATGAGACAGAATTGTACGTTCCATGCCCGAGAGAATAACCTCCGTAATGCGCAAGGCACACTCAGATGACTCCCGGCCATGGATACAATAATCATTCCAAGCAAAATCAAAGAAGTACTGCCTGAGAGCCTCCTAATCTGCATCTCTAAAGTGCCACAGACGACGTTCCTTTGGAAGGTCCACAGGCCATACTGGAGCAGTAGGACAGGTTAAAGTGATGAAGTTGTGATTGGAAGAGCCCAATGGGAAGAAACGATTAATAGTGTAAGCAGAAGGATTAGTTGTAAGGAACAGGTCAAGTATGTTAGAGCTCTCTCCAAGGCGATCAGGGATACGGGTAGGATGCTGTACAAGCTGCTCTAGGTCATAAAGGATAGAAAAGATGTAGGCTTGTTCACCAGGTGGGTCAGTGAAAGGAGGGGAGAGCCAAAGGTGGTGGTGAACATTGAAATCTCCTAGAATGGAGATTTCAGGGAAAGGAGATATGGATAGAATGTGTTCCATCGTAGAAGTAAGATAGTCGAAGAATTTTTGATAGTCAGTAGAATTAAGGGATAAGTAAACAGCACAGATATATTTAGTCAGAGAAAGACAGGAAAGCCGAAGCCAGAATGTAGAGAATTCAGAAGAATCAAGTTCAGGAACATGAGAGCAAGATAAGTGCACTTCTCACAGCATTCATCCAGCCAGCTCCATATCTTGTTACTCCCCTAGCCTAACCGACTTCCATACCTCTCTCTCTTACACATTCTCATCCACCATATCACTGCACCTTCTCGTTGGCCTACTTCGTCTCCTCTATCCTTCAGATTCGCTCAGATATACCTTTTTCACCACTCTGTTATCCATTCTCTTCACATGACAATACCACCTCAGTGCACTCTCTTTGATTCTGGTGTCCACAGACTTCCTCACTCCACATCTTTCCCGAATCACATTATTTCGTATCCTATTCACTGTTTGTACTCCGCATGTATTCCGCACCAGTCCCATCTCCATTGCTGTCACTCTTGACTTTTCATGCCACACTCTTGACTTTTCATGGCACACCGTATTGTCACATCCATATGTTAAAGTAGGCACTAACACTCTTTCATGTAAGCCGCGCGCACCTGCAACACTTTCTTATCAAGGCCTTCATAACACCAGCCACTTTCCTTCCATGTGCCACTATACTTTCAACTTCTCTTGCACATTTTCCTCTCTTATCTATGACTGTACCCAGGTATTTGAACTCTCACTAATTTCAGTCTCTCTCCATTCATTCTAATATCACACGGGAAGTCACCTTCTGTCTCGACTACTGTCACTTTACTCTTTTCTGCATTTACTCTCAAGGCACGACTCTCACAGACATCAGCAAAACTCTGCACTACTCTACCAAGTTCTTGTCCAGTATTTGCAAGTGGTTCTGCATCATCAGCATACAGCAAATTTGAGATAATCCATCCATCACAATTCATTACCAATGCCACCCCCTTTTCTCCGTTATTCGTGTTAGTACTTCGCTCATCACCCCATCCATAGGTATACTATATATATATATATATATATATATATATATATATATATATATATATATATATATATTTAAGCAACAGAACAGAGGAAGGAAAAACAAATGAATAAAAAGAATAATCCATACATCAGAGTACTGGTTTCCTCTGTTCATAAAATATCTGTAACAGTTAGACTTGAACAGCCGTGAGTTAAAATTTGGAGGGAAACAACTCTGGGGAAGCGAGTTCCAAAGAGATGCAGTTTGGGGAATGAAAGAATTCTGATAGGCAGAAGTTCTGCAATATGGCTGAGTGACATTCCAGTCATGAGCGCTACCAGGTGCCCATGTAGCACGAGGGAAGACATGAGAGGTGGCACCATGGACGCAACTTCGTCTGAGCATTTGCCAAAAAATTATCTGTAAAATAATGCAAGGGATGCAACATTCCTTCTTACTTGCATGGGAGGTAGTTTATTTGTAATGGCAGGGTTGTTAATGATTCTAACAGCTTTGTTCTGAATTTTGTCTAGTTGTTTTAATAAAACCTCTCCACAACCATTCCACAAGGGTGCGCAATATTCAAGCTGAGAGTGCACATGACTCTTATAGATTTTAGCTAACTGCTCATCAGCGAAGAAGTTACGGACTCTACAATAATCCAAGTTTCTTTGAGGCGGTTTTGGCAAGTGATCTGACTTGAGAGGTCCAGCTGAAGGCATTGTGAGTCGCCAAGAATTTCAATACTTTTGGAGACGGGAATATTAGTAGCACTGAAGGTAATGTACGAATCTGGCAATATCTGTCTATTAGTAAACTGTATATATTTAGTTTTACTACCATTAAAAGAAACAAGGTTGTTTTGTCCCCATTCACTGATCGTAGATAGATCTTGATTAATGGAGATGGCTGTACTGACTTGATAAGTAGAGCTATTTGACTTTGTGAATGGGTGTCTGCGTGTGAATGAACTATGTAGTGTTGAGTCATCTACATATGAGTGAATGGGATTGTGGGTGACAGATAAGAGATCATTAATATGAACCAGGAATAGGGTTGGCGCCAAAACTGATCCCTGTGGCACGCCGGCGTTAATTTAGTGGAAATTGGAATATACATCATCTACTTATACTCTTATTTTCCTGTCGCTAAGATATGAAGAAATCAAAGGATCAAAAGACGTTAGTCCATAGCAAGGGAGTTTGGACAGCAGGGAACGGTGCCATACTCTGTCGAAAGCTTTAGAAATATCAAGAGCTACTGCATGCGTTTCTCCATGTAGATCAATTGATTGATGGATGGTATGAGTTAGGAGACTGAGTATGTCAATGGTGGATCTTCCTGGCGAAAAGCATATTGTCTATCACTAATTACGTTGTTGGATTCAAGATGTTTAACAATGTGCTTATTAATTAAAATTTCAAATACCTTACCAAGAGAAGATGTGACAGCTATTGGTCTGTAATCAGAGGGGTCAGACGAACTTCCTTTCTTAGGAATTGGGTGAATATTGGCTTCTTTCCATGAATTTGGGAATAAAGAAGTACTGTGCATAGTCTGAATAATTTAGCTAGAACGGAGGCAAGTTCAGGGGAACACTTTTTCAAAACAATTGGCGGAATTCCATCTGGGCCACGAGCTTTGTTGGTAGGTAAATTGTCTAGGATGGATTTTACGTATCTTGTCTGTATTTTAAGTGGGGCAATTTCGGGAGAGTCAAGTTCTAGTACTGGGACATTCTGGCTGGTATCGTCAATGGTAGAGTTTCTGGCAAATGTACTGGCAAAGATATCTGCTTTCCCACGCGGGTCATTTGTAATGTTGCCATCTGAAGATTTTAGTGGGGGAATAGAAGATGACTTGTCAAAGTTATTATTGAAAGAATTAAGAGTTGACCAGAATGTTCTATTGTCATTAGGGTTGTTAAGTAGTTTTTATGCTTGCTCTTGAAGAAAGTTTGATTTAGGTAGATTTAATACAGCATTTGCATGATTTCTAGCAATTTTAAATTGGGAGAGTGATTCAGATGTTTTTTTTATTTTAAGTAAGAGTTATATGCTCATGACTTTTGGGCTGTTGCTCTGGCACAGTTTGCCATCAAACCATTTTGGAGGGTTCGATCTTTTAGTGAACTGTTGACTTTGTGTGAATATATCCATACCAGCTAGTATTAAATCACAAATGTGGGACTGGGTAGAACAGGGATCACTAGAGAAGAAAGACTACCATGGAATGTCAGCAAGATAATTTCTAAATCCATCCCAGTTTGCCATGTCAAAGTGCCATCGAGTCACCCTGACAGGTTCAGAACAGGGAGGTGTGGGAGGGTTAACTCTTGAGGCTTTGATGAGATTGTAGTCAGAGGATCCAAGTGGTGAGAGTACCTCTATCCCATACTGATCTGGATTTTTTGTCAAGAATAAATCCAAGAGATGGGCATTATGGTCAGGATTATCAGATATTCTGGTTGGTTGCTTTACCAGCTGGATGAGATTAAACGATTCTGCAAACAGTTCGCACTCTAGACCAACGTCGTCAATCCTAGCAGAAAGCAACAACCATTCAACATTATGTATGTTAATATCACCCAAAATGGTAATTTCGGTGCTAAGGGCAAGGTTAAGGTTACTCAACTGAGTGGATATGGAATCAAATACACTGGGTTCCGAAGAAGCATTGGGGGAGCGATAAACCACACAGATATATTTAGTAATACTTTCACAATTTAGTTTATATAATGAGTAATCAAAACTGGATGAAGTGAAGTTTAATACAGTGTCAACTGCATATTGGGATTTGATATAAGAACAGGTGCCGCCCTTGTTACGGAAGTTTGTAAGCAGATGGTAACCGGGAAAAAAAAAATGGAGATATTTCGGTAGAGGGTGAGATTTGTGGTTCTGTGAGGAAAAGGGCCAAAGGGGATATGGACTGAAGGAAAAAATGAACTGAGTTTAAATTTGTGGTAAGGCCGCGGATGTTGGTGAAGAATAAGGCCGCACTTCCACTTCTTCGCTGACGAGCATTCCCGGAAATAGCAGCAGTCGCTGCTGGCACAGTCGCTTGATGGTGACCGGGAGGATCCTGTGGCGCCAGCCCTACCCTGCCGGTGGTGGCAATCCGAGGTACCACCTCATTTGATATATATATATATATATATATATATATATTGAACAACCTGGAGGCATCACACAACCTTGTCGCACGCCCACATTGATCGTGAACCATTTACTTACTGTAGATGCCCATTTAATCTTATACATGCCTCACTACCATCATAAAAACTCTTGACGGCACCTAGCAGCTTACCATCTACACTACATGCTCAGAACATTTTAGTCTACAATCTATCTCTGTCAACATTGTCGTAAGTTTTTTACAGATTCACAAGTGCCATAAACACCTTATAGTCCTTCTCACAAGCCTTCTCCCCTGCCTGTCTCACTGCAAATATATGATCCATACATCCTCTGTCACTCCTAAAGCCACCCTGTTGATCACTTACTAGGACGTCTGATTCTTACTTTCTCTATCATAAATAATTTTTCCATGTTCCATGTCTACAACTCTCTCTCTCTCTCTCTCTCTCTCTACGGTAATTTAGAGTCCCCCTCAATGGTCTCTTTCCCATCAAAGAAAGATCAGTGAAGATATCTTGGGCCAATGTCTGACTTTCATTCCATAGTGTTGTACAGCATTATTGGTCTTTTTTCTTACTTTCCCTTTGTAGAATATTCTTTATTCTCTTCTGCGTCTCACCTTTTTCCGGCCTAATCTCAGCCGTCTGAGCCTACTAACTGCAAAGTTGTCTGTATCCTCATTTCTTCTTAACTGATTTGTTCGTCTTGTGTTCATGGATATGAATATTCAAGTTTCTCTACACTTAGAGTACAGCTACAGGATCATGCTCTCTACAATTATGCACCTCTCCCTGCCTGGACGGCATACGACTTTCACCTAGATGCTGCCGTTATCAGCGCAGTACCATCCCTAAATTTTCATCTATTTTACATAATGTGTTTCATAGAAGAGGTTTTATTTTTTTTAAGATCTCTAACATTTCAGAGACATGTGATAAATTAAAGCGTAATAGACGTTGTAAATTTAGTATCTAAACGACTAACATTTTCTCTAAAACAACTGATAAAGTTATTTAATAGGGTTTATAAATTTGTGGAATTTGAAACTTCACGCATATCAAGGTAACTCCCACTATTTTGCTGTTTGGATTTTATTCTGAATATAATGAATCTAGATATGTATATGCAGCTGAAGATACAAATGATGTCAAGTATTTGGAAATAGCCCCTTCAGTAGTCGTTACCTTTGAATTTGCTCTGACCCTTCATTGCGACCTTAAGGGTCTAAGAGATTACGTCACACCTCATCTGAAACAGAGAAATAGATAGCACCTAACCTGCCATGACGGTGGTGTTCTGAGCTGGGAAGGTAATGATGGTGGACAGGTTATAGAGCTGGATAGCCTCGGGTTGCACCAAAAGGCATGCTGATAACGGCGAATCAAACTTGGTGCTTTTGTCAACCAGGCTGGTGTTGTCTACCTGACTGGTGTCATATGTCACAGTACTATTGTCAATCAGACGACTGTTGTTAGCTGTGTTGGTACAGTTAGTCGTCTTGGTGTTGTCAGCTGTGTTGGTACAGTTAGTCGTCTTGGTGTTGTCAGCCGACTTGCTTTTGCGAAACATGTGGTCCGGGCTGAGACAGAACCCGGCATGGTGGTCCTCCAGGGCCACCACTCTCACAGCCTCTCCTGAAAAAAAAAAAAAAAAAAAAAAAAAAGTTGGATGAAAATACAATAATTTTAACTCAATGGGAAAACTGATATATCATTTACAATTTCAGTCCAACTTTTTAAATTAATTACCTCAATAACAGACAAATATATGGGTAGTGTGATGAGTAAGGATGGAAGTTTGGAGGGTGAAGTGCTTGAAAGGGTACAGCAGGGAAGAAAGGTTGCTGGTTCTTTGAAAGCAGTGATAAGGAACAGGGAAGTGAGCATGGAAGTGAAAAAGTTACTACATGACAGTATTGTGATACCAACTCTAACGTACGGAAGTGAAGCTTGGACGTTGTTGGAAGGACACAAGTCAAGAGTGACAGCAGTGGAAATGAGTTATTTATGAGGAGCCTGTGGAGTCACATGGAGAGACAGGCTGACAAATGAGGATATAAAGGAGCGTTGTGGTGTTGATGTGGATGTGATAGGAAGCGTTATGAGGAACACACTGAGGTGGTTTGGCCATGTGGAGAGGATGGAGGGTGAAAGACTGACGAAGAGAGTGTATGTGAGTGAGGTGGAGTGGGAAAGAGGGAGGGGGAGGCCGAGGATGAGATGGAGGGATGGGGTGGAAAGGTATATGAGAGAGGGGGTGTGTGAGTTGGGAGCAGGGGAGTGAAATGGCGGGGGACAGGGCGACTTGAAGGCGATTTGTTTGTGGCCACCCCAAACGGGATTGAGGCGTCTGGCAATAGATAGATAGATAGAATTAACAATGGATCAGAAAAGTTTTATTTCCATACAGCTGATCACAAAATAATCCAATAATAAACACTATAATTGCCTATATATATTTGGGAAGGAAGTCCATTGCGTGTTCATCCTGTCGTAAAATCATTTTCATATTTGTCTGATTCCCCTCCCGACATTGCTTTTGTCAAACGTTTTACATTAGTGATCTCCTAAATGCTTGTTCTGTGTTATAAACCCTAAAGAAGAGTGAAGAATATGACAACTTTTTGCACTGTGAACAGATAACATAAACCCAAAAGCATATTGAAGAATGAGAATTTTGGCAACCAATAATGTCAAAGTGACCGTAAAAGGGCAATTTTAGGAAACTGTATTCACATTCATAAAGAATCTAATGGCATCTATAAAATTCTGAGCTTATAAATCTTCATGAATATGACTCAAATGCGTGACAACTAGAGAACTCCTTAAATGGCACCAAGTAATTTCTTTAGTCCTTAATTCCTCATTTAGCCTCTTTCAGTTTTACCTCATGTTCTGTACAGCACTTCTCTGTACGCCTTGCAGACACTCATGATTATGTAGTTGTGCTTCATGCATATTTATCTGCTGAGTCGATTACTGCATTTATCATTCATTCTGCTTTGTGTTAATTTCCTAATTACCATAATAAGTGTTTACCCTGGCGGAGAACAAGTACGCTTGCCCTACTGTGTTAGCTATAATTATAATATATTACTGCTCGCACTTAGCAGTATAAGACATAATCAACTCTACTCGTACTTGCTTAGCCTTCAATGACAATGTTACCTAGTGCTGAGACTTTTACTGAATAGCAGAGTAGACATCAAAATAGAAAATAATATGAAGTTCTCATAATGAAGTTTTACAGTTTTTAGGTAAGTAGCAGAGAGAGAGAGAGAGAGAGAAGAAATATAGCTCATTCATTACCTGGCCATCACTGACACTGTGGATATCGGTGACATAGGGTTTGTAATATGTTGTTAACCTGATTCGCCCAGGCAAAATATTCCTTCAGAATGGAAGCTAGAAAAAATAAATCGTTTTTCCTGATTTACTAAAACAAAATAAAGCATGGATTAATGGACTAATATGGATCTGAAGATATTTCACCCACCATTACTGTGTTTTTATTGGCTCTAAGATATGTTAAGTGGATTTCTTTCCTTTAATCCCAGTAGAACAGATTACTCAGTATAATGAAATCGATTCACACATGATGTACCTGAATAACACAATGGAGAGGCAAGAATGTCCCTCCACCAGGGAGGATATTATTTGCATGGAAAAATTCAAATATACAGCACAGTCCAGTTTTCTATATGACAGGCACATAAACCCGGTTCATGCTAAATCCCCTAAATGTCAATACCCGACTCATCTATTTTGCCTTACGAGTAGGAAGTTGTTCACATTTTTACAAATTTTCACTGAAGAACTTTTCTCCCTCTTGAACTTATTTTCGCCATGGACCTCAGCTCCCAGTGGGCCTATATTCGCTCATAGTCTTATCATCCACATAGACCTATTTTCACCATGACCATTTTTTCCCAGAACCTAATTTCATCATGGACCTAATTTCAACCATGGACCTAATTACGCCATCGGCCTAATATCACCGTGGACCTAATTTTCCAATGGATCTTCTATACCCATGGATCTATTTTACCCATGGACTTATTTTTCCCAGTGGATCTATTTTCATCATGGCCCTTCCTTCCTTCGTTGTCCTACCTTCACAGTTTACCCATTTACTTCATCGACCAATATCTTTTCTATACACTCTTTGTCCTCCCTGGGACTATTTTCCCCGTGAACCTATTATATTCTCGGACCAATTATGACGCTTGTACCAGTTATGACACTTGGACCCAATTTACCTAATGACCTATTTTCCCTCATGCATTTTTTTTCTTGCCATGGCGAAACATCAAATTCACACATGGATCTATTTTCACCCGTACAACTGTTTTCCTCTGAACCTGTTATAATCCACTCAACTTCTGTTCCTACTTCCACCCATTTCTCTAGAGACATATTTCCCATGGACCTATTTTCCCACATGAATCTATTCCTATCGAGGACCTGCTATTTTCACACTACATATCCTCCCACTCCACCCATTCCATTCTTTCACCCACCCATCCACTTCACCCTAACGCTCCACTCAAAAATAGGTTTAGCACGAATAAGTATTTCTAGTTATAGGTAACCATTAATATTTCCCAGCTAATAATCATGTAAATATTTACAGGTGACAAAAAGTACAGTAATGGTTTAAATACTCTTTCCTTTAAAATACCATCCATGTATGGCCTGAAAAGTATGCAATTTATATTTATTCCTGGTAGCTTTCGCTAAGTGACAGCCTGTAACCTAACACCAGCCACTACCTCTATCCATTTTCTTAACATAAACTAGTAGGCAAGTAGTTTTGTACTTCCGTTATATTTATGATTCTCATTTCGGGTTATCAGGTTTATTCACGTTTTTTTTTATATGACTCAGTTTACCCATTCAAGTAATATAATAGGGTGGAAATAGGATAGATCATTACAGACAACCGTGTCAGTCATTACAACACTGAATCCTAACATACCAGTGTGCTTCTGATAGCTGTGAGTTTCACATGATAATATTATGAGCCCCTTAGGGTCCCTCAAAATGATGTGTAAACGTTTAGTCAGCGAAAACTAAGAAGTGGTAGATACTTGATGGACCTCATGGGGCTTCGTAAAAACTTCGCTAGAGTGAAACACTTGCGTGTAGAAATCTGCAGAGAGCTAAATGGAAGCACTGCATGAAATTTCTCTAAAGACAAGCTCATATAGTGCTTGCTAAAATGAATCACAATATGGGTATACGCTAGGATGAAGTACACTCGCTCCAGAAAGTATCGGTGCAGAATATGTGTTAAATATTATGACACACGGAACACAGGATACTGGAAATTGCGGGTCTGCCCCTCACACAGGCATCCCAGACGATAGATGACTGTTATTTCAGATACCTCTTGTGTCCTTCATAACGAGTAGGGAATGGCTGTAAACATTATAGTATATACAAGTATTAACAGGCTGTCACTGCCACATGGTCGAATAATTGCAGATGGCATTGGACCCACAGTGCACCGATACTTTCTGGAGCGAGTGTACATCGCATGCGTAGATCCTTAGGGTGTAATAGAATGACTGGGTCGTTCCTGGAGATACTTTCATAGATAAAAAAGACAACCATCAACTTTTTTACTCTTTTGGCAAAGTTATGCATTGCATATGTGTGACTAAAATATTCATTTCATTGCTACTCCAGCACTCTCCTTTGTATTCAGTGGAGTTAGGACAGACTGCTAACTGGGACATATTATATTAATCAAATAGCTCATTCGTGACTCCTCTTCATTCTCCTTATCTCATTCAATACATCCCGACCATTGGAAAAAAGACCAGTTACATAAAGTATATCCTACATGGACACTGTCATGGAGGATGACTGACACATTTTCAAGGCAATATTTACTCATTAAAATTAACACTATTCTGGGCTGAGGACATGCTGATGCAACATGTGTTGTCCAACCGAATCCGGGCCGATGACACGGCAGCGCGTCATTTATTTCATTATTTTCCATCCCAGAGCTGAATTCTTATTTATATATATCTTATGTCATACATTTTGATATATTATGATATAGTAAATAAACAAAATCATGGGTGTGTGATTATAAATCGTATATTTTTTATGCATGTTTTTCCCCTTTTTTTGGTCAAATATCATGATAGAGACCTGAAAATTTTCTGTGAAGCGTGAAATTAATTGTATTTTGTCACTGTATTATCAAATATTGAAAAAAACATTTTCTCTTTATCTCCTGTAAATGCACATCACATTTTTGAGGTGGCCACTCATCGTTTTTTAGTGATTTTTTCCTTGCTCAGATTTTTATGATATATACTTTATATATATCTTGATATCATATTATGATACAGTAAATAAACACAAAGCTTTGGTGTGTAATTAAACATCGTATATTTTTAACACTCACTTGTTTTTTTGTTTTTGGTGGTAAAATATCATCACAGAGACCTGAAAATTTTATGGGAAGTGTGAAATTAGATGTATTTTGTCACTGTATCATCAAATATTGAATAAATAATATCTTTTTTGTGTAAAAGCATATCGTATATTTTTGCACATTCACATTATTTTTCAACTTGCATGTTTCCCGATCGTTTATGTTCAAAATGGGATGAAATTATCGTATTATAAGCAAAACATATTGTACATTACTAACACAACAAAAAAATTATTTATCTATCTATCTATCTATCTATAGCCCGACGCCCTAATCCCGCAAAGGGTAGCCGCAGACAAAACGCCTCCAAGTCGCTCTGTCACCCACCATTTGACTACCCTCCCCCCAACTCACCCCTCCCCTCCCTCATATACCTCTCAACTCCATCCCTCCACCTCATCCTCGGTCTACCTCTCCCTCTCCCTCCCTCCATCTCACCTACATACACCCTCTTAGTCGGTCTTTCATTCTCCATTCTCTTCACATGTCCAAACTACCTCAGTGTATTCCTCCTAATCTTCTCAACCACATCCACATCCACCCCACAGCGTTCCTTCACTTCTTCATTCGTCAACCTGTCCCTCCACGTCACTCCACATGCTCCTCTCAAATAACTCATTTCCTCTGCTTTCACTCTTGACTTGTTCCCCTCTTGCAAGGTCCATGCCTCGCTTCCATACGTCAGGGTAGGGATCACAATACTATCATGCAGTGACTTCTTAACTTCCATACTCACCTCCCTATTTCTCATCACTGCTTTCAGTGTACCAACAACCTTCCTTCCCTGCTGCACCCTTTCACTCACTTCATCCCCCAAAGTTCCATCCTTACTCATCACACTACCCAAGTACTTGAATGCACTCACATTCTCCATATCCTCACCATCCAACCTCACTGCACACTCTGTGACTTCATTCCTCTCAAACACCATAACTTTACTTTTGTTTACATTAACTTTCAGATTCCTCCTCCTACACACTGTCCCAAATTCATTCACCAAACCTTGCAACTCCCATTCATCTTCACTCAACAGTACTGTATCATCAGCAAACAGCAACACCGGAAGCTTCCAAATCTCACCCTCATTCATTAGGGCCACCCCCACATCCACTGCCCTACCCTGCACCTCCTTTACAACCCCATCCATGTATATATTAAACAGCCATGGAGACATCACACAACCCTGTTTCAGTCCCACATTGAGATCAAAGAACTCACTCAGCTCACCATCCACTCGCACCGTAGCCCTAGCTCCCTCGTACATACTCTTCACAGCACTCAACAATTTCCCCTCCACTCCATATATTCTTAATACCTTCCACATACCTTGCCTATCTATTCTGTCATAAGCTTTCTCCAAGTCCATGAAGGCAACCTACACTTTCCTTCCCTTCTGTAGATACTTCTCCACTAAACATCTTAGAACAAATATCTGATCTACACACCCTTTTCCCTTCCTAAATCCCCCTTGTTCTTCTCCAACTAGCTCCTCTGTCATATGCCTAACCCTATCAATGAGTATTCTACCATATATTTTACCAGTCACACTAAGTAGGCAAATACCCCTATGGTTACCACATACTTCTCTCTCCCCTTTTCCTTTGTATAAAGGAACAATTATACCTGATTTCCAGTCCTCTGGAACCCTTCCCTCTTCCCAAGCCAATCTACACAACTTCCATATCCACTCCACAACAATCTCACCCCCATACCTAAGCATTTCACCACACACTCCATCAATTCCTGGGGCCTTTCCCAACTTAATCTTCTTCATCGCTTCCACTACTTCCGCCCTACTGATCTCTTCCTCCCTCCTCTCATCTCTTATTCTCCCAGCCATTCCCCAACCACTTATACTCGCACTGCTCTCACTCTCTACATTCAACAAATCCTCAAAGTGCTCCTTCCATCTCCTCAGTTTCTCTCTCTTCTCCACCAACAATCTATTATTCCTATCTTTCACTCCCCTACTATATCCCCTTTCACACTGCCTTACTTTCTTTACCTTCTTCCAAAACAATTTCTTACTCTCCCTCCATTTCACACTCAGATTCCTCCCAAACTCTTCATCCACTTTCTTTTTACTCTCCTTCACCAGTCTCTTAACCTCCCTTCTCCTGCTCACAAATACCTCTCTCTTCTCTCCCTCATCTTCTCCCCTACCTCTACTCGCTAACCATTCACTATATGCCTTCTTCTTTTGTTCCATAGCTCGTTTCACCTCATCATTCCACCATGCTGTCCCCTGCACACCCTTGCATCTCCTCCTCACTCCACAAACCGCCTCACACGCTGCTCCTATCTCTTCCGTGAATATCTTACATACGTCTTCCACCCCTTCCATCTGCTCTAGCTCATACCTTCCCAATCTTTCTTCCACTATGCTCTTATACTCTGTCATTTTCTCACTATCTTGCAATTTCTCCACTCTTCTCACAGGAGTTGCTTCCTCCTGTCTTCCCCTTCATCTCCTCAACCACTTTCCTTGCGGCTTTACCTTGGCCATCACTAAGTGATGGTCCGAGACTCCATTCCCCCACCCTCTCCACACTCTTGCATCCAACACTTGTCTTCTCATTCGCTCATCCACACACACGTAGTCTATCATTGCCTTTCGTTCAACAAGTTCACCATCCATCCTCCTCATTTCTCTCCATGTATACCGGTGGATCATCTTATGCCGAAAGTAGGTGTTGGCTATTGCCAACCCCTTACAAGCAAAGATGTCCACCAAAGCACTTCCATTCCTATCTACGTCAGCTGGCACACCCCACTGACCAACCACTCCATCCACTCGTACATTCCCAACTTTGCCATTCATGTCTCCAATCAACAGCACTCTCTCGCTCCTCTCAAACTTGTCCATACACGCTTCTACACTCGCCCAAAACTCATCTTTCACTCTTGCCACTCGATCCTCTGTCGGGGCATACACACATACAATCGCCCACGCTCGTATACCTACTTTCATCCTCACCCATACAATCCTTGCACCCACTGTTCCATACTCTCTTATATTCTCCTTCCACTTCTTGCTTATCATCAGACATACTCCCTCTCTTGCCCTCTCATTTTCATTGACTCCCGCATATATACCTAAACCATATTCCCATTCTCTCACCCTTTCACCTTTCATTTAGTTTCTGTCAATCCACATATATCCACTTTTGCATCCTCAAGCACCTGAACAATCTCTCTTTCTTTCACTTCATCATTCACTCCTCTGACATTCCACGTTCCCACCCTAAGAATGTCCTTTGTCCGTTCCTTAGTCGTCAACGTATGGTCCGTCCGGGTCCGAGGCGCTTTGTTCGCTTTTTTAGTTAGTTCTTTTTATGGGGTGGGGCACTAACGCACCACCAACCCTTTTAGTCGCCTCGTACGACAAGCAGGGGTACTGGGGGAGTTTTCTTGAAACCCCCCCTACCCCCAGGGGAACTACATTACATCAAAACAAAACAGTGTACAGTTTAAATATTTTGGGCGGTGAGTGAGTGGTAAACTAACGCGCAGAGCCCCCAAAGGCTACACTGCTTAATTTCCTTGGCAACTCACCCCCGGCCCGGGAACGTGGTAGAAAAGTTATTCTGGCTAGACGGGAGGCCTGGCTGGGCCCAACTAGGCCAATCATCTGGTCACTTGGTGGTTAGAATCAAGTGGGCAATGGGGGTCCTAGTGGTTCCTGTCGTCCTGGAGTCACCCTTGTCTGGGTCCCCTGATGGTTACTTGCTTATACTCCCTCACTACAACTTTTTCTAGAAAAAATAATGTATTCTAGTTTATCTGATAGGCTGGCTTCTGTTACAGTCAGGGAGAAAGCATTGTCAGCGCGAGGATCTTTGGTTCTGACCCGTAATTCTACTTTCTCCAAATCAATCTCGGTGCACAACGGGTCCGAGCAAAAATTAAATCGGAATCTAGAATCACTGAAACTGTACAGGGTAAATTTCTGACCACTACTAACTCACCTACATAGGAGCGGCCTGCCTGCCAACGCTATGGGTGGTCTATCACTCTGCAACTTCAGAGTCATTATTGCTTGCAGACACTAGCCTTCGGCCTACATACGGCCAAAGTTCAAGTCTCGTCTGACTCAGATTCTCATAGGTTCCCTAGATAATGAGTGATCGGCATGTCTCCGTATCTAAGAGCATAGGGCAATTTCTCATTGCGTCACATGCTGTCATGATACCACCAAATCCGTTGCGTTTCCCAGTGCCACGACAATAAGTCGTCGGACTTTTTTTTTTTTTGCCTATCCACGCATTAAAAACACTGCTCAATATGGTGAGCTATACTCTTACAGCGATCACATCGTTTCACCTGACCTGCGATGTCTACTTTACAGAAACGCGAACTTCCATGTGACACGATTCATCACAGTGGAAATATATATATATTTTTTCATTTCCTCAGTTGACGAATTGTTGTATTAATCTCGTAATATTGGCCTTATGGCATTGCACGTGTGGACTCGGTGACGTGCAACGGGAATCGGAAAGAAAGTATCAGGAAAAAAAAGTAACAGTAAAAAAGTAACAACTTTTCCTAGGTTAGGTCATGTTAGATTAGGTCATGTTAGGTTAGGTTAGGTTAGATTAGGTCAGGTTAGGTTAGGTTAGATTAGGTCAGGTTAGGTTAGGTTAGATTAGGTCAGGTTAGGTTAGGTTAGATTAGGTTAGGTTAGGTTAGATTAGCTCTTTCCCTTACGTTTTTTACTGTTACTTTTTTTCCTGATACTTTCTTTCCGGGAATCACGTGCAACACCACATCTGTTACACGCTTCTAGGTTCACAGAGGTTAACTTCCCAGTATTTAGCTTTTTTTTTTTTTTTTTTTTTGGCGAAGCCTTTACCTTCAGTCACATGCGCGATTATGCCACGTTTTCTTTCCTTTGCTACGTTGCCCTTGGCGAGTGGGGAATAGCACTGTTCTACCCAACTAATGGCCTTATTCACGAGTTTATCGGGATCGCTGTACAGTATTCATCAGCACCAACAGTGACTGTATACTGTCTGACGAACATTTCCATGAATAAATTTGTGGCCGTATACATAGAAGATTCTACAAAACAGGTATAATGTTTACAACACGATTAGCTACCTTCACGAGTCGAGGCAAGTAATCTACGATCCGCTCGCCCGGATTGCGTCTCGCTCATATTAATGCCAGATGAGCTGGCTGGAAACCTTTCTCAGGAGAATAAAGTTTACGGGGATCAAACTTAAAATTCTCCCAGCTACCATTCACCTTATGTGTAAAATGTTCAAGTCTGTCATCAGCACCACCCAGTGTGTATTCCTTAGCTACATCAAGCCTGCCAAGTGTAGTCCATCCAGGTCCAGTTACCTTGTTCTCTAACTCTCATCTATGTGCTAACACTGAGCTCGAGAATTTAACCCAGGTACTCAGCTAGTGTAGTGCTGGCTGCGAAGTACGTTAAGCCATTTATTCGAAATATAACATCTTCCTGATTGTCTCATTGTCAGCATGTGCTTGCGACAGTTGAGTTTGCTTCCGCCATCTCTACTGGTATATAAGAATTTAAATCTGATGGTGTTCGTTCTAATTCGAAGAGAACAGTCTCTTCGTCTGAGCCAGCCTCATTACTAGATTCCATACAATAATTTTTTAGACTCTCAGATGTGGAGCTGATTAATGATATAAAAAATGATTAAGGCCTAAAATATTCCATGAAGCTCCTACCAACGTCGTGCCCTACACTCTCTCAGTAATCATTTACATGCGTGACACTCATCTTTAATGAGCACGATATCTGACCGCTATTAATAGGGATTAGTAGCATGAGTACAATAAAAGTATGGAGTGTGGAGACAAGTCCGGAGAAAATCTATAACAAAATTGTGTTGCACTGTATATCGTTTTCTGCCTCTGTTCCCTCCTGGACTACAAGGAAAACTGCTCCACACAGTGAGGTTCCTAAAACACAGATATGTTTTCTATTTTAGTATTACTAACTTGTACAGAATAGTCACATCACTTTAGCAACACCAATAGAAACAGTCACTCAATACACTGAGATTAAACACAGTTACATGCAGTTAGCAAACATATCATTTTCTATTCCTGACTGTTCACTTGAATTCTTACTTGTTACAAAAATAATCACTATTAATTATCCCCACGACCAGAGACTAGCACAAATGTTTTCGTTATTCAGGGATAATAAGCAGAAGTTACTTCGCATTTAACAGGAGCTTGGCACATGTGAAATAGCCTTGCCTTGTATACTCGCAAGTCACCTGATTTCTACTCACCAACTTTATCTTGTCGTCCACAGTCGTTACTGTCTGCCTCTCTCAGCAGAAATGCTGTGACGCTCAGACACTCCAAAAGTCTGTCCCCTCAGCCAGACACCTAATTCTCTGATACCTTGGTCACCATCATGACTATCATTATATACACTTACTGGAGCACTGTCTTACGCCACACTTGAGTCACAAATACTAATGATGTACTCATCAACACTTTTCCTCATGCCCTCTTACTAAAATTAATTATGCTTTAGGAGTAACTTTCTCGTGGCTAAAATTAGTGATGCCTGTAGGGGTAACCTTTTCGTGATGATGCTTTCTCTCATAACCTTTGTTTACCATCTCAGCCCCACAAGTCTGGCCTGCATCAAAGGTGTAAAATACCCTTGCATATTTACTCTCCTCTCCTATTTCTTCTCTTCATTTCCTCCCTCTTTATGATTTCCTTTGTCTCCCACCGTCTCTAGGTCTTCTCTGCAGCTTCTCATGCTTCCTGTGCTTTTTTTCTAATGTCGTCGCGATGCCTACTTTTAACGGTCTTGTATGCCTACTTAAGTAACTTGCGACACCCTGTGAATAGAAGTTGTTTCCTTATCTTCATTCTCCTCTCCTTCATTTCCCTCTGCTTTGCCTTGTCCCGGTTTTGACTCTACACCAAGAGTGACGAATGTATAAAGTAGGCAAGGGGCATGGGAAACCTGGTGGTCCCTTCGCTTACTGGCATTATAAACTACCGCCCCACACATGCTGGCTTCGGCATGGGTGGAATGCCTAACTTCATCAACTGTTTGTCCCAACAGATGGTCACAAAAATGCTTTGCTCATACCTCTGAGAAACGTTATCAACACTTTGTTTAATGATCGATACTTTACTACTGCGCGCAACAAGTGGCTTTCACTATTGCTTTTATCATCTCATCAGTTAATTACATATAGATTACGTTTCTGCTAAGGTTTGTGAGAATTCTGCCCTTTATGTTGCTAATAAACATACGTGATAATACAAAAGTAAATTCACTTCGTGTTAACTTTGGAAATGTAGGTAATGATTGGACAGACGCCACGAGAACACGGCAGCCATATGCTTTCACTTTTGGATCTTGTCAAAAATACTTCCAAACAATTACTTCTGTTTTTCCCCTGATTGATAGATTGATTACTAAATATAATGAAATAAACTGGCAGTGCAACTACCAGGATCTTATGCCGCCAGAAAACAAGGTAAAATACAGAACGCCCCCTAATTTTTTTTTTTTTTCATACTAAAACAAAGTTAATACTTGAACTGTATTCGGATACAAAGCTTGTATTACCTTCCATGACGTGCTACCTCTGTCTCTGTAAATGATACATAATCGTAATCTCTGTCTTCCCTGGTGTGATTTGTGTAGTCCGTATATATATATATATATATATATATATATATATATATATATATATATATATATATATATATATATATATATATATACATATATATAAAACTCAAGACACTAATTTTACATGTGTGATAGGAATGTGGTTGAGGAAGCATTTTTGATCGCGGGTCGTGATGGCATCTTTTTTTTTTTTTTTTTTTTTTATTTAATTTAAGTTTTTGAAGAGAAAAGTTAGTTCTATAAGATACATAGACATTAATCCACAATTCCGTCAGTGAGACAAAAACATATTTCATATAATTTACTATTTCATGAAGTTTGTCATATCAAGTTAACATAGCGTTTTATGCCAAACGTCATGGACAGCCTGTCCAGTTTCCTTCTCCAAACTCAGTTTTGTGGTTTAGCTACGGTAGCAGTGTAAGATTTTTTTTTTTTTTTTTAAATAGCTGTATCTTCGTTCTTGTTCTAGCCGCACTCGAGTGTGTGTGTGTGTGTGTGTGTGTGTGTGTGTGTGTGTGTGTGTGTGTGTGTGTGTGTGTGTGTGTGTGTGTGTGTGTGTGTGTGTGTGATCAAAATAACTCAAAATGTTTTCAACTTACTTTAACCAAACTTGATGAAAGCATTTAGGTATAGTCAATGGGCTGACATCGCTTTTGAGAACAATCTATTAAACGCCAGTGTCACAGGACTAGATCAAGGTCTGACCTAGCAAACGCAACTTACAATGTTATCCGATTCAGAGCAAGCTTGACGGGATAGTACACATGAGGGAAAGAATGAAGCTACTCGGTTTTCAGAATAATCTGTCAATGACGGACACAACACAAAATGAAGGTTCAAGCCGTGTGTATGAGTGAGAAAAAGCTAGAAATAAATGAACTTATTTCAATAAAACTTGGCACAATAGCTGAAGGTCAACCAGGGGGTTGATCTATATTTTTGAGAACAGTAGATCAAAGGTCAGACTCACATGGCATGGCCAGCTTAAACTGTTTTAGCCGTTTTAGACCAAATTTTTAGACCAAATTTTGTTGAATAGTTCAAGATCATGTAAGAACAAAATCTAAATCATTTGAAAACCATTTATTAAATGCCAATGTCACAAGGAAATATCAGGGGTCAAGGTTACATGGCTAGGTCAACTTAAACAATTTCAGCACATAACAAGGATGTTGGCAGTCGATTCTGAGAGCACCCGGCCATTGTCAAAGTCACTGGGCAAAGCCAGATATTCCTCTCCTCGATCACTTGGTGGGCGCACGGGTATTGATCTCTGAGTGCTACTTCTAGTTTTCCCAAATTTACCTTTTACCATAATAATATCTGTCTAAATTATAGTCAGAGCATGGGGAATTCAGCGCAGCTATCAGACACTTGTCTCCTTGGTTCAAAATAATCCATTTCTCACTGCTGAGTCAACAGAAGGAATCACACGATCATATAACTCAAGGTTTTCCACTATCATTATTAAGAACTGCACATTCTGTGGGGTTCTTATTGTTGTTATTGTTTTTTTTTTTTGTAAAGATCTAGAAAGCTAACATTCCAAGAGCATTCGAGATAAAGGTGTGACACTTTCAGGAGTGATGTACCTTGGTTGCAGGCTTCTTTTGGCGCACTTTTTCCCCCCTAGCACTAGCGCCCTCTGTTTGTTTGTTTTTTTTCTTTTTAATTTTTTGCCCTCCTGCGCATCAAAAACTACTGAATCGATTGCTCTGCAAGTGTTCCAGTATATAGTCATCAATATATACTAGTGTACCTGGGTACTGACATCGAGATCTAACAAATATTTTTTGAGATCCTGAGGAAAATCAAAATGGCCGCCTCATGCCTGAAGTGCTAAATCGGAAAGTATTTGGGCAACTTTGACCAAACTCGGTGGAAATGTAGTGGGTCATGAGTGCATATGATATGCATAGTATGAATGACCTTGACCTTGATCTCAAGGTCATAGGTCAGAATCCGTTAAAAATTTTGAGTCATACAGAAGTCCATTAATATTAGGTCTACTGTACAGTGATAAAAGTTTTTACAAAATACTAAGAGTGTCGGCTTTTCAAGATTTCATACCAGCAATTATGACAAATCAGAGCAAGAGACTGACGAGGAGAGTGTCTGTGAATGAGGTGGAGGGGGGAGAGGGAGGGGGAGGCCAAGGATGAGGTGAAGGGGGAGAGGGAGGGGGAGTACAAGGATGAGGTGGAGGGATGGAGTGGAGAGGTATATGACAGAGGGGGTGTGTGAGCTGGGAGCAGGACATTGAAATGGCGGGGGAGAGGGAGACATGAAGGCGATTTGTTTGTGGCCACCCCTTACGGGATTAAGGCGTCTGGCAGTAGATAGATAGATAAATAGTATTTTTTACGCTTTTTGACTATTTTCGGACCCAGATTCTCACATATTTAGATCTTGGATAGAACAAAAATCGTGACACTTATCTCTGCACATTGAATGTATTATTAATAATGCACCATTTAGCACGACCACTCTTAATACTGTGTAGATCTCAGAGACTGTACACCATATCTGATGTACAAGTGTGGACTGTTTTCTTTTTCCTTTTAATCTGAATGTGGCATTATCATCTGGAATACGGAGTTCTTTGAATATTGCTTCAGCAATTTCAGAATTCTAGTTATTTTATTCTCATAATGTAGCGTTATGCACCTTCATGTGTCATTGTGAACGTTTACATACACGGGAGCACAGCTGCAGACCTATCTTATACTCACGATCTAGCCACCAAAATTACTGCAGTTATCTTTTTTTTTTTTTCCGTTTCTGTATGGAGGAACTTAAAATAAGGCCATTTAGTGCTAATTATTTATAGAACGAAAATATTTATAATTTGGCTAGAAGGGTACAAAACAGAGACACCATTAGTTTACACTTTGCCAGGCAGTGAATTAATTACAGTATTTCCTTTCCCATGGTCACCATGTAGTCTTAAGCTCATACTGTTTTTCCTTGTGATTAGTTAATTATGATAACAGATTTGATGATACTCACCGACTGGGACCATAACCACGGTGATAACTGTTGGCGCAAGGGTGAGCCAAAGCCATGGCCGATTACCCATCATCTGCTTATCTGCGACCGATACAAGCTGTCCACTGCCAACTGCTTCGCCACACTGCCCGTCCGCTTTTGTTGCCTCACTGGATCGATGCAGACACTGCACCCCCACTTAGTTACATGTTTTATTTGCCACACGCAGTTGGCGGTAGGTGGTAGCGACCATCATTCTTTCACTTGATTCAGTGTTGGACACTTCTTCCTTCACCTTTTTACTGTTTGCCCTCCTCTCTTCCCATTTCTCACATCCTTCTTGTCTGCTGTATTTTTAATACCCTTCTTTTCACTTCGGATGGATGTACATTGAGTGACAATTCTAATGATCTCTTGTAACCCAGGAAACCATTAACAACACTTTGATCGTAGCCATATAACCAAATAATATGGCAATGCGGAACCTGCTACGGTGCCCCTGTTTGGAGAGACGCAAATGCGGATTCCATCCAGTAACGAAACCTTTACACTCTTTCCCATTGTTTGTTATGGCGAGGCGTTGTCTACCGCAAGAGAACATAAGTTCACTGCATGGGATGGCTTGCCTGTGGATGATGGGTTTTGCTTGGCCAGACAGACCAGGGTTACTCAACAACAACAAGAATCACACTCTGTTGGAGGAAGCGGATGATGTAAAAACGGATTTTGTGTCAAGTGTACTTTTGCATTAAGTTGCGATAGAAGATTCAATAGGGGTAATGGCTCTTGCATCTCTGGCATCACTTGCATTTTGTGTTAACTCCTTTCACTGCTTATATTTATTTATATTCATACATTATGGTACGCAATGTTCCATGCTCGAATGGTGATGCCTTCTTACCTGATGACTCCTTTCCCTACAGGAGGGTGTCATGAAATATTCTGAGCAAGTGATCTTACCCTCACGTTCCTTCTTAAGGCCACATTCAAAGTTTCCTTGGACTGCTTGTAGTTCTTCCTTCCCCTCTCAGATCAGTAAACCACTTCACACAGTTATGAACGAAGCTGACGTTATAATCAAACAAGAATCAATGTTCAAAGAGTAAAACATCCGCACACATAACTGGTCTAAGCACAGATCATTTGACATTGTTGTCATATCTTGACCTTCAACCTATTGTTTTCTAAATCTGATCACTTTATTGTTGTCTGTCCTGCAACCCTTCCACCAAGTTTGTTTTAAATCATATAAAAACTGTCTAGGTTGACCTTGCCATTAAAACTTGACATTTGTTTTCCCTCTGTCTTCAACCTTTTGTTCTATTGCTCTCAAAGTTGAATTCCTTCATCCATGCCTTACACTAATCCCTTCCACAAAGATTGGTGAAAATCGGATAAATACTGTTAAAGTTGATCTGGTCATGGGACGTTGACCATTGGTGCACGTTCCTGGAAAAACAAACAAACTTGGATGACTCTTGACTTTTTAAGTTCACCTTGCTAGGTCAAACTTTGACGTAGCCCCGTGACCCTGGCCTTTTACCTAGTTTTGTAAGAACATCAACCCTTTAGCTGAGCCTATTTTCTTCTGTTATCTTTCTTTACCTTTTCCCTTCTCTCTAGACGTGTCATACTCAGCCCTTCCTTACTCCTTCTTCTATCTCTCCTTCCCCTGTATACTACTTTTCTTTCTTTCTCTCTTCCTCCAGTCCTCCTACTTGATACATTCTTTGTCTTCTTTCTTTTGCCCTCATTCCTCATCTCTTCTTCCTTTTTTTATGTTTCTTTTGTTTTCCTCGCATTACATATTCGGTGTCAAATTCCTCCTTCCCCTGCATCTCCTTCCTTATATTCTTTCCCTCTTCCGTCCCTCATCATTCCGTCACTCTTTTCACGAGACGTCTTTTACTGCTTTTCCTCTACCCTTTCTTCCCTTGTTTCTACCTTCGCGACTTCTCTCCTTTCTTCCCCCGTTCTTGTACTTCTCTTTTCCTAAGTCATTCTTCTTTTCTCCTCTCCTCAGTATTACCTGCTTTTCCTTATCTCCCTCATCCTTTCTTTCTTTCATTCGTTCCTTCTTTCTTCGTTCGATGCTTTCATCTTTTCTCCCTCTCACCTGCTTTCCTCTTTTGTCTCTCTTTCCTTCTTTTTTCTAAATTTTTCCTCATCTTCCTTCTACCTTTTCCTTCTCTCTCTCTCTCTCTCTCTCTCTCTCTCTCTCTCTCTCTTCTCTGTGCGTGAGTTTGGAGTGTGTGTGTGTGTGTGTGTGTGTGTGTGTGTGTGTGTGTGCGTGTGTGTGTGCAATAATTCTGTCCCTTCCTCTCGTGTCTTCCTTCCACCTTCTTTTCTTATTTCTCTATTCCGACATCTTTTTCTTTTTTCTTTCTGTCTCCATTCGTGTTTTTAATATTTGTTTCCTTCCTTTTTTCAATCCTCACTGTCCACATTTTTTCTTCTTTTCTTCCCTACCTTCCTGGTTTTCTTTTCTTTTCTTTTTATTAGTGACTTCTGTTTTCTTTTTCCTATCTTTAATTTTCTTTCGTCCCTCTTACTTTCCCTTCCTTCCTTCCCTTCTTTTCTGCTTCCCTACTTCCTCCTCTCTGCAGTCCTTATCTCTTCCTCCTTCCTATATTTTTTTAACCTTGTCTCCTCTCTCCCTTTTAATTATTTTTCTCTTGTTCTATATCTATTTTCTACATCTCTGCTTTCCTCCATCACCTTCTTTTCGATCCACGCCTCCCTTTTCATTGCCTTCCTATATATATATATATTTTTTATTTCTTTCTCCTCCTTTCCATGCTTTTCCTGTTCCCTCCCAGTATACTTGCTCTTTTCCTTGTCTCTTTCTCTTATTTTTGTTGTTACCCTCGTCCATTCTTCATCACTTTTCTGCTTTCTTCATTCAATTTCCTTGCCATTGTTTTTCCTTAACAGTAAGTGGTTCACTCTCTCTCTCTCTCTCTCTCTCTCTCTCTCTCTATCTATCTATCTATCTACCTTTCTCTCTCTCTCTCTCTCTCTCTCTCACACACACACACACACACACACACACACACACACACACACACACACACACACACACACGAAAGTTAGGCGATTTTAAAAAGCTTACATTAAAGTTTACTCGTACTGACAGTGGAAAAAAACAGAAAAGTTCTCAGACTCATTCAGTACATAGACATCTTGACCTTCCTCACGAGGAGAACATGATTTTATAATTTTCCTTCTATAAGTCGATTTAATTCACTTAAGGAGAGAGTACTGAAGGAATTAATATAAGCTCCTTTTGCCACCAACAGTTCGAAATATCAGGCCTTTATAAGATTTGCCAGAGACAGCAAAATTAAAAGATAAAAAAAAAAAAACTCCAGTTGAAAGGAAAAGTTACCTAAGTTCCCGTAGAAACGAGACTGGAAGCAATATTCACGAATCTCTTTACCATAAAGTTACCTTTGGGTAATTCCTTTTTACCGCCACTAAACGATTTTATTCAGCTGTTTCAATGTTGGGAAATTAGTTATAGCTGCATAGTAGCATCAACCCTCTTTCTGCTTGGGAACTCTCTTGGGTTGAATAAAATCGTCTGGTATTAGCAAGAATACACATAAGCTAGCACTTAAGCCATTTTCCGGTTACCCCCCTGGAGCCTCCCCTCCACCACCCTATACCCTCCCATGGACCTGACATGGACCTGTTTTCCCTCTTGGACCATTTCCCCCATGGACTAATATTTTCCCTTGGACCTATTTTCTTCGTAATTCTATTTTCTTCATAGACCTGGCAGCCAGATAGAAGTTATCTCACATTGTCACAATTTGGAATATAAACAATGTCCCTCCGTCCCCACTGTGGGCCTGGAGAGGGGCATTGGTTACAAGATTGTGACAATGCGGGGTAACTTTTACCTGGTCGTATATGGCGTAGTGGATTGTTGCCTGGCTCTCACCTGGGAGACCTGGGTTCGATTCCCGGCATAATGGTAATATATTGGACGATTTTCCCAGTGTAAAGTACTGGTTTCTCTCTTCATTCTGACTTGCCGTAAGTGCTTGGGTTGGATTAAAAGCATCTACTTACCTGAGTGCCAGGGAGTATTGTCACCCTCTACAGGCCCACAATGGGGGCGGAGGGACATTGGTTACAAGATTGTGACATTGTGAGATAACTTTTACCTGGTCGTAGTGAAGTAGATTGCTGCCTGGCTGTCACCTGAGAGTCCCGGGTTCAATTCCCTGCATAATGGTAATATATTCATAGACCTGTTTTTCCCCATTAATCTCCTTTCTCCCATGAACCTCCTTTCCTCCATGGACCTTTTTCTCCCTTGAACCTTTTTCCCCTGTGCATCCATATTTTCCCCGAGTGCTTATTTTCCCAACGTGCTTAGTTTCCCCGTGAACCCATTTTCCTCATAGATCCTTTCCCTCCGGTGACATACTTTTCCTCCA
>NC_137032.1:7003240-7100740 GCF_032717465.1 Coenobita brevimanus
TAGCCACAAATTTTATCATGTCCTGTAAATTTTGGCTAAACCATTATCGCACACGCCGTCAACGGCCAAGATTTGGATGATATATAACAATAAATTTTTATTTGATTGCAGGCTTAAATTGAAGACAACATTCACAGTGTGTGTGTGTGTGTGTGTGTGTGTGTGTGTGTGTGTGTGTGTGTGTGTGTGTGTGTGTGTGTGTGTGTGTGTGTGTGCAAGAAAGAAGGAACCAAAGGCTAGGAGCGTGCAAATTGTTCCCTCCAAGAAAAAACAAACATAAGATAACAGAGAGCCCAATTCAAGAACCGTTCATTTAGAGATGCCTAGGCATTTGAAAGACTCGTGATCATAGGCAGGAGGAAATACAGACAAAGGGAGACAGTTCCGAAGCTGCCCTGTTGCATACATGAAGGACTGGGAATAAGGGTTTATTCTTGCATTAGAGGTGGACAGAAAAGGGATGAGAGTTCGTTGCTAGACGGGTGCTACGCGCCCGCCAGAGTAGAGAAGGGATGCAAACAGACAGTTCAGGGGAGCAGTGACCATTGAAATAGCGACAGAAATGAGTAAAGGATGCAACAGTGCAGCGAAGAGATAGAGGAGAGGTTGAGGAGAGACAGTGAGAGGAAGAGACTGATAAGACGAAAAGCCTTTGATTTCACCTTGTTGAAAAGAGCTGTATGTCGGGAGCCTCCCCACACATGAGAGTTATACTCTACACATGGACGAATAAAACCCGTGTATAAAGTCAACTATGGAGACGAAAAGAAAGCACAGAGTCAGCTTAGTACAGCCAATCTCTTGGATGGTGATTTTACAAAAGAGGTAATATGTTCTTTCGGAGATATATCCCGAGAGAATGAAACCCCAGATATGTTTATAGATGATGCAGGATTGAGCTAGCTATTGTTAAAAACTAGAGAGTACTCCTGTGGGAAATTTTATTGGGTTGTTAGATGTAAGAACCGAGTTTTTGATGCATTAAAAACACTAAAATAAGTTTTACCCCAGTCAAAGATATAGGCCAAGTCAGACATCAGGTGTGCCATTGCCTCATCCCGTGTTTATTAAGTAACTGCTAAGATGGAGAGGTGAAAGGTGAAGTCATCAGCGTATGAGTGGATAGAGTTAGATGTACAGCTTAGGTCATTAATGAATAAATGAGAGTTGGTGATAGGACAGAGCCCTGAGGAACACCATTATTGATACCTGTAGAAGAAAGGTGACCGTCTACAACAGCAGCTGCAAAATGACCAGAAAGGAAGCTAGAGACGAAGACACAGATAGAAGGATAGAAACTGTAAGAAGAGCATTTTGAAAATTAAAGATTTATGCCAGACTCGATCGAAAGCCTTTGAGATGTCAGGTGCAATGGCTAAGCTTTCGCCAATTTACGAAAGGAAGATTACCAGGAGTCTGAAAGGTAGGTGAGAAGATCGCCAGTGGAACATCCCTGAGGGAACCCATACTGACGATCAGAAAAAAGGTTGTGATGGGAAAGATGCTGTAATTTTTCTTTATTAAGAATAGACTCAAAAATTTTTGAAAACAATATGTTGAGCAATTGGGCCATAGTTAAAGGGATGTGAATGGTGACCCTTCTTTGGGACAGGCTGAAAAAGAGCAAACTTCCAGAAAGAAGGAAAGGTGCAAGTTGGCAGACATAGGCGAAAAGTTTTCTTTGGCAGGGTATAAGCACAGAAGCACAGTTCTTGAGGGCAACAGGAGGGACTCCATCAGGCCCATATGCCTTATTAGTATTGAGGCCAATGATGGCAGAAAATACATTCATTGAAGAAATTTCAATGCCAGCCATGAGGAAGTCAGAGGAAGGAAGTGATGGAAGAACAGCACCGGAATCGCCTAAGGTGGAATTGGAGGAGAAAGTCTGAGTGAAAAGTTCTGCTTTACCTGTAGAAGGGATAGCTACAGAGCCATCAGAGTGGAAAAGAGAAGGAAAGGATGATAAGATGAAGTCGTTCGAAAGGCTTTTGGCGAGTTGCCAGGAGTGGGAAGATTTCGAGCTGGAGATTTCAGAGCATTTAGAACGAATGGAATTATTTTTAGCAGACCGAAGAACACTAATCACAGTTCCAGTCAGAAACATATTAGAGATGAGACTCAGCAGTGATTTGGCTCCAGTATCTTTTGCTGGCCTTCTTCTTCTTGTGGACAGCGTCAGAACAAGCGTAATTAAATCTTTTTTTTTTTTTTTTTTTTGCATTAGTCAAAGATTATGAGAAAGGAATGTATGCTTCCATGCCCGAGAAAATAATCTCCAGAATGCACAAGGCACACTTAGATGGCTCTCGGCCATGGAAACAATAATCGCTCCAAGGCAAAACAAAGAAGTACTGCCTGAGGGCCTCCCAACCAGGAGCTTCAAAGTGCCGCAACTAACGTTTCTTCGGAGGGTTCACAGGCCTTACTGGAGCGATAGGACAGGTTAAGGTGATACGGCTGTGATCGGAGGAGCCCAACTGAGAGTAAAGATTAACTGCATAAGTAGAAGGATTAGTTGTATGGAAGAGGTCAAGTATATTGGAACTCTCTCGAAGGCGATCAGGGATCCAGGTTGGATGATGTACAAGCTGCTCTAGGTCATTATGAATAGAAAAGATGTAGGCTTGTTCACCAGGTGGATCAATGAAAGGGGAGCAGAGCCAATGGTGGTGGTGAACATTGAAATCTCCTAGAATGGAAATTTCGGAGAAAAGAGAAATGGATAGGATGTGTTCCATCTTAGAAGCAACATAGTCGAAGGTTTCTACATATTCAGTAGAATTACGGGATAAGAAAACAGAGCAGATATATTTAGCCAGAGCATGACAGGAAAGCCGTATGCCAAAGAGTAAACAATTCAGAAGATTCAAGCTCAGAACACGAGAACAGAGTACATATACACAACAGCCACATTTGGCTTTGAAATGAGTAAAGAAAAGTAGGAGGCTAGAGAAGGGTTTGCTATCAGTTGCCTCAACAGCTGGATCTCAGGAAAAGAAGGTGAGGTTAGAGGAGGAGAGGTGGTGCTCAACAGAAAGTTAGATGAAAGGCTTCAAACGTTCCAGAAATAAAGAAGTGAGTCAGACAGTGGTTCCAGGCATCTCGCTGGGTCGTCACCGGGAGAGAGGCGGATGGTGTGGACATTTATTGTCTCCTCTTCACCCTGGGGACTCGCAAGGCACGGTTAGTGGATGCCATTTTTTTCTTTTTAATTTTGAATAGGAAGTGAAGAGTGTAATGTGCATGTAATTTGGTTTTGACAGTTAGAGGTACTTGTACTGGACAGCATGCTGGCCTACTCTCTGTGTTACTGAGACATTGAAAAGGTTCAGCAAAGGAGGATGGACAAAAGCTAGTCCCGATGGCTGATGAAACGGGAGCTCCAGTTCTCCCTGTCATTAGCTTTACATCCACATTGGTACTCGTAGTACCGCCCTGATCGACTGGTGCTAGATTATCGTGCCCAACATGACTCTGGACTAGTGCTTGGTTTCTTCCTCCCCCCACCCCTCTCTCTCTCTCTCTCTCTCTCTCTCCTCTTCCTCTCCTCTTCCCTTCTAATTTTATCTCTATTTCTTCTACATCAATCCTTCTGTTGCCCCCTTCCCAATCTCTTTCCAGCAATTCTGCCGCTTTCTGTTTCATCCCTCCCCTTCCTTTTATCTCTTACACAATTTTCCCAGTTTCCCTCCCTCCCTCCCTCCCCCTCCACATACATTTATTTATTCCCACTACGGGAGGAAAACTGCAACTTTACAGAGGATGAACAAGATTTGATATTTTTTTTTTTTTTTTTTTCTTTTTTGTTGTTGTTTGGTTGGTTTGGTGATTTGACACTGGGGGGTGGGGGAAGGGAAACTGGGGAGGAAGAAAAGGAATACGGGTTTAAAAGGAGAGGGCGAGGAAGGAAAAAGTGAGGGAAGAAGTGGAGGGGATGGAGGTGGGAAAGAGGAAGGACAAGAGGGAGAGCTGGTGGTTAGGTAAGAGAGAAGGGATAGGAGAATGGGAGTGAAGGAAAGGTGGGGCAAGGAGGAAAGAAGAAAAGTGAAGGAGAGGTAGGTTCAGGAGAAGGGATAGTGGGAGGAAAGGGGAAGGATGAAGGATAGAAGGGGAAGGAGGAGCTGGGATAGTGGGAGGAACAGGGAAGGAGGAAAGAAAGGGAAATGTAAGGGATGAAAGAGAAAAGGGAAGGAACGATATGGCTGTGAAGGAATGGAGGTAACAGAAAAGAGAGGGAAACAAGTTAGAGGAAAGAGGATGCAAGGAAAGGGAGAGAAGAGCGATGGAGAATAAGTAATGAAGGAAACGGAGGAAAGCAGGGAGTGGAAAATGTAGAGAGAGGGTGGGCAGGGAGGAAGAAGGAGAGAGAGGGCAATGAAGAGAATAAAGGAGTAAGGGAGGATAACAACAAGGAAAGGGATGGTATACTAAAAGGAGTAGGGATTATATTTACTGAGGGAGGGAGGGAAATGAGAGAATGAATAAGGTAACGCGAGGGAAGATAAACTGATGGAAGGAAAGTGGGAAGGGTGAGAAAAATTTTGGAAAAGAGGAAGTAAAAGGAAAAGTGAGAAGACGTCACTGGTTTTTCTCCACCCCTTCTCCCCCTTTGTATAATTTTCCCAGCCTTCATTATTCTTCTCTCCTTCACCATCGTTCGGAATTTCTCCTCTCTTGCATATTTAACCTTCCTTCTACATTGTTCTCTTTTGTCTCCCTCTTTCCTTCCTTTTCTCTCTGCATCATCTCTCCTACCCTCTTCCCCTCCTTCCCTTAAATGAAGTTTTGTCTTCGTAATGGTTAGTTGAGTTTGGCTGTAACCCTTAAAAGAGACTGGGTTGTCTCCAGCTGAATAAAAGCATCTGACGGTAAACGAAATAAATACCTGAATAAGTGCAGGCTTTGTAAAGGAGGGGTAATTCTTAACTCCTTAGTGAGTGAGGTGTTTCAAACAATAATCTTGACAGTAAGTTCTATTTTAGTAACCAGAATAAAGGTTAAAAAGAACGTGAAAGTGAAAGGGCTGGTGACGTAAGAATAAACTCGTCCTGTAGTGACCAAAGTATATAAAAAGACAAAGATACGATGTATATTGTGGGATTCCAGGTTCTGAGGTGGTTGACTCAAATATTGAGGGGGTTGACGACACAGGCGGAGACCACCTGTGTGTGTGTGAGAGAGAGAGAGAGAGAGAGAGAGAGAGAGAGAGAGAGGCGTGGGTGGGGAAGGGAAATAACAAGCACTACAGCCAGAGTCATATTGGGCACGATAATGTGGATTGCACTGTTTGTGAATGATGTCCTTACCTTAAGCCTGCAATTAAATAATAATTTATTGTTAAATACACACAAATCTTGGCCGCTGAAAACGTGTGCTATATTAGTTTAGCCATAATATACAGGACGTGAGAAAATTTGTAGCTAATCAGTAACTGGCAAGTGGTGGTTGAAGGTGAGAGAGTTCGAGGTTGAAGGTGGGGTGGAGCAGGTCCCGATCCCCCTCTTCCCTCTCTCCAGGGTTTAGGTGGGAAGGAAGGGGTAACCCCAGTGCACATTAAATGTTACTGAGTTCTTGCCAATTACATTAATTGGTATTGAATTCTTGCCAATGGCAGACGATATTATCCCTCTAGTATGAAGGACATGGCTCAGACAGATAAGTAACCAGACAGACGTTCTTACAAAAAGACGTCCTCTAAGTGATTGACCCACATTCCCAGATCTATTAACACTATTTTTGCCAGACGGTACTTATTCAGTGAGAATACCTTTCCTCCCGCATGGAGGATGTGTAGACAGACACAGACATTGATACAGACTTACAGACGTTCTATAAATTACCGGTTCATAATGACAGCTATTTCATTTCTGCCACAACCAGACGAATTTCTTAGCTGAGTAAACGGCCTTACACTATTGAAGATGAGACTGAAGGACAAATTAACAAACAGGGAAGCAAAAATTTTATTTCATATATTCGTTCATAGTAACAGGTCATGTTATTCATTCTAAAGCAAGAATGCTGTTACACATAGATGAGTTGACACCCTTCCTATATTGTAGACAGATACAGCCATGCTCTAAATAAAAGATTCCCATTGATTTCTATTGTATTCTGGCTGATGTCATATGAACATAGCCATCCCCTAAGGAAGCCTAGACAGTCTAATAGACAGACAGGTTGACAAACAGACATTTATCGTTTCATATTGCTTTCAGTTGTATTCTAACTTTCACCAAAAGACTTTATTCAGCTAAGGTGAGAAGACGACCCTTCTGACAAACAGAATAAATAAATAGACAGACTGACTACATCTGTTTAATCGATTTACATTGATTGCAATTTTGTTCTTGCTACCATCAGACGATTTTACTAAGCTTCGGCAAGGAAAGCACGTCGTCTAAGGAGGACGTGGCTAACAGACAGACACAAAGACAAGGAAATAGAACTTCTCATAGAAAATCATATCATATTGACTACTTATTTTGAAAATGCCACCGTCACACTATTATGTTCAGCTCAGGTGACAAAATGCTCATCCCTTAAGGATGATATGACAGAATGATAGTCAACCAGCATTCATGTAAACCTTTAGGCAAAGGATAAAATAAGAACCAGAGAAGGAGAGTACACCACAACAGAAATAAATAAAGAAGTGCAGAACGGCATGTGTAGGCGTGTGAACTAACCTGGTACTGATCCACTCTTAATAGTATGTTTCGTCAAAATGCTTCGAAATTATTTTGTTGTAGGCTCAGCCGCCAAAGAGGCTCACTGATCGTGTCAGGCTAATCCTAACTTCCTTGCTGTTAGAACTATCGGTCTTTTAAATATCAAATGCAGTCTTAAATATGTCTGAGAACGAAGCAGAAAGGAATACTTTCTTTGTGCTAAGGAAAACTAAATGGCATCTGGTAGCTATGTATAAGGACTAGTAAATCTTACCATTTACTATAGTTACATTTTCCTGCTAACAATCTGAAAAAACAAGTTATTTTTTACTAGTCACTTCTCTCGAAGCAGCAGGGAAACTGATCGTGAGCAACTCCTCCTCCTCCTTTCATTTTTCTATCGGTTCATTGTTGAGTGAGTAAAGCAATGACGAATTCGTCAGCATTAGGTGAAGGAATATAGTATAATGAGTCATTTTTTGTTTTGTCATCTAATAATTTCTTTAAAATGGTTTCTTGATTTCTACCACGTTCTTTTAATTAGATCCCTTCTAACTGAACAACACTATTTCACATTTTTTTATGTATCATGAGCCTTGGCAACAATTCAGTTTGCCAACTCAGATTTATGAATTTCTTGAACTTGCTTTAAAATACATCCTAAAATCGCTGTCACCATAATATATACGTTAGGTATATCCAAAGGCATTCTCATTATACCCACACTAGCGAAGTGAGAGGAAATTACCAGTTTTCTCGACACACCTGCTAGTGTGTGTGTGTGTGTGTGTGTGTGTGTGTGTGTGTGTGTGTGTGTGTGTGTGTGTGTGTGTGTGTGTGTGTGTGTGTGTGTGTGTGTGTGTGTGTGTGTGTGTGTGTGTGTGTGTGTGTGTGTGTGTGTGTGTGTGTGTGTGTGTGTGTGTGTGTGTGTGTGTGTGTGTGTGTGTGTGTGTGTGTGTGTGTGTGTGTGTGTGTGTGTGTGTGTGTGTGTGTGTGTGTGTGTGTGTGTGTGTGTGTGTGTGTGTGTGTGTGTGTGTGTGTGTGTGTGTGTGTGTGTGTGTGTGTGTGTGTGTGTGTGTGTGTGTGTGTGTGTGTGTGTGTGTGTGTGTGTGTGTGTGTGTGTGTGTGTGTGTGTGTGTGTGTGTGTGTGTGTGTGTGTGTGTGTGTGTGTGTGTGTGTGTGTGTGTGTGTGTGTGTGTGTGTGTGTGTGTGTGTGTGTGTGTGTGTGTGTGTGTGTGTGTGTGTGTGTGTGTGTGTGTGTGTGTGTGTGTGTGTGTGTGTGTGTGTGTGTGTGTGTGTGTGTGTGTGTGTGTGTGTGTGTGTGTGTGTGTGTGTGTGTGTGTGTGTGTGTGTGTGTGTGTGTGTGTGTGTGTGTGTGTGTGTGTGTGTGTGTGTGTGTGTGTGTGTGTGTGTGTGTGTGTGTGTGTGTGTGTGTGTGTGTGTGTGTGTGTGTGTGTGTGTGTGTGTGTGTGTGTGTGTGTGTGTGTGTGTGTGTGTGTGTGTGTGTGTGTGTGTGTGTGTGTGTGTGTCAGGACTCTGAAATATCATAACACACTACATCATAGCTAGTAACATATATATGTAATGTAGAGGTTAGATGAAAATCATACCTAAGCGAGAGGGCTAGAGGATAAAACGTTCGCACATTCTCAGTTAGGAATCTCACACACAGCAAAGTGTGATGCCTGATCAGAAAGTCCCCAGGCTCGGGAAGGTTCCACACACCCGTGCTCTTACACGTGACACAACTAGTCATATACAAGGAGAAATGGGAGAGGCAGATCAGAATGGGTTTAGGAGAGAATAGAGACACGGTGAGGAGAGGAGGAAGGAGAGTGTGGGGTTAGCCAGTATAAAACCGTCTCACCTCAGTACTGCTCTTGTGAGATACTGTTACTCACCTCAGTATTACTCTTGAGATATTCCCTTTGAAGAAAATAAAATGCAGTCAAACCCCAGACTCATCATTATCTCTCTCCTGCCATCTACTACAAGTACAGTGAACATTATTTCCTTCAGTAAAATCCCTACAAATCAACACACTGTTACAATAGCTCAGCGACGACTACGATATATAATATTTACAATTACGATATATTTGGTGGCAGCAAGAGTACGAACCACGTCTACGAGTCTACAGTTGGGTCTATCAACTCTGTAATTTATTATATTTTAGTCGTAGCCGAGCTGTAGTGGACAGTGATTTAATTTGTAGGATATAAATTCAGTTTATTTGTAGCTGATGACACCAAATAATGTAGAACTTGTAGTTTGTAGTTAAGTATAATTATCACAGTTGTAGCCGAGCTGTAGTTAACCGTGAGTAGATTTCACTTTTGTCGTTGATGACAGGAGAAGATAAAGATGAGTCTGGGGTTGACTGTAGTTTATTTTCTTCAAAAGGAAAAGCTCAGTATTAACACTGAGTTTACTACACAAGAGCGTTTTATGCTTGCTAACTTCTCGCAGCCCACCGTGCGTCTCTCTAGACCCCCCTTCTTGCTCTCTCTCCTCTAGCCTCCTAATTCCTTCTGTCTTCTGTTTCCTTCTGTACATGAGAAGTTGTGTTACGTGGACTATACGGTTGTCGAATCTTCTAGAAGCCTGTGTGTGTGTGTGTGTGTGTGTGTGTGTGTGTGTGTGTGTATTAGTTTTCCTGTCAGGCATCACACCTTCCTGTCTTGCCATTCCTGAGAGAGAATGTGCTAACACCATTTCCTCCAGGCCCAGCTATGACTTTCATCTAACCTCTAGATCACATATGTACTTTCCTAGGTATTATGTATTGTATTATGATATTTCAGAGTCAGGACATTGCTCGGTCATGCCCTGCTGGAGTACTTACGACATTATGTAGCAATTAATTCTAATCTATTAATACATAGTATTCATTATAATTTTGTAGAGATATAATATTCATGACAATATTATACAGATATAATAATATTGTAGAAACATAACACATTGTAGTAATACATTGTATGTATAATGGAGTAAATACAGTGTAGTAAAATTGAACATAGAATATTGTATAACACATTGTAGTACAAATATTGTAACACATTCTAGTACCCTGTAGCACAAATGTGTATGTACAACAGACATACGCATATATTTATGCAATGGTAATACTGCTAGGTCATTACATTACATATGGTGGCTGAGTCAGCCACCAGTGCAGTATCATCTGCAAACAGAAGCTGCTTCAGATATATATATATATATATATATATATATATATATATATATATATATATATAATGAATTTTTTTTCTTAGAACATTCAATTAAATATAGCAAGCAAGTCTAAGTAATTTAGCATATGTTAAAGGGTTACCCTTTTAGTTTAACGAAGTGGGTAGACCTCCAGTGCACGGCACATTTATAATTATAGATCATGTATGGACTATGGAAGTGGTTCTTAATAAGTTATGTGATACTTAAGTCTTGAGGTACCAAGAGATTTGTGAAATATTTAAAATTATGTTGTTTTCCTTTAGAACATAGTAATATGTTTTTGTTATCACCATTTGTCAGATTAATTTTGACATTTCCAAGGTCCAATTAACTTAGCTAAGATTATTATGCTCTCAAACGCGGGTAAAATGCACATGAGACTCCGTGATTCATTATTGTTCTTTTATTCCATAATGATTATTATAAAAGCTCTTTTCTTTAGCCAAAATCATTTTTTTGCTCTATTTTTCGCCATTTTCACTATAATGAGTTATTATCCAAATATTCCAGTACGTGCTTTTATAGGCCTGAGAAAGCCCCTAAAAGTACTTAATTTTCAAAAATTTTCCTGGGAGGACGCTGTGAGCCCCCACAGACCCCCCAGCTGCAGAGGTTCACTTTGCTCAACTCCCACCACCTTTTCAAGAATCTATAGACATCTTGCTCCCCCCCCCCTTGTGACCTTTCTGGCTACGCCGCTGACTTCATCTACATTTGTGGGTTCAGGCAAATCCCTTACTGCTTATATTTTGTCCTCAGACGTGTGGATCCTCTCTGCATCTAGTCTGTGGCCTAAGAATTTTATTTCCTCAAAGCAAAATTTGCATTTAGACAGCTTAATTTTCAAACCAGCATTGCCTAACTTGCGTAGGAGATGGTCTGATTTTGGTAGCTGTTCATCTATTGTGTGTGTTGCAATTAAGATGTCGTCCAAGTAGGCAAATATTCCCTTTCCTAGCATTCCAGAATATATATATATATATATATATATATATATATATATATATATATATATATATATATATATATATATATATATATATGTATGTATATATATATATATATTACAAACTTGATAACTTAATAATTGAATTAAAAAAAATTAGTTGGGTATTGTAGGTTTGAGAGATATCCACAAAGAAGAAGAAAAAATCATTCAGCTCCAAGACAGAGACCACCTATTTTACTGCAGAGGAAGGCAAATACAAAGAGATCATGATGTACGATTTCTAATTTAAAAAAATCTTGCAGACAACATTAAGTTCAGCAGTGTATCTGGTAGAGCAGCATTAGTAATCTGAATCTGCGATACATACACCTTGAAAATAAAACAAGTGTATGCATCGACTTCTCAAAGCTCAGATGAAGAAACAGAAACATTCTATAACGACATCTCCCAAATTATGGAAGAAGAAGAAGAAAAAAAGACCACATACATACTAATACTATACTCATCAGAGACTTCAATGGAAAAGTTGGAAAATCGAAAAATGGAGAGAAGTATATGGGAAAATTGGATTGTGAGAAAGGAATGGAGGACGAGAAATGGTGAAAAATTTTGCAGATATGTATAACATGAGAATAATGAACACATTACTTCATTTTAGCAGATAAGAATAACATGACTATAAATGTCACGGTTTTCAGCAAAGTAAATATAGGAAATGACAATAGAATGATGAATTGCACAATCAGATTCAGTTTCGTATGTGAAAGAAAGAAGCTGATTAAAAATAATAAGAGATACCCAATAAAAGTAAGCAAAAATAAAGCAGCCTTTCATTTAAAGATAACGAACAGATTTCATATTCTAAGTTAGGCTGAATGCGACAGTGATGAGTTGAATGATAGTGTAATAAAAGTGCCAAGAGATTCAGAGGAGGTAGCATGGAAAACTAATACAACCAAAGCCAAGAAGTATTCAGAAGACACTCAAGCTCATGAAAACAAGAAAGGAAAGGAAAGTAAAAACAAAGGAAGATGAAATAGAACGAGCGACATTAATTAATAAGCTTATCAACAAGAGGTAGAGGGAAGAAAAATGAATTAGAAACTTGGATCAGACCAAAGAAACCACCAAAAAAGGAAAAAGTTTGAAACAGGCTGGAAGTAAAATGGCACTAAGAAAGTAACAAATTATATCACTGAAAGACAAAAACGGTGAAGTCAGTAAAATCAGTAATAAGATGGTGAAGAGAGTTGAAGAATTTTACAAAGAACTGTTTGCATCAAAGAAGATACTACCCATAGCTAACTTTTCAGTTGACACGAGTACCTAATGTGACACCAGTCGAAGCAAGCATTTCTCCTAAAAATATGAAAAGAGGGAAAGCCCCAAAAGAAAATGGAATAGTTGCAGATTTACTCTCGGATGCAGGAGTAAAAGTCTAAAACCGGCTTGCCCACTTATTCCCTTGTACAAAGGAAAAGGGGAAAAAGAAATGTGTGGTAATCATAGGGGCATTTGTCTTCTTAGTATAATAGGAAAAGTGTATGGTAGGATACTTATTGACAGAGTTAGAGAAAGAACAGAGAAATTAGTTGGAGTAGAACAGGGAGGCTTTAGGAAGGGAAGAGGTTGTGTAGATCAGATATTCATTCTTAGATCTTTAGTGGAAAAGTTTCTAGAGAAGGGAAAGAAGTTGTATGCAGCTTTCATGGATTTGGAGAAAGCATATGACAGGGTGGATAGCCAAGGATTGTGGAAAGTGTTAAGAATATATGGAGTAGATGGGAAGTTGTTGAGTGCTGTGAAGAGTATGTACGATGGTGCGAAGGCTGCAGTGCGTGTGGATGGTGAACTAGTGTAATTTTTCTCTTTGAAAGTTGGGTTGAAACAGGGATGTGTCATGTCTCCATGGTTTTTCAATCTGTACATGGATGGGGTAATAAAAGAGGTACAAGGTAGGGTAGTGGATGTTGGAGTGGCCCTGGTGAGAGAGGATAGTGTTTGGAAACTCCCTATACTGTTGTTTGCAGATGATACTGTGTTGTTGAGTGAAGACGAAGGGGAGCTGCAAGGCTTGGTGGATGAGTTTGGGAGAGTGTGTAAGAAACAGAATCTAAAGGTGAATGTAGGGAAGAGTAAAGTGATGGTCTTTGAGAGAGGTGAAGTCAGTGAATGTACAGCGAGGTTGGATGGTGAGGAATTGAAAAATGTGAGTACGTTTAAGTACTTGGGTAGTGTGATGAGTAAGGATGGAGGTTTGGAGGGTGAAGCGCTTGAAAGGGTACAGCAGGGAAGAAAGGTTGCTGGTTCTTTGAAAGCAATGACAAGAAACAGGGAAGTGAGCATGGAAGTGAAAAAGTTACTACATGACAGTATTGTGATACCAACTCTAACGTATGGATGTGAAGTTTGGACGTTGTTGGAAGGACACAAGTCAATAGTGAGAGCAGTGGAAATGAGATATTTAAGAGGAGCCTGTGGAGTCACATGGAGAGACAGGCTGACAAATGAGGATATAAAGGAGCGTTGTGGTGTGGATGTGGATGTAATAGGAAGCGTTATGAGGAACACACTGAGGTGGTTTGGCCATGTGGAGAGGATGGAGGGTGAGAAACTGACGAAGAGAGTGTATGTGAGTGAGGTGGAGGGGGGAAGAGGGAGGGGGAGGCCGAGGATGAGATGGAGGGATGGGGTGGAGAAGTATATGAGAGAGGGGGGTGTGAGTTGGGAGCAGGGCAGTGAAATGGCGGGGGACAGGGCGACTTGGAGGCGATTTGTTTGTGGCCACCCCAAACGGGATTGAGGCGTCTGGCAATGGATGGTTGGATGGATAAAAGAGAAGAAAATTCCAAGACATGTTGTAATGCAGTAGTTATTTTGCTTTACAAAAAGGCTACTCAAAAGATCCTGGTAACTATCGACCCATTAGCTTATTATCGGTCATTGCAAACTCTTCACTTAAGTCCTTACGAACAGAATAACAAAGATTTGGAAGAAAACCAACCTTGTGAACAGGCAGAATTTCGAAGCAGGTATTCGACCACTGATCATCTACACTCAGTGAATTAGTTAGATGAGAAATTACAGAAAACCAGTTTCCTCATGTTTTATTGATTACGAAAAGGCCTTCCACTCAGTATAGCACACTGCAATTATAAATTCTTTGCGAGAACAAGAAGTAAATGAGAACATTGTAAAAATGCTCGAAAATATAAATATATAAAGAGGGAACTGCTACGGTCAAATTACATAAAAACTCGGGAAAAAATATAAATTGAAAAGAAAGTGTGTCAGGGAGATACAATTTCAAGATAATTATTTACAGCATGCCCAGAAAGTATTTTCAGAAAGCTAAACTGGGAAAACAAAGCAGTAAATATAGATGGAGAAAAGTGAAACTATTTAGGATTTGCAGATGACATTGTCCTAATCTAAAAAACAACACAGTCATTGAAAGAAATGTTAAATGACCTGAACAGAGAAAGTCTCAAAGTAAGGCTAAAGATGAACCGGATACTAATGATTAATCCAGATACACCTAAGAGCGTCATCAGAATATACTAAGAAATTCTTGAAGAAGTCGGGGAATACAATTACTTGGGGCAAATACTAAAACTAACGGAAGACCATGATGGTAAAATAAAAAGACGGATTACAATTGGTTGAAAAGCTTTCGGTAAACATAGAGACATCATGAATAGTTGCTTGTCAATATGTATGAAATGAAAAGTATATAAGACTGTATAATTCCAACTATGATATACGGTAGTAAGACCTGTAAACCGGTGCGTAAGAATATCGAATCGGAGCAAGATTACCGAAACGGAGCGAGATTTCCGAATCGGAACTTGAAATTTCCGAATCGGAGCTAGATTTTGAAACGGGTGGGGCTGTAACTACATGTATTTAGATCCTATGTGTTTTTAACTTGCTTATGTGTGTACTTGTTTGCAGTGGGATGCATTTCCCGTTATTTATTTCATGGGGCTGTAACAGGCTGACCAGATTTAGCCTTTTCAGGCTAAATTTAGCCGTTTTTGGTTGATTTTCCTGGATTTAGCCTTAAATTTAGCCTCTTAGAAATTTTAGCCGTTTTTTTTTTTTTTCCGTATTCAGAGAAAACTGGCATTTTCTAGACTTTTTTTTTTTTTTCATAATTATCCACATAACTGGCTCAGAAGGTGAAAAACACATGGTCAGAGTAAGGAAGTGATTGCACACTCAGGTGTGAAAAGCCTGAGATTCCCCGGAGGGCTTAACCCTAATCCTTCATTGACCTCTAATCCCAGAATCACCTGCCATGTCCTGGGAGCATGCTTAACCCATTGGCTCCCAGAGTTCCTGTTCGAGGGATTTTGCTGGAAGGGTGCTGGGCGTACCGCCCTCCGCCTGTCGGCTCATAGTCGTGAAGCTCATAGGTCCCTTCCCCGGGGTTCCCTTCTATATTCAGTTTTGAAAATGCCCAATTTCGTCCTATATTGAGGACCCAGGGCGCTAAGGGGTTGCTTCCAACCTGTCACAGAACTTGGGATACAATGGATCACGGGGTCATGGCCACGAGTGACAGAATAATAATAATAATAATAATAATAATAATAATAACAATAATGTAGATAAGAACTGACAGGTTTTTGTATAATGAAACCGAGTAGGCTAAAAAGCTGTGAGAAATCTCCGAATAAGCAACTGCAGTGCTGAAATGTTGCCAGATACGATCACAAGGAAGAGAAGAAAAGAAGAAAAATGACTGAAACTAAGATTTATTACAATTTAATGTACATTATTGGGTGTAGTTCAAATGCGTGTTGTTTATATATCTCCAAATCTCATTGATCATTGCTCACTGATGAAAAACTTCAAATTTCAAACTTACCTATATCCCAGACTCCGTGATTGAAAATACAAGACTAAACATGCGACGAAATGTCTAAATTCCAACCAGTTAAAGTCATTACGTGATAAGAAAGATATCTGCCAGATATTTCATTACACAAAACAAACAACAAATGGCACTAGTAGCTCCCATTCGGAAATCTCGCTCCGATTCAAAATTCTCGCTTCGATTCGGAATTCTCGCTCCGAATCGGAATTCTTATGCCCCCTGGAAACTGACAAAATAGAAGGAAAATCAACTAATTCGTTCTCAAAAAGCAATGGAAAGGTCATGCTGAGAGTATCTTCAAGAGACAGGAAAAGATCAACTTGGGTGAGAGTGCACACTAAAGTCAGAGACATTACAGAATTAATAAAGAACAAAAATGGAGGTGGGCAAGTCATGTAGAAAGAAGACGGGATAACTGATTGAGCACGAAGCTGACTGACTGGACTCCAAGAGATTGTAAGCACTGCAGAAAAAGGCCAGACAGGAGGTGGAGAGATAAGAAATAGAAGTTTGCAGGCAAAACATGGCAGAGATTGGCTCAGTCATGGAATTCATTGTGAAAGTTGGGGGAGGCCTTTGTTCGGCAGTGGACTTGCAATGGCTGATATATATATATATATATATATATATATATATATATATATATATATATATATATATATATATATATATATATATATATATATATATATATATATATTCATTTATTTATTTATTAGGGAATGTCATGTGAAGGTGATTTTTGAAAAAATGTCATGCACAATTGCACTTCACTTTTATGGTGCTTTTGGGTATGCGGATTAAAAATATAGGCTTAGTTTTCCTTTTAGAATAGAATTACCTATCAGGAAATGTCCTTAAAGTTAGAGGAAAATAAACATTTTTCTCCACATTCATATATGAAAGTGGAAAATACAATCAGTTGAGTTTTTCACAGCGGCATGCAACTTTTATTACGCATTTTGGAATGCAGGCTATGAATACAAGCTTAGATTTTTTTTTAGACACAAGGTTACCTGTCAGGGAATTCCCTGAAAGTCAGAGATAAAAAAAATTATTTTTAGGAACATCTTTTGTTTTCTGTATTGTTACTAGGAAATATTCAGTTTACTTATGATTGATTTTGGCACAATTAAAGACTTTCCAAACACAACCATGAAGTCCTTCTTGCTCTTCAGAAGAAGCATCAAGTCCCTGTGCTTCATCTGTGTCCTCACAAAACCATCCCTTGGCCCAGCCACACAAAGACTGTGATGTTTTTGTGACCAACTTCACTGCCCGCTTGCAGCTATGGATGTGAAGGGGGTAGCATGGAACATACAAAGGACACTTCTTGATGTCCTCCAGCTGTACCAGGGTGAGACCGCATGCGAAGAGAGGCTCTGTCAGTTTCCTTTTCCCAGTCTATCAACTGGATATGGTTGGTGGCTTCCAAATTGACAGTTGCCAGGATCTTGTACTCACTGACTGATCTGCTACTCTTGTCAGCTCATTTCCTTACACTTGTGATCTGCCCAACAGCAAACTTCCTCTCAGAGGGGTCAGAGGAGGACAGGACTGCCACTAGAGAGGCTCTGTAAGGGCCCACCAAGCCTCAGACACCAGATAAGGCTTTGAGGCTGCCTTCACCTTTTCATCCTGCTTTCTCCAGAGTCTGAACAGGATGAGAGGGTGGCTTGGCCCATCCTTAATGTGATGTTTGAGCTTGATCAGGTAAAACATCTGTAGATAGACCTGGGTCACCCAGGTGGCAAGCAGTCTCAACACCTCCTCATTATGGTGCTGAGGTTGTGCTTGGTCATGTAGAGCATGAGACACATTATCCCGGCTGTAAGCCACCTGCTGTGGCAAAGCCTGCCACACAACAAGCCTGACACTTCAGCCTGAAGCTTACCATGGACCACAGTATAAAGAGCTTTCCAGGCTACAAAGCTACCTTGTATCTGTGCTCATCTTTCTTGCAACATCATCAGGAATGTCTAAAAAGGCTTCAGCAACTGGATTGGTTCTAGAGTCTCCCGCCTTTCTATTGAGTTGACTCCAGTGAAAAGTTTCCCTATTACACCTTTACACCCGTCCATTGATGAGGTGGGACCATCCAACTGCTTTACAATATGACGTCATGGCAGCTCATTGATGTGCAACCAGCAAAAGACCTTGAATAGCCTGCGAACCAACAGCCTCTCAACATGATGAAGCATTCCTTCTTTGTTGCCAGACATTTCATCTGTGGTGTCACTCCCAATCATTTCAGGAGATATGTTAATCCCCCGGTCCATCAACCACTCATAAAGTCCAATTGCTGCTTGCTTTGCTGGGTTTGCCCCCATACACTTTGGTTCTGGGGTGTAATATGTCACATAGCTTCCTGTAGGCTCTTCTGTCACTGTCATATGGCTCTCTTTCACCACCCTCTTGTGAAACTTCCCTGTTTCCTTGTTCTCTTCCAGCACAAGAGTGTCATCCTGCCTTCCGTCTACAAATAGTCCTTTGACATCATTTTCAACCAAGTTCTTTTGTGCGTCACCTGTAGCTCCACACATAATTTTCTCCCTTGCTCTGAAAACTTTCTTTGTGTCACGGCAGAGATACTTCATTTCTGCAGGCAAGAGACATGCTCTTATGAAATCTGAGATGGGGCCATTTATGATCCCAGATGTTGCAGCTGATGAGACACCAAATCTGACAGAAGATTCTGCAGCTTCAGTGATATCAGAATAGTTCCTCATTATTGTTTCTTCTGAAGCTTCTTGAAGTTTCTCAGTCACTATTGTCTTCACTTCCTCTTCATAGATTTCATCTGTGTCATCAACTGTCTCCATATCCTGATCTGCTTTCTCAGCCATGCCAACTGCTGCTTCAAATGTTTCATCATCAACATCATCTCTCTGAGTAGCCAGCAACAAGTCACTGTCTCTCTCTTCTCGTTGTTTTTTGCATTCTCTCATCCAAAGTTTTTCTTCTCATCATCCTCTCCTGCCTGACTGTCTCCTTGATGTCCACCCGCCCCATCAAGAAGGCAGACCTGCTGCCCTGCTTCTCTCTCTGAGACCTTAACCATCTCAGCCCCAAATGAGGGAGCCTTTTCTCCCTGGGGCAGGTGCAGGGACAGTGTCCCTCAGCCTGACAGTCCTCTTTGCATGGAGCTACATCCTCCCAACACAGAAGAATAGGACAGTTGCATTTTATGATGTCAAAAAGAGAATCAAGCTTCTTCTCCCACTCCTCTATCCCCCCTTTCTTCCTGGCCTTGCCTCTAGAGATGTCAGGAAAGATGATCCAAGCCCTCTCCAGTCTCTGAACCACTGACTTTTTCCCCACCACCACTGCTCTTGAAAGTGAGGGTTGGACCTACCCCAGGCAGAGATGATCTCATCAGCCACAGTTCCAAAAACTTGCTTCAGGGAAATATTCCTTCTATCAGCCTCATGAAGAAAGATATTTTCCTGCCGGATTTGAATGCTACGTCTGAGACAATCTCTGAGTGTTGGAACTTTTGTCAACAAGAACTCAGCAGGGCCACCGAGGTAGCTGCTCAAGGAAGTGGCTGAAGACTGCCTGGTCCTCTTGACACTAGAGCTGGACCCTTCTATCCACCCTCTGAAATGAAGCACCTCATGTTATATTATATTTTATTAAATTATATATTATATTTTATTACATTATACGGACCAGGACTGACCAAAAGATGACTATTAAGGACCATACAAAGGACATGATACGGATGGCGACCTGGAATGTACGGGGTGCAAATGATGAGGTGAAAGAGAGAGAGATTGTCCAGGTGCTTGAGGGTGCGAAAGTTGATGTATGTGGAGTAACTGAAACTAAATGGAGAGGTGAGAGTGTGAGAGAATGGGAGTATGGATGGGGGATATGTGCAGGAGCAGGTGAGAATGAGGGGGAAAAAGAAGGAGTGTGTATTCTTGTAATTAACAGACGGAAGGAGAATATAAGAGAGTATGGATCAGTTGGTTCAAGTATTGTGTGGGTAAGACTGAAAGTTGGACTACAAATCTGGGTGATTGTGTGTGTGTATGCGCCGACCCAAGATCATTCAAGCAGAGTGAAAGAAGAGTTCTGGACAAATGTGGAATTGTGCGTGGAAAAGTTTGAAAGGAATGAGAGAGTGTTTTTGATTAGTGATATGAATGGTAAAGCAGGGAATGTGATGGTGGATGGAGTAGTTGGTGAGTGGGGCGTGCCTGCTGAGATAGATGAGAATGGCAGTGCTTCAGTGGACATTTGTGCCGGGAGAGGGTTGGTGATACCAAATACCCTATTCAGGCACAAAATGATCCACAGGTATACATGACGAATGATGAGAAGGGTGGATGGTGAACTGAATGAAAGGAAGGCAATGATTGATTATGTGTGTGGATGAAAGGATGCGAAGATGTGTAATGGATGCAAGAGCATACAGAGGTTGGGGGCGTGGACTTTCTGATCACCACCAAGTGGTGGTCAGAATCAAGGTCCAAGTAAAATGGAGAAAAAGAAGAAGAGAAGGACGGGAGGAAGGAATAGGTGTAAGGAGAGTGAAAAGGTTATAAGAGGATGAGAAAAAGGCAGAATATAGATAGAAGTGGAGGAACGATTGGGTAAATATGAAATGGAGCAGATGGGGGAGGTGGAAGGTGTGTGCAAGATATTCACAGAGGAAATATGTGCAGCATGTGAGGTGGTGTGTGGGGTGAAGAGAAGACGAAAGGGGGTGCAAGGAACAGCATAGTGGAATGAAGAGGTGAGACAGGCTGTGGCACAAAAGAAGAAAGCATACACTGAATGGATGAGAAATAGGGGTGTGGAAGAGTTGAGAGGTGGAAGAGAGTGTTATATATAGAAAGGATGAGAGAGGTGAAAAGATTTGTAAGAGAGAGTAAGAAGAGAGTGAATGAGGAATTTGGAAGGAATTTGAGTGTAAAGTAGAGTGAATTTAAGAAAATGTTCTGGAAAGAGGTAAAGAGAGTCAAACAGGGTGGCAATGAAGTTAGTAGGGGAGTGAAAGATAAAAATGGCAGATTACTAGTTGAGAAGGGAGAAAAAGTGAGCAGAGGAGTAGACTGTAGCACCAGTCGAGCAGGGCAGTACTCCCAAGGTGGATGGAAAGCTGATGACAGGGAGTGCTGGAGCTCCCGTTTCATCAGCCCTCAGGACTAGTTCCTGACCATCCACCTTTGCTGAAATTTTTCAGTGTCTCAGTTACACAGAGAGTAGGCCAGCATGCTCTCCAGTACAAATTTCTCTAACTATCTTCACCAAACTACATGCACAGTACACACTACACTTCCTATTCAAAATTTACCCAAAATGGCGTCGTTTTACCAAGCCTCGGAGTCCCCAGTGGGGGGGACCATAAATGCCCCCACCATCTGCCCCTCTCCCGGTGACGACTCAAGATGCCTGGAACCACTGTCTGACTCTCTTCTTCTTCATTTCTGCAACATTCTCGGCCTTTCCTCTAACTTTCGCTCTGTTGAGCACCACCTCTCCTCCTCTAAACCTCACCTTCTTTTTCTAACGGAGACTCAGCTGTCTGAGGCAACTGACAGCAAACCCTTTTCTGTATCCTCCTACTTTCTCTATACTCATTTCAAAGCCAAATGTGGTTGTTGTGTATATATACGCAACAACTTATCTTGCTCTCGTGTTCCTGAACTTGATTCTTCTGAATTCTCCACACTCTGGCTTCGGCTTTCCTGTCATTCTCTGACTAAATATATCTGTGCTGTTTACTTATCCCCTAATTCTACTGACTATCAAAAAGTCTTCGACTATCTTACTTCTACGATGGAACACATTCTATCCATTTCTCCTTTCTCTGAAATCTCCATTCTTGGAGATTTCAATGTTCACCACCACCTTTGGCTCTCCTCTCCTTTCACGGATCCACCTGGTGAACAAGCCTACATCTTTTCTATCCTTAATGACCTAGAGCAGCTTGTACAGCACCCTACCCGTATCCCTGACCGCCTTGGAGAGAGCTCCAACATACTTGACCTCTTCCTCACAACTAATCCTTCTGCTTACTCTGTTAATCTTTTCTCTCCGTTGGGCTCCTCCGATCACAACCTTATTACCTTAACCTGTCCTATCACTCCGGTACGGCCTGTGGACCCTCCAGGGAAACGTCGTCTGTGGCATTTTGGAGCCGCAGACTGGGAGGCCCTCAGGCAGTACTTCTTTGATTTTCCCTGGAATGATTATTGCTTCCATGGCCGTGAGCCATCTGAGTGTGCCTTGCGCATTACGGAGGTTATTCTCTCGGGCATGGAAGCATACATTCCTTTCTCATATCCTTTGACTAATGCAAGAAAGCCTTGGTTTAATCACGCTTGTTCTAATGCTGTCCGCAACAAGGAGAGGGCCTACAAAAGGTACCGGAGCCAACCCACCCCTGAATCACATCATCTTTACGTTTCTGCCCGGAATCATGCTAAGTCTGTTCTTCGCTCTACTAAAAATAATTTCATCCATACTAAATGCTCTCAACTCTCCAACTCGAATTCTTCCCGCTCCTTTTGGCATCTTGCCAAAAATCTTTCTAACAACTTTACCTCATCATCCTTCCCTCCTCTTTTCTACTCTGATGGTTCTGTAGCTATTTCTTTTACTGATAAAGCAGATCTCTTCGCACAGACTTTCTCCTCCAATTCTACCTTGGACGATTCCGGTTCTGTTCCTCCATCACTTCCCCCCTCTGACTTCCTCATGGCTGACATTAAAATTTCTTCAATCGATGTATTTTCTGCCATCACTGGCCTCAGTACTAACAAGGCATATGGGCCTGATGGGGTCCCTCCTGTTGTTCTCAAGAACTGTGCTTCTGTGCTTACACCCTGCCTAGGCAAACTCTTTCGTCTTTGTCTGTCAACTTGTACCTTTCCTTCTTGCTGGAAGTTTGCTCTCATTCAGCCAGTCCCAAAGAAGGGTGACCACTCCCAACCCTCCAACTATCGTCCAATTGCTTTAACGTCCTGTATTTCAAAAGTTTTCGAGTCAATTCTTAATAGAAAAATTTTAAGGCATCTTTCCTATCACAACCTTCTTTCCGATCGTCAGTATGGGTTCTGTCAGGGACGCTCCACTGGCGATCTTCTCACCTACCTTTCAGGCTCCTGGTCATCCTCCTTTCGGGACTTTGGCGAAAGCTTTGCCATTGCACTTGACATCTCAAAGGCTTTCGATCGAGTCTGGCATAAATCTTTAATTTCCAAACTGCCCTCCTACGGTTTCTATCCTTCTATCTGTGCCTTCATCGCTAGCTTCCTTTCTGGTCGTTCTATAGCCGCTGTTATAGACGGCCATCGTTCTTCTCCTAGATCTGTCAACAGTGGTGTTGCTCAGGGCTCTGTCCTATCACCAACTCTCTTCCTTTTATTCATCAATGATCTTCTAAGCTGTACATCTAACCCTATCCACTCATACGCTGATGACTCCACCCTTCACCTTTCCATTCGGTTCCCTCAACGCCCATCTCAACAGTTACTTCAACAAACAAGGGATGAGGCTATGGCACACCTAATGTCTGACTTGGCTCGTATCTCTGACTGGGGTAAAAATAATATGGTTGTCTTTAATGCATCTAAGACTCAGTTCTTACACCTTTCAACCCGACAAAATCTTCCACAGGTATACCCACTAATGTTTAATAATATTCAGCTTAATCTTACATCATCCTTGAACATGCTTGGGGTTTCATTTACTCGGGACTTATCTTGGAAAGATCATATTACATCTCTTGTAAAATCTGCTTCCAAGAGATTGGGTGTGCTAAGCCGACTCCGCTCTTTCTTTACCCCTACGCAATTGTTGACTCTATACAGGGGTTTTATCCGCCCCTGTGTGGAGTACAACTCTCATGTGTGGGGAGGCTCCCCTCATACAGCTCTTCTCAATAGGGTGGAGTCAAAGGCTTTTCGTCTCATTAACTCTCCTCCTCTTACTGACTCCCTTCAACCTCTGTCTCTTCGCCGCACTGTTGCATCTTTATCTCTTTTCTATCGCTACTTTAATGGTCACTGCTCCTCTGAACTGTCTGCTTGCATTCCTCCACCTCTACGACGGGCGCGTAGCACCCGTCTGGCAGCAGACTCTCATCCTTTTTCTGTCCAACTCTCTAATGCAAGAATTAACCGTTACTCCCAGGCTTTCATTTATACAACAGGTCAACTCTGGAACTGTCTCCCTCTGTCTGTATTTCCTGCTGCCTATGATCTCCAGTCTTTCAAACGCAGTGTGTTCAGGCATCTCAAAATGATCGGATCTTGAATTTGGCTCTATATTGTATTTTGTTTTTCTCTAGGAGGGAACTGTTACTGCGGGCTCATGGCCTTTGGTTCCTTCTTCCTCGCATAAAAAAAAAAAAAAAAGATGGAGAGAATTCTTTAAAGAATTGTTGAACAAAGAGAATGAAAGTAATGCGAGTATAAGTAGCTGGGGAATGGCTGGGAGAAGGATGGAGGTGAGAAGACAGGAAGGAATCAGAAGGATGGAAGTTGTGGATGCACTGAAGAAAGTCAAAATGGGGAAAGCCCCAAGAATTGATGAAGTGTGTGGTGAAATGCTGAAGCATGGGGGAGAGATAGTAGTAGAATGAATGTGTTAGATGTGAACATTGGCCTGGGAGGAAGGTAAAGTCCCGGATGATTGGAAGTCTGGTATAATTATTCCCTTGTACAAAGGAAAAGAGGAAAAAGAAGTGTGTGGTAATCATATGGGCATTTGTCTTCGTAGTGTAATAGGAAAACTATACGGTAGGATACTTATTGACAGAGTTAGGGAAATAACAGAGGAATTAGTTGGAGAAGAACAGGGAGGCGTTAGGAAGGGAAGAGGTTGTGTAGATCAGATACCTTGTATTCATTCTTAGATCTTTAGTGGAAAAGTGTCTAAAGAGGTGAAAGAAGTTGTATGCGGCCTTCATGCATTTGGAGAAAGCATATGACAGGGTAGATAGACAAGGATTATGGAAAGTATTAAGAATCTATGGAGTAGATGGGAAGTTGTTGAATGCTGTGAAGAGTATGTATGAGGGTGCTAAGGCTGCAGTGCGTGTGGATAGTGAACTGAGTGAGTTTTTTCATTTGAAGGTTGGGTTGAAACAGGAATGTGTCATATGTTCATGGTTGTTCAATCTGTATATGGATGGGGTTCTAAAAGAGATACAAGGTAGGGCAGTGGATGTTGGAGTGGCCCTAATGAGAGACGGCAGTGTTTGGAAACTCCCTGTACTGTTGTTTGCAGATGATACTGTGTTGTTAAGTGAAGACTAAGGGAAGCTGCAAGGCTTGGTGGGTGAGTTTGGGTGATTGTGTAAGAAACGGAGAGTAGGGAAGAGTAAAGTTATGGTCTTTGAGAGAGGTGAAGTCAGTGAATGTACAGTTAGGTAGGATGATGAGGAAATGGAAAATGTGAGTACGTTTAAGTACTTGGGGAGTATGATGAGTAAGGATGGAAGTTTGGAGGGTGAGGTGCTTGAAAGGGAACAACAAGGAAGGAAGGTTGTTGGTTCCCTGAAGGCAGTGATAAGAAACAGGGAAGTGAGCATGGAAGTGAAAAAGTTATTACATGAAAGTATTGTGATACCAACTCTGACGTATGGAAGTGAAGTTTGGACATTGTTGGAGGGACGCAAGAGTGAGAGCAGTGGAAATGAGTAATCTGAGAGGAGCCTGTGGAGTCACATGGAGAGACAGACTGACAAGTGAAGATGTGAAGGAGCGATGTGGTGTGGATGTGGATGTGTTAGGAAGCATTAGGAGAAACACTCTGAGGTGGTTTGGACATGTGGAGAGGATGGAGAGGGAAAGACTGACGAGGAGTGTATGTGAGTGAGGTGGAGGGGAAGAGAGGGAGGGGAAGGCCAAGGATGAGATGGAGGGATGGAGTGGGGAGGTATATGAGAGAACGGGGTGTGAATTGGGAGCAGGGCAGTGAAATGGCGGGGGACAGGGTGACGTGGAGGCGATTTGTTTGTGGCCACCCCGTATAAGGGATGAAGGCATCTGGCAATAGATAGATAGATAGACACTATACGAGGTGCTACCCAAAAGTTTAGTAATATGAATACTGTAGAAAAATAAGTAACCTTTCTTCTAGTTCTCACTGTTGCCTTCAAAGTAGGCCGCTGGGGCATGTATACAGTGGCCCCAGCGTTTTTTCCACGAGTCCATGCATCCCTGGAAGTCTCCAGGCGTGATGGCCTTGAGCACCTCCTGAGATTCTGTCTGGATCTCCTCAGTCGAGTCAAATCAACGCCCTTTCAGTTGTAATTTCAGCTTGGGAAACAGGAAAAAGTCAAAAGGGGCAAGATCAGGCAAATAGGGTAGGTTGGGAGTGACTACCATGTTAGTGGAAGCCAGGAACTGCTGGACAACACTTGATGTGTGGGCGGGGACTTTGTCATGATACAGAACCCAGTCCTTGTTCTTCCACTGTTCTGGACATTTCCGGCTGATGTTCTCCCTCAGGCGCTGCAAAACTTCGCAGTAAAACTTTCTGCTGACAAACTGACCGGGTGGGACAAATTCCTTGTGGACAGTCCCTTGGATATCAAAGAAAGTTATCAACATCGGCTTGGCATTGCTGTGAACTTGACACACTTTTTATGGCCTTGTTGAACTGGGAGACTTCCATTGCGATGACAACTGCTTTGTCTCCGGGTCATAACCATAAACCCATGATTCATTACCAATTATGACCTTGGAGATGAAGGTGACGTCATCTCTGACCTGATTCTTGAGCTCCCTGCAATCTGCAATGCGATGTGCCTTCTGCTCGTCACTCAGCAGTCTTGGCACAAATTTTGCCCAACACATCCGACAAAATGCATTGCACTCTCCCATACGACAGTCTAACGATATCACAAAAACCATGGATAGTTTGTCTACGATTTGCAAGGTTAGCCTGATGAACATTTCCAACGTTTTCTGGTGCCGTTGCCATTGACGGTCGTACAGAACGGTCATCGTCTTCGATGGACGTTCGTCCTTCCTTGAACCGCTTGTACCAGAAAAATGTTCCACTTTGGGACATGGCATTGTCACCAGAGGCTTGCTGAAGTAACCAGTGAGTTTCTGCAGCCATACTGTTGATCCTGAAGCAGAACGTCATGCAGGTTCTTTGTTCCGTGAGGTCCGCCATTGCAAAACCGCCAAACCACCTACACACCACGTTACAATAGTAAGTATAGCTCAACAACTTGTCCGCTCACAGACACGTCCGGGGCCACACTGACCCACAGGGGGTGCTTCTGACTCCTCCTAGTGGCAAAAGGAAAAACTGCAAACAGTTGGCTCCCACTGTTCAAATTAGTGGAACTTTTGGGTAGCACCTTCTATTATAAATTATTTTGTATTTGGGCTCTTAGAATGGTTCACATTTTTAGCAAAAATGTTATCGGGAAAAAATGGTTGTACTAGTTGTTTGCTTGTTAGATTTTGAAGTACAAACTCTACACCTATACTGTTCGACATAATGCTGAGATAACTACTGCAAACAAGACAAATTAGTAGCGAGAAAGGCCAGATTTTGTCCTTTTTTAAGTGGATTTCCCGGTAGCTATTTCATTAATGGGAAGAATTTAAAGTAAGAAACTGAATCTACACGAATGACCACACTTGAATGCACCATAAACATGAATGCCCCACAAAATTCGAATATCATATGATATGACGTACTCTAATATATATATATATATATATATATATATATATATATATATATAGCAGCCGTGGCTCAGTGGGTTAGAGCGCTCCACTCTGACCGAAGGATCGAATCCACCCAAGGGTCATTGGTAGTCATCAAGAAGGGTATCCGGTCATAAAATGCTACACGTTCCAAATCAAAGTCCTCTACCCAGGGGCAACGCCTTAGCCCTTATCCAGAAAAAGGGTACATGGCGTAAAACTCACTTTTAAATATATATATATATATATATATATATATAGATAGATAGATAGATAGATAGATAGATAGATAGATATGGATTATATATATATGTAGATAGATATAGATACATATATATATATATATATATATATATATATATATATATATATATATATATATATATATATATATATATATTGCCAGATGCCTTAATCACGTTTGGGGTGGCCACAAACCAATCGCCTCCAAGTCGCCCTGTTCCCCGCCATTTCACTGCCCTGCTCCCAACTCACCCCCCCCTCTCTCATATACCTCTCCACCCCAACTCTCCATCTCATCCTCGGCCGCCCCCACCCTCTTCCCCCCACCACCTCACTCACATACACTCTTTTCGTCAGTCTTTCACCCTCCATCCTCTCCACATGGCCAAACCACCTCTTTGTGTTCCTCATAGCGCTTCCTATCACATACACATCCACACCACAACGCTCCTTTATATCCTCATTCGTCAGCCTGTCTCTCCATGTGACTCCACGGGCTCCACTTAAATAACTCATTTCCACTGCTCTCACTCATGACTTGTGTACTTCCAACAACGTCCAAGCTTCACTTCCGTACGTTAGAGTTGGTATCACAATACTGTCATGTAGTAACTTTTTCACTTCCATGCTCACTTCCCTGTTTCTTATCACTGCTTTCAAAGAACCAGCAACCTTTCTTCCCTGCTGTACCCTTTGAAGCATTTCACCCTCCAAACCTCCATCCTTACTCATCGCACTACCTAAGTACTTAAACGTACTCACATTTTCCAATTCCTCACCATCCAACCTCGCTGTACATTCGCTGACTTCACCTCTCTCAAAGACCATCACTTTACTCTTCCCTACATTCACCTTTAGATTCTGTTTCTTACACACTCTCCCAAACTCATCCACCAAGCCTTGCAGCTCCCCTTCGTCTTCACTCAACAACACAGTATCATCTGCAAACAACAGTACAGGGAGTTTCCAAACACTATCCTCTCTCACCAGGGCCACTCCAACATCCACTACCCTACCTTGCACCTCTTTTATTACCCCATCCATGTACAGATTGAACAACCATGGAGACATGACAGATCCATGTTTTAACCCAACTTTTGAACAGAAAAATTCTCTTATATATACATCTATCTATCTATCTATCTATCTATCTATATCTCTATCTATCTATCTATCTATATATATATATATATATATATATATATATATATATATATATATATATATATATATATATATATATATTTTTTGTTACATAGCCTATGATTTCATCATCCTTTGTGTAATTTTAACGCACAGTATGCTGCATGTTTGATCACAAGCGTGTTCTGCCTCAGTCCCCCCCTTCTATCGTTATAGTAGAGTGAGTCATCCTTTCTGTTGTTCAGAGCAGGATTTTCAGCTCTTTGTCCCCATGGCTTCATTTACGCGTCCTTCTTACAAGTTGTATCAAGCTCTGCTGGCCCCTATATAATGACCTCAGTCTCTGCATTATGACCACTTAGATCTACTCCTCATTTTGCTCACATCTCTGTCCTCCCCTGTACAGTTATTATTATTGTGAGTGCTCAGGAAGTCTCCAACCATCTAGCAGCTGTGTGTAATTTGAGTATAACTGTTGTTGCATTTTTTCTTGTACTGTGTAGCATAAGGTTGATTCTTAGGCCTAGTAAGGTTTTTGTAATTTATGTAGGGTTCTTATTGTCAGCCATCATTAATAATATTTTGTATCTGTAATAATATATCTGGCATTCACTGAGTATTATCTGGTATCTCATTTTAACAGGGCTGACTTAGATTAATTTACTCATGCTAATTTCGTGTTAATAGAGGCTATTTCAGTTAACCATATATTTAACCTGTTTTTTGCCATTACATTATCCTTATGAGTCCTGAATGTTTTGTTGTTAGTTTGAGCATTAAACTTTAACTTGTAATTTTACCTAACTCTTTGTTTTGAACCTGGAACTTTGCGGGACAGATTTCTCTGTTCCGTAACATAAATTTGGCAACCTCTCATCAGGATATTCAGGATATTATCATAAGGATATTGCTTGATATTTTGTGACTGTTACTTATTCATGATGTCTACTATTACTACACTTGATGAAGCCAAAGATTTTTTGTCAAATGTGCAAAGAGTGTGTGATGTAGAAAACAGAACAGAGAATGAACTTAAGCTTGTTGCTCAACAATTGGGGATTGATGTTCGCTCTCATCATTCTAAAGATCAAATTGTTGACATGATTAATGAAAGCTTGTTTAATGTAACTCCTCCAAATGAGCAAACGCAGATTGAATTAGCTAAGTTACAGCTAGCACTGCAGGAGGCTCAGGCTAAGGAGGCGGAGTCTCGTGCTAAGGAGGCTGAGGCACAAGGTGAAATTGCTAGGATTCAGGCAGACCATGAGTATCGCATGAAACAATGTGGAACTGGATCATCTAGCTCTGATGATTTTGATGTGGCTAAAAATGTTAAACTTGTCCCTCCTTTTAATGAATCTGATTTAACAAAGTATTTTCAGTTGTTTGAGAGGGTAGCTACAGGTTTTAATTGGCCCAAAAAGTATTGGCCAGTACTCCTTCAAACTGTTCTCACCGGTAAAGCTCAGGTAACTTATGCATCTTTGCCTCAGGATCAATCTGATAATTATGATGTAGTTAAGAGCTTGATTCTTAAGGCCTATGAGCTTGTTCCTGAAGCCTATAGAGTAAAATTTAGGACAAATTACAAGCAAGATAAGCAATCCCATGTTGAGTATGCAAAAATCAAAGATCTGTTAGAGCAGTGGTTAAATTCTAAGAACGTGAATTCTGATTTTGGTAAATTTAAGCAGATGATTTTGCTGGAGGACTTCAAGAGGTGTATTGATAAAGATGTAAGCCTATATCTTGATGAGAGAAGAATAGATAATTTGTCTGATGCTGCAGTTTTAGCTGATGAATATGTTCTCACTCACAAGAGATATTCTAGAGAAAAAGGGAAAGCTGAGAGTAAGTACGTTGCCTCTACTCAGAGTACAGGTAACAGGAATGAGAATAAAGATGATGTTTCTCAGGAAGTAAATACCAGCTTCACCTCTAGATTTCGGAAAAGTAAATGTACTTATTGTAGTAAGCTTGGTCATACTACGGAGAAATGTTTCAGGAGACAGCGTGATGTGAACAAAAAGGAGTCTTTAAATATTCAGTCAATTGGTCTAGTGTCCACCCTTGAGAGTTCCCATAATTCTTTAACTGAGTTAACTGAACCTGCTTTGAGGGGTAACTTAAATTTTCATGATGGAGCTCCTCTTTTGAGCAGTAACGTGGGTGACACTCTCAAGAGTTCATGTGCTAATTTCCTGTCTGATGGTTTTGTCAGTCCTCTGGACAGTAATGACAGGAAATCAGTTAAAATATATCGTGATACAGGTGCTTGCCAATCCCTTATGCTGAGCAGTGTTCTAGGCTCTAATGTTAATTCCTCTGATGAAACTGTAATCTTACAAGGCGTAGGGAATAATTACTTCTCTGTCCCTCTGTGCAGAGTGAATTTAGAGTCTGGTTTTGTTAATGGTTCCGTTATGGTTGGGTTGGTTGAGACACTCCCAATGTCAGGTGTAACTTTCTTACTTGGAAATGATATTGGTGGAAGTCAGGTGTGTCCAGCTCCTCAGTTGTCTAGTGAGCCAGTGGCTGCAACCCGGGATTGTGATGTCCCTGATGTGTTCCCTGCATGTGCTGTCACTAGGGCTAAGTCTAAAGTTACTGGTGATTTAGAGGATAATGATGATGATGATCTTATCCTAGCTGACACTTTTCCTGCTAATTTGGACCACTCACCAGATGAGGCAGTACCACGTAGTGTTGATAATTTGTCTCGTCAAGAGTTGGTTGAGTTGCAGGTTGCTGACCCTGAGTTGAAAGGTCTTGCTAACTCTGCTTGCAGTGAGGAAGAGTCAGCTGGTGCTTCTACTTGTTATTATATAAAGTCAGGAGTACTTATGAGGAAGTGGAGACCCCCAACAGCATCAGCCGACTGTGAATGGGAGGTTGTACATCAAGTTGTCATCCCTCGTGTTTGTAGGCAGGATATCATTAGAGTGGCTCATGATTCCAGTTTGGCAGGACACCTTGGAGTGAGGAAGACTGTGGCACGCATTTTGAAACACTTCTACTGGCCAGGTATCTTCAGGGATGTTTCCTGGTATTGTAAGTCTTGTCACACCTGTCAAGTTGTGGGGAAGTGTAATCAGACCAAAAAGGTTGCACCTCTAGTTCCCATTCCTCCTTTTGAGGCGCCTCTCACCCGTGTGTTGGTGGATATTGTGGGCCCTCTTCCTAAGACTTCTTCAGGATTTTCTTATGTGTTGACCCTGATTGATATGGCTACTCGTTATCCTGAAGCCATTCCACTTAGAAATATCTCAGCAAAGAATATGATTAAGGAAATGCTAGGGTTCTTCACAAAATTTGGTCTGCCCAAGGAGGTACAGTCAGACCAGGGAAGTAATTTCATGTCAAATGTTTTCAAGCAGTCTCTGAAAGAGTTGGGCATCACCCAGATCACGTCTTCAGCTTACCATCCCCAGACCCAAGGAGCGTTGGAGAGATATCATCAAACACTCAAATCGATCCTCAAGAAATACTGTTTGGAACATCAGAAAGACTGGGATAAAGGTCTTCCATTCGTTGTGTTTGCCGCAAGAGAATCTCCAAATGAATCACTGGGCTTCTCACCCTTTGAACTACTGTTTGGCCATGAAGTAAGAGGACCCCTTAAGCTACTCAAGGAATGCTGGCTGTCAGAGGAAGATGACGTCAACCTGCTGGAGTATGTGATGAAGTTCAAAGAACGGCTGTCCACTGCTTTACAGCTGGCAAGAGAGAATTTAGGAGCTGCTCAGGAGACGATGAAGACTTGGTATGATAAGAAGTCCAGGTTACGCCACTTTCAGCCAGGAGATCAGGTTTTGATTCTGCTACCAGTGCATGGGCAACCTCTTCAAGCCAAGTTTAGTGGTCCTTATTTCGTGGAGAAGAAACTCAGTGATGTCAACTATGTCATCGCCACACCAGATTGTAGAAAGAACAAGCAACTATGTCACATCAACATGCTAAAGTTATATCACAGGCGGGACGAAAATAATCCAGTCTGCACTGTAGCTGTTCCACCCGAGTCTGCAAGTGAAGCTCTCCCATGCAGTATGAGCCTGAGTGATAGTTTGGGGAAGAATCCTGATATCATGAATGATCTCCAGACTAAGCTTTCTCATCTACCTCCCGAGGAAAGGCAGGAGTTTTCGGCACTACTGCAGGAGTACCCGCAAGTGTTCCGTGCCACTCCAGGAAGAACCACTGTGTTGATGCATGATGTCGATGTTGGAGACGCAAAGCCAATTAAACTGCCTCCTTACCGTGTGAACCCAGTGAAAGTTCCTCTCATCCAGAAAGAGCTTGGCTACCTGTTGGACCACAAGATGATTAAGCCCTGTCAGAGCGAGTGGAGTTCTCCTGTTACTCTAGTTCCTAAGCCAGGTGGGTCACAGCGGCTTTGCATTGACTACAGACGTGTTAATCAGATAACCAAAACAGACACTTACCCTCTCCCTCGTGTGGAAGATTGCATAGACAAGATCGGAGAGGCTAGGTACATAAGTAAGTTTGATTTGTTAAAGGGATACTGGCAAGTACCTATGACTGAACGTGCTAGGGAGATCTCATGTTTGTATCACTAGGAAAGACTTTTGCATGTTCAGTAATGCCATATGGTATGAAGAATGCACCAGCCACATTTCAGAAGCTCATGAATGTTGTAACAGAGGGTTTGGCAGGGTGTGTTGTTTATATTGATGATGTATTAATCTTCAGTGACAACTGGAAAGATCATCTATGCCATGTCAGTAAATTTCTTGAGCGTTTGGTTCAGGCTAATCTTGTAGCTAATTTATCAAAGTGTGAGTTTGGTCAAGCTAAAGTTCAGTACCTTGGGTACGTAATTGGTGATGGACACGTTGCACCACCAGGAGCTAAAGTTCAGTTATAAGTGATCTTCCCAGACCTAAAAGTAGGAAAGAGCTACAAAGATTTTTGGGAATGGTAGGTTATTACAGGAGATTTGTTCTTAACTTTTCAATTCTTGTATCACCACTTACAGACCTACTGAAAAAGGGAGTTAAATTTGTCTGGACCGATAACTGTGAATCCTCTTTCAACAAACTAAAAGCTATCCTATTAAGTCAGCCAGTGCTCGCTACTCCAAATTTTTTCTAAGCCTTTTAAGATGGCTGTTGATGCAAGTGATACAGGAGCTGGGGCTGTTTTGCTGCAAGAGGATGATCAGGGTATTGAACACCCTGTATCTTATTACAGTAAGAAGTTCACTCCACCTCAAAAGAACTACTCAACTATTGAGAAAGAGCTTTTGGCCTTGATTTTGGGTTTACAGCATTTTTCATTTTATTTGTGTTCTGGTTTTGACCCCATAGTCATTTATACCGATCATAACCCACTGAAATTCCTTAGTAAGTTTAAAGATAAAAATCAGAGATTGACAAGATGGAGTCTACTTCTTCAGGAGTATTCATTAGACATACAACATGTCAAGGGGAAAGAAAATGTTATTGCAGATTGCTTATCTAGACTTTAGACAGATTGTTTTAGAGTAATAAGAAATTTCCTTTGTAAATTTCTTTTTCTTTGTGGGAAGGTGTTACATAGCCTATGATTTCATCATCCTTTGTGTAATTTTAACGCACAGTATGTTGCATGTTTGATCACAAGCGTGTTCTGCCTCAGTCCCCCCCTTCTACCGTTATAGTAAAGTAAGTCGTCCTTTCTGTTGTTCAGAGCAGGATTTTCAGCTCTTTGTCCCCATGGCTTCATTTGCGCGTCCTTCTTACAAGTTGTATCAAGCTCTGCTGGCCCCTATATAATAAGCTCAGTCTCTGCATTATGTCCACTTAGATCTACTCCTCATTTTGCTCACATCTCTGTCCTCCCCTGTACAGTTATTATTATTGTGAGTGCTCAGGAAGTCTCCAACCATCTAGCAGCTGTGTGTAATTTGAGTATAACTGTTGTTGCATTTTTTCTTGTACTGTGTAGCATAAGGTTGATTCTTAGGCCTAGTAAGGTTTTTGTAATTTATGTAGGGTTCTTATTGTCAGCCATCATTAATAATATTTTGTATCTGTAATAATATATCTGGCATTCACTGAGTATTATCTGGTATCTCATTTTAACAGGGCTGACTTAGATAAATTTACTCATGCTAATTTCGTGTTAATAGAGGCTATTGCAGTTAACCATATATTTAACCTGTTTTTTTGCCATTACATTATCCTTATGAGTCCTGAATGTTTTGTTGTTAGTTTGAGCATTAAACTTTAACTTGTAAATTTACCTAACTCTTTGTTTTGAACCTGGAACTTTGCGGGACAGTTTTCTCTGTTCCGTAACAATATACATATATATATATATATATATATATATATATATATATATATATATATATATATATATATATATATATATATGGGTCTGGTTAGTACTTGGATGGGTGACCGCATGGGAACACCAGATGCTGTTGGCATCCCTACGTGTCATGTGGGGTTGGTGGAGGATTAGTGCCCCTCCCTGTAAAACAATTAACTCTAAGCCCTTGGCCACCCTGTGTGGGATACATGGCGTCTGGCAATGAATGAATGAATGAAATATATATATATATATATATATATATATATATATATTTAGATAGATAGATAGATATAGATAGATAGATAGTATAGATAGATAGATATTTTTTTATATGAGGAAGAAGGAACCAAAGGCAATGGGCCCGCAAAACTTTTCCTTCCAAGAGAAAAACAAAATACAAGATAGAGCCAAATTCAAGATCCATTCATTTCAAGATGCCTTGACACACTGCGTTTGAAAGACTAGAGATCATAGGAAGCAGGAAAAACAGGCAGAGGGAAACAGTTCCAGAGTTGACCTGTTGCATAAATGAAGGACTGGGAGTAACGGTTAACTATTGCATTAGAGAGTTGGACAGAAAAAGGGTGAGAGTTTGCTGCTAGACGGGTGCTACACGCCTGTCGTAGAAGCGGAGCAATGCATGCAGGCAGTTCAGAGGAACAGTGACCATTGAAGTAGCGATAGAAAAGAGATAAAGATGCAACATTGCGGCGAAGAGACAGAGGTTGAAGGGAGTCAGTAAGTGGTGGAGAGTTGATGAGACGAAAAGCCTTTGACTCCACCCTATTGAGAAGAGCTGTATGTGGGGAGCCTCCCCACACATGAGAGTTGTACTCCAAACAGGGGCAGATAAAACCCCTATATAGAGTCAACAATTGTGCAGGAGCAAAGAAGGAACGGAGTCGGCTTAGCTCACCCAGTGTTTTGGAAACAGATTTTACAAGACATGTAATATGATCTTTCCAAGACTAGTCCCGAGCAAATGAAACCCCAAGCATGTTCAACGATGATGCAGGATTAAGTTGAGTATTATTAAACATAAGTGGGTATGCCTGTGGAAGATTTTGTCGGGTTGATATGTGTAAAAACTGAGTCTTTGATGCATTAAAAACAACCAGATTATTTTTATCCCAGTCAGAGATACGAGCCAAGTCAGACATTAGGTGTGCCATAGCCTCATCCCTTGCTTGTTGAAGTAACTGCTGAGATGGACGTTGTGGGAATCGAATGGAGAGGTAAAGGGTGGAGTCATTAGCGTATGAGTGGATAGGGTTAGATGTACAGCTTAGAAGGACATTGATGAATAAAAGGAAGAGAGTTGGTGATAGGACAGAGCCCTGAGGAACACCACTGTTAATAGATCTAGGAGAAGAACGATGGCTGTCTACAGCAGTGGCTATAGAACGACTAGAAAGGAAGCTAGACATGAAGGCACAGATAGAAGGATAGAAACCGTAAGAGGGGAGTTTGGAAATTAAAGATTTATGCCAGACTCGAACGAAAGCCTTTGAGATGTCAAGTGCAATGGCGAAGCTTTCGCTAAAGTCCCGAAAGGAGGATGACCAGAAGTCAGAAAGGTAGGTGAGAAGATCGCCTGTGGAGCGTCCCTGACGGAACCCGTACTGACGATCAGAAAGAAGGTTGTGATAGGAAGGATGATTTAGAATTTTTCTATTAAGAACAGAATCAAAAACTTTTGAGATACATGATGTTAAAGCAATTGGACGATAGTTAGAGGGTTGGGAATGGTCACCCTTCTTTGGGACCGGCTGAATGAGAGCAAACTTCCAGCAAGAAGGAAAGGTACAAGTTGACAGACAAAGGCGAAAGACTTTGCCTAGGCAGGGTGTAAGCACAGAAGCACAGTTCTTGAGAACAACAGGAGGGACTCTATCAGGCACGTATGCCTTATTAGTACTGAGGCCAGCAATCGCAGAAAATACATAAGCTGAAGAAATTTTAATGTTAGCCATGAGGAAGTCAGAGGGTGGAAGTGATGGAGGAACAGCACCGGAATCGTCTAAGGTGGAAGTGGAGGAGAAAGTCTGAGCGAAGAGATCTGCTTTATCATTAGAAGAAATAGCTACAGAGCCATCAGAGTAGAAAAGAGGAGGGAAGGATGATGAGGAAAAGTTGTTTGAAAGGTTTTTGGCAAGGTGCCAGACGGAGCGAGAAGAATTCGAGTTAGAGAGCATTTTGTACGGATGAAATTATTCTTAGCAGAGTGAAGAACAGACTTAGCACGATTCCGGGAAGAAATGTATAAAAGATGTGATTCAGGGGTGGGTTGGCTCCGGTACCTTTTGTAGGCCCTCTCCTTGTTCCGGACAGCATTAGAACAAGCGTGATTAAACCAAGGCTTTCGTGCATTAGTCAAAGGATATGAGAAAGGAATGTATGCTTCCATGCCCGAGAGAATAACCTCTGTAATGCGCAAGGCACACCCAGATGGCTCCCGGCCATGGAATCCATAATCATTCCAGGGAAAATCAAAGAAGTACTGCCTGAGGGCCTCCCAATCCGCAGCTCCAAAGTGCCAGAGACGACGTTTTTTTGGAGGGTCTGCAGGCCGCACCGGAGCGATAGGACAGGTTAAGGTGATGAGGTTGTGATCGGAGGAGCCCAACGGAGAGAAAAGATTAACAGTGTAAGCAGAAGTATTAGTTGTAAGGAAGAGATCAAGTATGTTGGAGCTCTCTCCAAGGCGGTCAGGGATACGGGTAGGGTGCTGTACAGGCTGCTCTAGGTCATTAAGGATAGAAAAGGTGTAGGCTTGTTCTCCAGGTGGATCAGTGAAAAGAGAGGAGAGCCAAAGGTGGTGGTGAACATTAAAATCTCCAAGAATGGAGATTTCAGAGAAAAGAGAAATGGTTAGAATGCGTTCCATCGTAGAAGTAAGATAGTCAAAGAATTTTTGATAGTCAGTAGAATAAGGAGAGGAGTAAACAGCACAGATATATTTAGTCAGAGAATGACAGGAAAGCCGAAGCCAGAGTGTAGAGAATTCAGAAGAATCGAGTTCAGGAACATGAGAGCAAGATAAGTTGTTGTGTATATATACACAACAGCCACCTTTGGGTTTGAAATGAGTATAGAGAAAGTAGGAGGATACAGAAGAGAGTTTGCTGTCAGTTGCCTCAGACAGCTGAGTCTCAGTTATAAAAAGAAGGTGAGGTTTAGAGATGGAGAGGTGGTGCTCAACAGAGCGAAAGTTAAAGGAAAGGCCACATATACATACATATATATATATATATATATATATATATATATATATATATATATATATATATATATATATATATATATATATATATGTGTGTGTGTGTGTGTGTGTGTGTGTGTGTGTGTGTGTTGCGGAGAGGGCAGGTGTTATGCTTTGTATGCCAGAAATGATATGAAATTTTAAGTAATTGAAAATATTAGGATTAATAATGATCATTATGAACCGATATTTGTTGAAAGTGAAGGTAACAAATCTGAAATATACATTTTTAATGATTGCTTAGAAGACTTGATGGATAACGTAGCGATAGCTACTGTACAAAGGTTGCTATATTTTGGGAGATTTTAATATAATTTTACTTGACTCCAATAAGTATATACAAGATCTCTGTAACATTCTCTGTGGACGTGACTGTTTTGTTGCATTAATAAACCAACTAGAGTGGGGAAACAGTGGGCTTCTCTTACTGATCATGTCTGGACCAACAATTTTAAATTTGATAGATTGTGAAATATTAATCTTTGATGTCGCTGATCGCTTTTCACCGTTCATAATGTGATCTAAAGAATTAAAGAAATACTCAAACTCACAAAAATATCACATACAGAGATTAGAAAAACCTTGGGACAACCGATTTGTGAGCCACTTTGGAAGAATTATTTTGTCATAATCAGTTGGATAATGATGTAAATAAAAGTTATACATGTTTTATGAACTGTATTGTGCAAGCAATTGAGAAGCATCTTCCCTCGATGACTCTCCAAATTCCCTTGAAAAGAATTCGTAACCCTTGGGTAACAAACGAACTCGTTAAGCTTATTAAAACTAGGCGTATTATTTATAAGAAATATACAAAGAAACCAATAACCTATGGAGAACAATATGGAAAATACAGAAATATTGTTAACATTAAACTAAACAATGCAAAACAGAACTACTATAAAACTTAATTGCTATTAGCCTCTGGTAATAGTAAAGCTCAATGGGAAGTTGAGTTGATGCAGAAATCTCATAATAAAACAACTAATACTGAAAAACTGATGATTTCAGACCAGCTGGAATCTGACTCTTATGAAGTATTCAACTGCTGCTTAAACTCCTATTTTTCTATAGTTGATAAAAAGTTAGAAGACAGTCTACCAACTTGTAAAATTTCACCCATGCAGTATCTGAATGGTAACTACCCTAACTTTCAATTATCTCCTACAACACCAGAGGACCTAGCTGATGCAGTTACGGCTTTGAAGGAATCTAGTCCTGGGCATGACAAAATACCTATAAATTCATAAAACAATTAAAATCTGTCCTGGCTCGCGTGATATCGGAGTTAATCAATCTCTCTTTTCGTAGTGGAACATTTCCAAATGACCTGAAAGTGGCGAAAATAAAGCCAGCACATAAAGGTGGTGATACTATTCAAGCATTAAATTACTTCCAGAATCAATACTTTCAATGATAAGTAAAATAATAGAAAAAGCAATGTATGATGGACTGTGGTGTTTCTAGAGGCAAATACTTTATTGACTGAATGCCAATTTGGCTTTAGAAGGAAATATTCCACACAAACCGAAGTTATAAAATTAAATAATATCATGCTAAATTACGACCAAGGGAAACTTACATTGGGTGTTTTCCAAGATATAAAAAAAGCTTTTGACAGTGTTAATCATGACATCTTGATTCGTAAATTGGAACATTATGGGTAAGAAATAGAAAATTGTCCTGGTTTCATAACTATTTATCTGCAAGACAACTGTAACGTTATGTCAATAATAGTAGGACGTAACACAACGATTTATTTACAGAAGATTATTTACAGAAGTCAGGGTACAAGTTTTGTGGCCGAGCTCTCGACAACAACTGAACTGTCATGTACAACATCTATTCAGAGAATAACTAGCTTAGTGAAGCAAAACAGTATTGAAACACTTATAAACACTGAATAACCAAATATAAATCTCAAACATAAGTATCGAAGCATTAAAACATAACATCAAACTCCCGTATAAAATTCATAATTAAAATATCTCGAAACAGTGAAATACTAAACCATTTAATATCGTTACATCTTCCCTTCCTCCAAGAAAGTGTTTTAACATAATCAAACACACATGGAGTCCTTATTCTCATACATAAACATTAAAGAATAAAAATAAGTAGCCAAATTCTGAAATATTTATACATACTCAAACAATACATATTTATGCCCACACTATCCTACCTACTGCATATACATCCAATACATGCATACCTACTAAGGATTTCAGGGGCAGTGTCCAACTGTTTTTTTTTTAAATAACGTCTCAACAAAGCGTCGGACAATGATTTAACTTTGGCAGTGCATGTTTGAGACCCCGACCTAATTTGTAAAATTATGCTTTTGTACCAAATGTGTATGATTAAGACATTTATAAGAGTAAATGTAGGGTAAACTTAGCTAAAATCGTCAGAGGCATGTAGCGAGGCTAGCTTCGGTCACGATACAAGCCCCGCCCACAATTCGGAACGTGACGTCGGTGTGACGTAGTAGTAATCACCGACGCAAGTGGCAGTTCTGTCTTTATGTAAGCTGCTTCAGATTCAATGCCTCAGGGTTACTCATATTTCTGAGCTGCGGCAGATTTTTAGAGTGACTCTACATCCCTCCAGACTCCCTATTAGTACATAGTATATGCATCGCCCTCTTACACATATTGTGACGTCAATATGACTTATTCACTTCTGAAGAGTAGTAATCACTGCCTGAGCCGGCACCGCTGGGCGAGGTGATGTGGCGGCCGCCGACAGGCGAGACGTTACCAAACCGAAACTTCAGCGATGGCGAGCATAGATAGATTTCGCAAACATTCTTTTCATGTAAGGACCATACTGAATGTATAGTAGGGGTGAAATATTACTTCGGTGTGTGTGTGTGTGTGTGTGTGTGTGTGTGTGTGTGTGTGTGTAAAAAATATATATTCTTTTAAAGATAATAGTGGGCGTTCACAATGAACAAGTTTAATAAACCACTGCTCTATGTTACATGCACCGAGCATGTAGCAAGGGCCGTATTTTCCATGTAAATGATAAGTAATTTCCTTCGAGTAAACCTTTTTTTTCTCAAACGTTCTTCTCATATAAGGACCATACTGAATCTGTAGTAGGGGTGAAATGTTACTTCGGTGTGTGTGTGTGTGTGTGTGTGTGTGTGTGTGTGTGTGTGTGTGTGTGAGAGAGAGAGAGAGAGAGAGAGAGAGAGAGAGAGAGAGAGAAAGTACAGTATGTGGGGGGGGGTTAGAAAGATAGAAATGCCACTTGCGTCAGTGATTACTACTACGTCACACCGACGTCACGTTCCGAATTGTGGGCGGGGCTTGTATCGTGACCGAAGCTAGCCTCGCTACATGCCTCTGACGATTTTAGCTAAGTTTACCCTACATTTACTCTTACAAATACCTTAATCATACACATTTGGTACAAAAGCATAATTTTACAAATTAGGTCGGGATCTCAAACATGCACTGCCAAAGTTAAATTCTTGTCCGACGCTTTGTTGAGACGTTATTTAAAAAAAACAGTTGGACACTGCCCCTGAAATCCTTAGTACCTACTGCATACACACTCTAGTACTCTACTCCTATTAATCATTTATACCATAGCGCTTTGGAGGTCGCCTGACACGTGTTGACCTGCGTAAAGGATTAGACTGGGAAATAGGACTTTCTTTACCCGTTCAGGATTGACACTTCCAACTGCTGTACTTGGTAACGCTATCTCCCCACACTGGTCGACTTGTTACGTTGACTCACCTAAACCACTATCCGGACCATTCTTGCTTAACCCATTATCAGCATCACTCAGAGGAATGTTGTCTTCACTGTGTTCTCCTCTCTTCTCTCCTGTCCTCAGCAGCTGACTATGATTTCCTCTATATATCGAGTCTCCAATCTGCACGATATACTCGTATGAGCGTGGAGACACCTTTTCTAGACATACTCCTGGTGTCCACAGCTTACTTCCAGGAAGACGCATTCGCACCGTTTCTCCAACAGGAATAGATGACCTTGCTTGTGACCCTCTGTTGTAATAATGAGCTTGGGTTTCCTTCCTTTTCTTTAGTTTCAGAGTATCTTCTGTTGAGTGACGTGGTTGCAGTAACGATGACATACATGGCAGTACAGTCTTGCATCACCGACCCATTAGTCGCTGCACAGGACTTGTATTCATTCCTTCACTAGGTGTATTTCTCCAGTTAAGTAATGCAATAAATTCTGACTGTCCTGTTAGCTTACACTTACTGAACAACTTCTTTACAGTTTTTACCGCACTTTCAGCTTTACCATTAGACTGAGGGTATCGAGGGCTGGAAGTAACATGATTGAAAGCCCATTTCTAACTAAATTTCTCAAACTCTGTCGATGCAAACTGAAGGCCGTTGTCTGTTACTAATGTGTCTGAAACCCCATGGCGTGCAAACACATCCTGTGATTCCCGTATAACCACTCCTGATGTGAGACTGTGGAGTCTCGCTACTTCAATATAACTGCTGTAGTAGTCGACCATTACCAGGAGTGTACAGCCATCAAAATGACACAGGTCAGCCCCCACCTTTGATCATGGACGCGGAGCAAAATCATGGCTTAACAATGGCTCCTTACGTGGATTGTTCCGCTCCGATAGACAAGCATCACACTGTACGATCAGAGCTTTCAAAGCACTTGACAGGCCAGGCCAGAAGAGTGCTTCGCGCATACGCCGTAAGGATCCCTCCAGCCCTATGTGACCTTGGTGTGCAATGTCCATCATATTCTTCCTCAGTAACACTGGCATGACCAGGCGATTTCCCTTGATGATTAGTTCATCCTCAGTGTGTAACTCATCCCTGTAGTTGAAATATGGTCACGCTGCTTCAGGAACAAGCCGTCTTTCTTTAGGCCATCCAGACTGGATCACATTTGCCACAACCTGAAGACATTCATCAGCTCGTGTGTGATCCTTTATTTCTTGAATTCTTTTCTCACTAACCATGAGAGTGTCCTTCCACTTTACAGCCTCCAAAAAGTTCACAGAATTATCAGACGTATCACTTAAATATGCTCGGCTCAGTGTGTCTGCTAGATACATATGCTTGCCCCGCATATATTTTAAAATGATACTATAGTTCTGAAGCCGTAGTAACATTCTCTGTAGTCGTGCTGGTGCTGCTTCGAGAGGCTTCTTAAAAATAGACTCTAAGGGTTGATGATCATTTTGTCCAGTTATAGATTTCCTTCCATAGAGATATTGGAAACGCTCACAGGCAAACACAACTGAAAGGCACTCCTTCTCTATTTGGGCATAACGCTGCTCGGCAGGCGTAGGTGCCCCTGAAGCAAATGCTACAGGTTGTCCTTCCTGCATTAGCACAGCCCCAAGGCCAGACTGAGAGGAGTCACACTGTACAGTCACTTCTTCATCCACCTTATAATAACGCAGAACTGGAGCAGATACCACTGCCTCCTTCACAGCCTGGAATGCTTGTTGTTGAGATTTTTGTCATACAAAATGAGTATCCTTTCTTGTCAGTTCCCTCAAAGGTTCAGTGATTTCAGTAAGTTTTGGTAGAAATTTTGCCAAATATTGAACCATCCCCGGGAATCGCCTAACTCCAGGTACATCTGTAGATGCTGACATCTCCACTATAGCTCTTATTTTCTGTTTTGAAGGTTTGATCCCTTCTGAAGTCACTACATATCCCAGGAAAGGCACCTCTGACAACCTGAGCTGAAGTTTATCTTTACCTAGAACAACATTACGTTCTTCACACCTTTAGAGAAATTTATGAAGTTTTTGGTCATGATCAGTCACTGCCTCATCATACGAGTCACCAATGCCATACACAATGAAGTCATATGCAACCGCCTCAGTTCCCTGTAGACCTTCTATAAGTAGGTGCATTCTTCGTTGAAATACTCCTGGGGCTGAACTAATCCCAAATGGCATCCTCAACCACCTGTATCTGCCAAATGGTGTATTAAAGGTGGTTAGATATGAACTTTGTTCCTCGAGTTGCACATGCCAGGACCCTTGTTTCACATCTAATATAGTGAACACTCGGGCTCCGGATAGTCTTGTTGAGACGTCTTCAATGGTTGGCATTGGATAGTTGTCTCTCTTCATTGCCTTGTTGAGGTCCCGGGGATCCAGGCATATCCTGAGCTTTCCGTCCTTCTTGGGCGCCATCACCAATGATGAAATCCAGTCAGTAGGCTCAGATACCTTTTTAATTATTTCCAAATTTTCCAGACGTGTTAACTCCTCTAGTAGTCGTCCTCGCATTGCTGCTGGCACACGTCGTGGTGCATGTTGCACTGGAGGAATAGTCTTGTCCACTTTTATTTGGTATGGCTCATCCAGCTTTCCTGCACTATCTCTGAATACTTTGGGGTACTGTTTCACTAAATTTTCCCTAGTAATTACTTTACAGTCCTTTTGGGTTACATTTACACTCAGTCCCCTTGTTTCCTTCAGTGGATTTGTTTTATCATTACCTTTGATTTCTAAAACTCCCAGAGAAATGCTAGCTTTATATCCTAATATTGAGTGATAATGTTCTCCTTCAACAAGTTCACAGTCCAAATAATCTGTTTTTTCACCTCGATATACTTTAATTTTCACTTTCCCAACTGAATGACTGCTGACTTTGCCATAGCTAAATAAAGTAGTTTCTGAAGGCTGTACCATTTTAATTTCATGATCCCCTGTCGCCGACTTATATACATGCACTGGTAACACAATACAGTCCGCTCTGCTGTCAATTTGAAACCTTATATAACACTTTGGTTTTACTTTCAAGGTTACAGTCTGTTCGTCTTGTAGCTTAATACTGGAGACTGTCCTCACTGTATAGATCCGAAGCTCTGGATCCTCCTCCGGGTAAATCTCTGTCACGTTGTTCACACCACGAGTTTTTTTCTTTGCTTGTCTTCTACACTTTATCTTGAAGTGATTCAATCCCTTGCAGTTTAAACAAGTTTTACCCCATGCTGGACAAGATTCCCTCTTCTTCTTGTGTTCTTTTCCACAGAAATTACAATCCTTTATCCAGCCAACTTCCTTCTTCGTGCCTTTTGTTGTAGGATGAACCTTTGTATCGTGAGAGTGAACTCTGCTAGTTGACTGTACTTTCCCTCGACCCAATGCATGTACACTGCCGTCATTGATTTTGATCACCTCCTCCTGCTGGACGTTGGACACTTCAGTTGCTCGACAGATCTCTAGTGTTCGCTCCAGTGTCAAATTCTTCTCTCTTAAGAGACGATCACGCACTTTGTTATCAGTTATACCAAACATAATCCGATCACGGAGAATCTGATCTGGCTTTATATTGTCATGATCACACCTGAGAGCCAATTGACGAAGCACAGTCACATACTGTTCAAAAGACTCTCCCGGCTTCTGTCCCCGTAGATTGAACCGGTATCTTTCAAAAGCAGTATTCCTGTAAGGTTGATAGTACTTCTCAAAGGCATCGAGCACAGCTTTAATATCCTTCTTCTCTCCATCACTCAGCTGGAATGTATTGAACACATTATGCGCCTCAGCACCAATTACGGTGAGTAAATCAGAAACTTGTACCTCTGCTGCCTTCTCGTTCGACTCCGTAGCCACTGCATAGCAATCCCAGCGATTTCTCCACTCCTTCCACAATTCGGCTGCATTACGATCATGGACATCAAAACTGGCTGGAGGAGGTAGTGAGTGTAAGGACGCCATACTCAACAGTACTTCCACGAAAGCGTCGAACCTATCCTGCTGCCACCATGTAACGTTATGTCAATAATAGTAGGACGAGACACAACGATTTATTTACAGAAGATTATTTACAGAAGTCAGGGTACAAGTTTTGTGGCTGAGCTCTCGACAACAACTGAACTGTCATGTACAACATCTATTCAGAGAATAACTAGCTTAGTGAAGCAAAACAGTATTGAAACACTTATAAACACTGAATAACCAAATATAAACCTAAAACATAAGTATCGAAGCATTAAAACATAACATCAAACTCCCGTATAAAATTCATAATTAAAATATCTCGAAACAGTGAAATACTAAACCATTTAATATCGTTACAACAACAGTTCACTTATGATAACGGAGTCAGATCCAGTAACGAATCGTATCCACTGGTGTACCTCAGGGCTCAACCTTAGGGCCATTACTCTTTCTTATATATATTAATGACTTTGTCAATATATCTAGCATTTTGAATTTTATTTTATTTGCTGACGACACTAATGATTTTCACTCGGATTCAGATTTAGTAACTCTAGGACGCACTATGAACATAGAGCTGAATAATATTTCTTGTGGTAAGTGGGGGCGACCATCAACCACTCACTTGATGTAGTGCTGCCTACTTCTTCCTTAGCCTATCATTCTTTTTCTGTGCCTGCCCTCCTCTCTTTCTATTTGTCCCGTCTTTCCTGTCACTTCTTATTGCTTTTCTTTCCTTCAGAGGTGGCTTTACATTGAGTGACAAGCCAAGTGGTTTCCTGTAAGCCAAGAAACCATATACAACGCTGGGTGGCAACCATATAACCAAACCATACGTGCTCCCTACTTGTCAACAAGTGGGTTGGTGGAGGGTTAGTGCCCCTCCCTGTAAAACAAATAACTTAAAGTCAAATGGCCACCTCTTACGGGATTATGGCGTCTGGGAATAGATAGGTAGGCAGATAGATAATGCTTCTACTTGGCTCTTAACAAATAGACCATTTCTTAAGGCAATGAAATCCATTATATAATATTTGCAGGAAATAAGCACTATAACCAAAACATTAACATCAGAACAGGAAATAATCTACTCGAAAGATGTACCTACACGAAATTCCTCAGTGTTGCTATTGATGAAAAGTTATCTTGAAAAGATTACATACATATCATTAGTGGTAAATTACCCAGATCAAATGGAATAATTTTCAAGATGAAAAAACAATTTAACTAAAGATGTATTGAAAACTCTATAATACAATATAATTTACCTATTTACAATACTGTATTACAACGTTGCCCGGGGCTCGGCAGTAAAATCCTCTATGCAGCAACTTCTCTACTTCAGAAAAAAAAAAATTGTCCGAATAATTTCAGAAGTAAGTCACAGAGAACCTACGGATCCCCCTCTTTATGCACTTTAGGATACTAAAAATGCAAGATATATACAGAGTAGGGACACTAACATTTGTATATAATGAATTACGCTATCCCACTGCTATCAATTTTCAGAATATGTCCAGAGTTCTTCCTCACAATTTACGAAATGGTAGATCTAACTTCCGACCCCCCAAACCACGGACTGAAAAATATAAAAGATTTGTTGCTTATTCTGGTTGTTTCATGTGGAATAAGTTGCCAGACGAATTAAAAACTATTACCAACCATGTAACCTTCAAGATAAAAACTAAAAAATATACTGTAAGCCGATACTGATGCAATTTATATGAATTCTGTTATGGTACTTCCATTAAATTATAATCATACATATCATACACATAGCTAATAAGATAAACAGTTTCCTTTTAATTACTCGATGTAAAATTATATAGCGAGCTTTCATTATGCATTGTGCAGTGTTTTCCCTTATCATATGAGGTATAACTATTTATTGAGCTCATAAAAAATATTTAATTTCATGAGCCCACCATTTAAGATTATGTATACTAATATTAATATTGTACTCTGTAATTGTTTATAGGCGAAATAAAAAATTTAAATTTGAATTAGAATTTGAATGCTTTCTTCTGTGTGTGTGTGTGTGTGTGTGTGTGTGTGTGTGTGTGTGTGTGTGTGTGTGTGTGTGTGTGTGTGTGTGTGTGTGTGTGTGTGTGTGTGTGTGTGTGTGTGTGTGTGTGTGTGTGTGTGTGTGAGTAAGCATAACTCAAACACTATAAACGGTATCTAATCTAAACCAAACTTGGTGAGGGATTTAAGGCCTTTCCAGTAAGGAAACCTATTGTTTTTAAAGTAATAGATAAAAGGTCAAGGTCACACGGCAAAGTCAAACGTTAATCTGGTAAAATGAATTTTAATCGTTGAAATACAAATTTGATCAAACTTCGGGATGTATTTGAGGCAAGGCAAGAATGAAGTGATTCAGTTTTAAGAACAATCGGTCGAGGATCAAGGTCAGAGACAAGATCAAATTTACATCTGTTTGCGTGTGTGTGTGTATATATGTGTGTGTGTGTGTGTGTGTGTGTGTGTGTGTGTGTGTGTGTGTGTGTGTGTGTGTGTGTGTGTGTGTGTGTGTGTGTGCCAACAAGTGATTATGTTTTAATCGGTCCAACCAAACTTAATGGACGGGTTAAGGATGAGACAAGGAGGAAATTCGTTGTTTGTTTGGTGTGTGTGTGTGTGTGTGTGTGTGTGTGTGTGTGTGTGTGTGTGTGTGTGTGTGTGTGTGTTTTAGAATAATATATTAGTCAAGGTCACAGCCTAACAATAAAATGTGACCCATATGTGTCGGTGTAACAAGGTAACTCAGTTTTTAACCAATTTATAGCAAACGTATTGGAAGAGTCAGGCGGACAAACACACGGAACAAGATAAAAGATTGACCTGTGTTTATGTATGAACAAAATCCTGAAACAGTTATGATCTAATTTCTTTGAATTTAGTGAGTAAGTTATGGATCACACAAGAAATTGGAGAGATGGGGCTGGGGGGGGGGGGGGGCGGAGCTAGCATTGAACCGAGTCAGACGGTGCAGAGAGCCAGGAACTTCAGGCGTAGATAAACAAACATACGTGGCGAGAATATAGGACCTACCGAGTGTGGTGTGTGAGTTTATAAAAGACATTGTGAACACTGTGGTAACTGTAAACATACATGACTACAGTGTACATTGGTTTTCATCACCATTAAGCTCTGGTCAATATGGCCCCATTACAACTTGACAACCATTTAATCCCTGGACTTTATGGCACGTCTCCAGAGTCAGAGTTGCGTGTGCCAGGTCACTTCTTAAATTTGAGTGGCTGTCCTCATAAGTGAGTGACATTTGTTGGTCGAAGCATCAAGAACAACCCTTCCCAATACCACTTAGACCAAAGTCAGACGACACCAAAGTACAACAAAGTACTTTTTTTTTTTTAGAGAGAGAGAGAGAGGTGTGTGTGTGTGTGTGTGTGTGTGGTGTGAAGGAAGTCCTTAAAAGAGTTTTCACTGCAAATTTCACCGACAATTGTTTTTGGTTGTTTCGTGAGGTTGTCTGAATGCCAATTGCGTTCTCGTTGCTTTAATTGCAAGATCAGTGTATCCAGTAACAGTTACATGCTTGAGAACGTAAATAAAAATTTTAGTCGAAGGATTAACAAAATAGATAAGAAACTTCCTAACTTGGTTAATGAACTTATGATTGTTATTTATTGCCTGCATTGTTGGACTTAGGGTATTTTTAATGCGATGCAGGGATACCTTGTTGTAGTTATTACCAAGGGGAGGGCAATGGAGTGAACTATTGTCACAACCAGAAACTGATCTGAAGAAGAATAAGTTCACTGCATCGAAATGGATGTGAATTTAAGAGATGTGGCCGGAAGTGAATAATCTAATAACTAACAAGCGGTAATAGCTCCCTGATTTTTTTACCTGGCTCTGAATGGACCAGCACGGACCTGAGCTGTCCTGAGGTTAACATTTGTAGATAATGTAAATATACTTTAAAGACCTGAATGAGCCCAATTAGACCATAATGAACGCAAGTGCATCAATATCCCAGTATGACATGACTGGGTCGAAATGGAAGTGATGGTTTGACTGGATCCGACGTAACACTGATCAGTCAGAATGGAGCTATATGATCTCAGAAGCACTCAAATTTATGTGATAGAAACGATTTGGAAGTGAAAAACTTTTAAGAATTAAAGCTGGAGCGAATGGTTTGGAAGGATCTTTCTGGCCCTCAATGTACAGTCTGAGACTTAAGTTATCGGACTAAACATAGCACGATTTGCAGCCACATATGACGCTTTAATCATTTCCTGGGGAGAAGGTCGGAGTCAGGACGTAGTAGACTCTTGAATGAGGAGGTGAGGGTGGGTTGATGGGTCTAGATCGGGTGCTCAGGTTCATTGATTTGAAATTTGTGCGTGTCAACTGCAACGCAACGAGTGACAACAAGAAATGTTAAAAAGAAATAACCATCTGCGGTACAGTAATTTAACAATGCATAGTTTTTTATATTACAGTCTTATTCCAACGCGCATATATATCTACTCTTCAGCTTTAATATCATGCGCTTCCTTCACTATGAATCTCTTGAGATCGATTACTCGATCTGAAACCTACCTAATCTCTCTCTCTCTCTCTCTCTCTCTCTCTCTCTCTCTCCATTCTTCAGTCCCTCATCTCTAGTCATATGTCTTGTCATTCGTAAGCTGCTCCAATCTATACAGATGGTTCAAAATCCCCCGACGGCGCTAGTTTGCTGTTTTATTTCCAGACGGTTCATGGTAGTCACGTCTCCTTAATGCCGCCAGTGTCTTCACTGCAGAACTGTATGCTCTTCTGGGTGCCGTTCAATATATTTTTTCTTCTCAATATACTTTTTCTTCTCATCTTTTCTTATAATCATGGACCTCCTTAGTGCCCTTTCTTCCCTAAGGACCATTCGGGCAGCCAACCCACTGGTCCTTCCAAGCCAGGAGTGGATGTACAGGATTGCCACCAATATGAAACTAGTTACTTTTTTTGGCTCCCAAGTCATGTCGGTATTGCTGGAAACGAGCAGGTAGATTTTCTGGCCCGGTCGGCGACGTCCTGTACGATATCCTCCATTTGTGTCCCGGTGAGGGACTTTTTCCTTCGATCTCTGGCTTGCTTAGGCATCGCTGGCAAATGCAATGGTCTAATATTGCTGATAATAAGCTGCATTCTGTTAAGCCTACCGTTTTTTCCATGGTCCTTTCCTTCCATCCCAACAGACGGTGGGAGACTGCGTTAGCGCGCTTGCGTTTGGGACATACCCGTATTACACATAGTCATTTGATGTCCTGGGAGGCATCTCCTCTTTGCTCATCTAGTCAGGTTCGTCTTTTTGTAGCGCATCTTCTAGCAGATTGTTCTCATTACTCTATTGAATGTCGTCGTGCTTTCCCTTGCCTTCATGATTAAGGAGCTCGACACTGAGCGACAAGCTTAATGGTTTCCAGTAACCTATGAATAATTTACAGCTCTGGGCGGTAACCATGTGATAAGATATCGGTGTGATGTGGAGCCTTTTATGGCGCCCCTATTAACTGGATGAAGAGGCGCAAATGCGGTGTCCATCCATGAGCCAAACCTCCACATGTTTGTCCCACGGAGCAGCTGAAACCGCAAAGGAACATCGGTTCACTGTACGGGACGGTCCTGCAGATAAGGTTGATGGGTCTGCTCGGCCAGATAGACCGGAGCTGATCAAGAACAACAGCCTTACATTATATGACACTAAGCTAATATAATGAGAATGAAGGTGTGTGCAGGATATTTACAGAAAAAATATGTGCAGCATGTGATGTGGTGTGTGGAAGAAAGAGAAGACGGAGAGGGGTGCAAGGAACAGCGTGGTGGACTGAAGAGGTGAGACAGGCTGTGGCACAAAAGAAGAAAGCATACAATGAATGGATGAGAAATAGGGGAGTAGAAGAAGTTGAGAGGCGGAAGAGAGAGTTATATGTAGAAAGAAAGAGTGAGGTGAAAAGATTAGTAAGAGAGAGTAAGAAGAGAGTGGATGAGGAATTTGGAAGGAACTTGAGTGTAAAGTGGAGGGACTGTAAGAAAATGTTCTGGAAAGAGGTGAAAAGATTAAGACAGGGTGGAAGTGAAGTTAGCAGGGGAGTCAAAGATAAAAATGGTAGATTACTAGTGGAGAAGAGAGAAAAAGTGAGCAAATGAAGAGAACACTTTAAGGAATTGTTGAACATAGAGGATGGAAGTAATGCGAGTATAAGTGTCCGGGGAATGGCTGGGAGAAGGAGGGAGGTAAGAAGACAGGAAGAAATCAGTAGAATAGAAGTTGTGGAAGCAATGAAGAAAGTTAAATCGGGGAAAGCCCCAGGAATTGATGGAGTGTGTGGTGAAATGCTGAAGCATGAAGGAGAGATAGTAGTAGAATGGATGTGGAAGATGTGCAGATTGGCCTGGGAGGAAGATAAAGTCCCGGAGGATTGGAAGTCAGGTATAATTATTCCCTTGTACAAGGGAAAAGGGGAAAAAGAAGTGTGTGGTAATCATAGGGGCATTTGTCTTCTTAGTATAATAGGAAAAGTGTATGGTAGGATACTTATTGACAGAGTTAGAGAATGAACAGAGAAATTAGTTGGAGAAGAACAGGGAGGCTTTAGGAAGGGAAGAGGTTGTGTACATCAGATATTCATTCTTAGATCTTTAGTAGAAAAGTTTCTAGAGAAGGGAAAGAAGTTGTATGCGGCTTTAATGGATTTGGAGAAAGCATATGACAGGGTGGATAGACAAGGATTGTGGAAAGTGTTAAGAATATATGGAGTAGATGGGAAGTTGTTGAATGCTGTGAAGAGTATGTACGATGGTGCGAAGGCTGCAGTGCGTGTGGATGGTGAACTAAGTGAACTTTTCTCTTTGAAATTTGGGTTGAAACAGGGATGTGTCATGTCTCCATGGTTGTTCAATCTGTACATGGATGGGGTAATAAAAGAGGTACAAGGTAGGGTACTGGATGTTGGAGTGGCCCTGGTGAGAGAGGATACTGTTTGGAAACTCCCTAAACTATTGTTTGCAGATGATACTGTGTTGTTGAGTGAAGACGAAGGGGAGCTGGAAGGCTTGGTGGATGAGTTTGGGAGAGTGTGTAAGAAACGGAATCTAAAGGTGAATGTAGGGAAGAGTAAAGTGATGGTCTTTGAGAGAGGTGAAGTCAGTGAATGTACAGCGAGGTTGGATGGTGAGGAATTGGAAAATGTGAGTACGTTTAAGTACCTGGGTAGTGTGATGAGTAAGGATGGAGGTTTGGAGGGTGAAGTGCTTGAAAGGGTACAGCAGGGAAGAAAGGTTGCTGGTTCTTTGAAAGCGGTGATAAGAAACAGGGAAGTGAGCATGGAAGTGAAAAAGTTACTTCATGACAGTATTGTGATACCAACTCTAACGTATGGAAGTGAAGCTTGGACGTTGTTGGAAGGACACAAGTCAAGAGTGAGAGCTGTGGAAATGAGTTATTTAAGAGGAGCCTGTGGAGTCACATGGAGAGACAGGCTGACGAATGAGGATATAAAGGAGCGTTATGGTGTGGATGTGGATGTGATAGGAAGCGTTATGAGGAACACACTGAGGTGGTTTGGCCATGTGGAGAGGATGGGGGGTGAAAGACGGACGAAGTCCTGCATGTGAGTGAGGTGGAGGGGGGAAGAGGGAGGGGGAGGCCGAGGATGAGATGGAGGGATGGGGTGGAGAGGTATATGAGAGAGGGGGGTGTGAGTTGGGAGCAGGGCAGTGAAATGGCGGGGGACAGGGCGACTTGGAGGCGATTTGTTTGTGGCCACCCCAAACGGGATTGAGGCGTCTGGCAATAGATAGATAGATAGATAGATAGATAGATAGAAGACAAAATGAAACATGTCATTGTTACAGACTTCCACTTAAGGATGTGTGTGTGCCACAAGTGACAAGTATGATGTCACTGCTTCTCAATACGCCTTTGTATCTTCTCACAGTAAATGCAACATTACTTCCTAAACTGATGTAGTAACAATCATAGCAATATTACATTTAAAAAATGACTGCAAACAGTGGAACAAGTGTAGTGTATCCAATCCAGCGTTGTCCAATTATCCAATTATTCTCCAATTAAATTATTATCTAATCTAGCAAGTCAATATGAGAGCAAACGTTGTTCGCTTATCACAGTGCTACCGACCGCTCTGCCATTTATCATACTTCTCTGCGATATTACGCTATAATACTAAATTCACGTGGAAAATATAATTATCTTAAATTACCTAAATTGACTGAGCACAAAGTGATATGACGATAATTTTCTTCAAGATGAAAAAGTGAAAACGAAGAAATTCAAACTAACCAGTTATGTAGTCTTCACAAGTGCATTAAGACACACAAATACACACGATATTCTCTAGTGGTGTGAATGTGGATGTGATAGAAAGTGTTAGGAGAAATACATTGAGACGATTTGGTCATGTGGAGAGGACTTAGAGAGACTAACGAGGGGAGTGTATGTAACTGAGGTGGAGGAGGGGAGAGGAGGGGGAGGCCGAGGATGAGATGGAGCGACGGGGTCGAGAGATATATGAGAGAGGGGGGTGTGAGCTGGGAGGAGGATAACAAAATGGCAAGGGACAGGGCGACATGGAGGCGATGTGTTTGTGGCCACCACTTGCAGGATTAAGGCTTCTGGCAATAGATAGATAGAAAGATATTCTCTTGTGAAGAGCTTCTTTAATAAAACACTGTTTATTAATTCTTTACCGAACTGGTGTGGCCTTTCCGTAGTTTCTACTGAAATGAGTCGTTCAGAGGTTACTTGTTATTATACGTGGATTACCACAGCTGCTGGTTATTTTTATAAACTTACATCTGAAAGATATTAGTGAGGATTTAGAATGAATAAATATTCCGCCGCCGTCTGCCAGTACCCGGCCATATTTAACGTTCCTAACGAGCATTTTTTTTTTTTTTTTTTTTTTTTTTTTTTTGAAATCTGGCTCTCTAATGCAAGTGAGGTAAGGCTGGATTAGGCTTGATTTGGTTAGATTAGATTTGATTAAATCATTAAGTCTGCAATTGTTTTGACACAGAATACATTGACGATCCCAGTCGGAGCGATGGTTGGTAAACAGTGTGGCCAGTCGGAGATATCGTCTGTAAACATTGCCGCGGACGACCTGGCCATTTCCTTAACTTCTCAAAAATAGGTATATTTTGTCTTTTTCCAGTCACTTCTTGCAGTCACAATTCAACGGTTAGCTATCTGTGTTGCATATGTACCAAAATTATTTACCTTGAGATCGTGAGTTTGTTATAATGTGGAATCGCCTCGTCCTTTTCCTAAAGAATTACCCGCTGTTTTCCACATTTAAACTGCTGCTACATTACCTTTCCATTATCCAAGGTCACTGTAATTTGTGCCACTTTATCCGGACGTTCATTACTTTTGCGTTCTTCAAATCGTGACTAGTTACATTTTTGTCTCCTGCTCTCTTTGTGGCTCTGCAGTACCACTGTCTTTTCACAGATAACCACGACACTTCTCAAGTAACCCAAATTCCTCCGCTTAGTCGCCATGACCTGGCCACACACAAGCTGCTTCTGCTAATTTTTCGTCTTCGACTTCTCTCCCTCCTCAGTTCCCAATCCCTCGATTATGAATGGATTAATGACATTACGTTGTTCCATGATAAGCGTGTCCTGAGCATGATAACTTTTGCTCAGGCCTCTCAGAGCTCTATCCTATGGATCATTCGTACCTTTATGACTACCACTGAACTTTTACAAAGTTACTGGTTAATAGTTATACTTTTCCAAGGCATGTGAGAAACCTGGCACCAAATACGGCGCCTGCAGCAGCCTCCCTCCCATTTCCAGTATTTACATTCTGTAACAAACAAAGCTCATAAAATGATCGTAAACTCTGGTGCGGTGTCGTATTCTCCCTCGTGCATCCCTCCTCCAACTTTGTGTCAACTTTAACTCCTCATTATACACTAAGTTATACACTAGTCAAAACGTCACTCCAGACAGGTAGAGCTCACGAGTTAAAGGCCGCCTTCTGCGGCCTCCTCTCGATGTCAACTCACTTCCTACCTTCAGCCAGAAATAAGTCATAACTCGGGAACGGGTGACCCGACTGGAGTGGAAATTATTGTATTCTTCAGGTTAGAGCATTTTAACGGCACCTTGGTCTAACAAAAATTGCGCTACATGCACCAGTTTTTGCTGTTACGGTAACAGACAAACAGATATACGTAAATCGGATCATTATAATATAGATGGTAGAGTTGGCGTGAGGTATTTTGTTGACGCCAACTGACACACCATAATGCTTATGTACGAATTCGTGGTCCTGTTCGCATATTGATGACTGGATTACAGACGTGCTGGAATATACTTAAGGTCCTCTATTTTATATCCGGTGGATTAATTTAGTATTTTAATCGATAACTGTTTGAATTATTTACTAGGGTACTGTGAACTCGTAGAGTATACTTTACTTGTTTCTATTTTTTTTCTTCTAATACTAGGAAGAAAGGACCAAAACCCCGAAGCCCGCAAGATTCTTCCCCCTCCCCCCTAAAAAAATAATAATAATAATAGAGCCAAATTCAGGACTCGTTCATTTCTAGATGCCTGGACACACTGCTTACAGAAAAATTAAGAATACAGAAAGACAACGATTTTTTTTTTTTTTTAAATCTCCTACTTGGAATCCCTTGATTCTGTAAATAGAACAAGAACCTGCTCTTTTTCGCAGGCATTAATTGGTACTTTGGTAAATGAATAACATATCTGCTTGTTATTCTGATTCACGCATTACCTTCACTACCTTGTGTTCGAGTTTTTCGACTTTAAATTTTGGACTGAAAGTCGTGGGCGAGGATGCCAATCAATAATATTTGCCTCACTTATTTTTCACGCCTTTCTGTAGGTTAACGATTTTTTTTTTTTAAGTTATTCAGCTTTGAAGAGCATTTGAAGGAGTTCAGAAGCTATCCATGGCTAAACAATATATTATCAAGATGGAAAACTCAGTCAGTGAAATTATGCACCTTAAAAGCGACCAAGCACCGAAGTTTTGACCCTTCCCTCTGACCCTGGCCGATAACCCATTGTTATTACGACTTGATATACTTCGTCCTTGTTTAACTGCAGTCCTTTTAGTACGCTTGATCCAAGTTGAATGGGAAGATGCTTAAGGTGACCTTGTCTTGTGAACCTGATGTAACCTGTTGTCCTCAGAATATATATTACTTTAAGAACAAAATCACAAATCGATTAAAAACCCCATTTTGAGTTAGGTTAAAATTTTGACCTTGTCCTCTGACCTCCACCTCAATCCAATTGTTCTCAAAACTAAATTACGTGACCCTCTCCCGACCCTCAATCCTATCACCAAATTTGGTCTGAATCGGATCAAAAATATAAAAGTTAGTCTTGCCCCAACTAATGACCTTTCTCGGCCAACATCTGTCACATAGCCATACTCCTCAGTGTCCTCACCATTACTTCCTATTCGTCTGTTCCTCACACACCTATTCCGAACGCGTCAACTATCCAACAACTGTCCACACGTCCAATCCGAACTGTTTATTTCAATAACTACATAGTATTCTTTAACCACTCTTCACACTTTTCCTCTCATTGTCACTCCCAATCCTCCACTCCCTAATCACCCCTCACAAGCCCAATGTCAACACCTTCACTGTCTAGCAACTGTTCATACCTCTAATCTTAACGCTCCTTTTCCCCATTTACACTTCATGTTCTCGAGCCACTCATCATACTTCCGCTCCATACACTTCCTCTCCCTCCTTCCTCTCTCACTCTGATATTAATCATCAGCTCTTGGTCCTTGGGGAATTTGAGGTTATTGATAGGTCGAGGCGTGAGGTCGACAGAGGCACCAGGACGGGGCGGGCTGAAAGTGAAGCTCTGGAGAAGCGCTGCCGAGAACACATACAGCTCCATCCTGGCTAAAGCTTCACCCAGACAGCTCCTCTTACCTAGTGTGGGAGAAAACAAGGTAAATCAAGAGTGATGTGAGCAGCTAATTTTGCTTTTAATTGAACTTAGAAATCTCATAAAATCATCTAATATTATTTTTTCTTTCTTTCTGGGGATAAGCAGAGGTTATACTCAGTGATCATAACAGTACGCTACAATTTCTTTGGCTAACTGCGATTTACAGCTATGGAAATGAAGGAAGCAGTCACTTGGTGGTTTGAGATCAAAGCCATTACAATATAGAACAGATACTGCCATAAACAGCATGTTTAAATGAACCAGGCTCCCGATGGCTTGTACGACCTTGACCAAAACATTAACCTTTCTGGACGATCGGTTCCATAAACCCATGAAAATGTAGTCTGGGTCGTGTACTTTGTAGTGAACAGCCCCTCCTACGACGATGATTCCATGATCTGAACTTGAGCCAAAGAAGTATCGGCCGAATCATGTGAAATGATCTCACTTGTTACATCTAAGCTCACTGATGATGACAAGGAGAAGCGCCTTGACGTGTGTGGATATGACATAACAATCGTCCAAAATAGTTTTGGCACGGGATACACGTATACTATAATGACGAAGTGCATCACTGTTATAACTCACATAAACTCGAGAAATCACCCTCCCACTAACCATTCCCCCCCTGGGACCTGTTCACAACAAAACGCAACAAAACACATTAGCCCAAGAACTGAAAACACAACAGCACACTAGGCTGAATGCACAACAAAACACACCAGCACAAGAACACAAAACATTGCAACACACTAGCTCACCAGCTAAACATAAGACAACACAATACAACATATTAGCATGACAACACTAAGGCTAACAACACACACAGCACACCATCGAAAAATTACACCAAAATACAACTCCCTAGCACAACTCACACTAACATAGTACAACACAATGCACCAGCATGAAAACATAACACAGCACAACACAGCACTGTAGCATCACAACACCTCTCACTCACCAACTCCAAATGGCAAAAACCCTTCCTTGGGTGACTTGAATTTTCCCTCATCATCCAGGAATCTCTCGGGTCGGAACACCTCAGGGTCGCCCCAGATGGCAGGGTCCAGGTGGCAGGCTGAGGTGTGTCCCGAGATGACAGTGCCCTGGGGAATGGAAATCATCATCATCATCACTGTAGCTGTCACTGTTATCATTAATGTTGCGGCAGCAAGTTTATATTTAATAATTATATTAATCATGTTAATCATCATCATTGTTGTTGATGTTACTATTATCATCGTCATCATCATCATCATCATAATCATCGCAATCGTCAAAGGCAGTTGCCAGAATATTAATATGTATCACAATGGCCAATTTGCAATGATTCCCTAGGATTGCTAGACACGTGCAAACCAATTTTTGACACCGGAGGAATGACCCACCCTGACCAAGTGAAGGTAAACAGGCTTTAGATTGGAGGACGCCACACTTCCCCAGGAATATGAGTGGAGTTGCAGAAAACGAGTCAAGGGTATGGAATATGGAGTACGTTTGGACTGGAATGAGGTAGTGGAGTGAATTCAGTGGGCAGATTCAATATAAGATACAGGAAGGCAAGGCGAAATATGAGTACAGATGACAGAAAAGAACAACAGCAAGAAAATACTTTTTACAACAAGAAACTCAAAATGTAAAAGGAGCAGGATATATGGTAACTGGAAAAATGTTACCGTAAGGAGAGGAAAAATAAACACAATTTTTAAGTTGTGTACATTTGTGTGACTATAATGGTTGCTGCCTAAGAATGGGAATCAGACTATTGTGTTGTAATATTCTGTGTTCTTGTGTTCGAGTGTTGTGTTGTGTGTTGGCAGGTTAGTGTGCTGTAATATTTTGTGTTTTTGTGCTGTTTTGTTCTATTGTATTGTCCGCTAGTGTGCCGTAATGTTTTATGTTTTTGTGCTCAAGAGTTGTGTAGTGCTCTCAGGCTAGTGTGCTATAATGTTTTGTGCGCTTGTGTTGTTGCGTTGAATTGTATTGTCTGTTAGTGTGCTGTAATGTGTTGTGTATTTGGGCTGGTGTGTTGCATTATGTTGTCAGGCTACTGTACTGTAATGTTTTGTCGTCTAAGGTTGGTGTGTTCCATTGTGTTGTCAAGCTAGTGTAGAATTAAAAACTGAACTATTTTAATGTAAAACAAGAAAGAACTAAACAGCATGAACACTTTAAAATGTCACTTTCAAAGAAACTGAGTAAGAGAAAACCATAATTAGCATCCGTTCGAGAGACCTGGATGATGCATGTTTAAAATAATGGAGGTTCTAGGCAAGGAGAAATGTAAACTGAGAAAGATAATTTTACACTTGCCCAGTACTGTACTATACATGAAGGACTAGGAATACTTGTTAGCTCTTGTATTAGAGAGGCAGATAGAAAAGAGTAGCAGTATACAAACTGATGGGTTCTGCATTCACCCAGTACAAGGCTGGGGCAGGGAACAATTTAAAGATTTGAATTTCATAAAGCAGACTTTACTGATCTACCAGAAGACCCACCAAAATGTCATGAAAATACCTCCGTCAATACCAATACACCAATCCTGAACAAGACAGCCCTTGCATGTATTCAATATGGATGGTGGATTTTTTATTTTTCTTATGTGAGGGAGAAGGAACCAAAGGCCGCGAGCCCGCAATTATTGTTCGTTCCAAGAGAAAAACAAAATACAAGAGAGAGCCAAATTCAAGATCCGATCATTTCGAGATGCCTGGACACACTGCGTTTGAAAGACTGGAGATCATAGAAAGCAGGAAATACAGACAGAGGGAGGCAGTTCCAGAGTTGACCTGTGGTATAAATGAAGGACTGGGAGTAACGGTTAACTCTTGCATTAGAGTGTTGGACAGAAAAGGGATGAGAGTTTGCTGCCAGACGGGTGCTACGCGCCTGTCGTAGAGGTGGAGAAATGCATGCAGACAGTTCAGAGGGGCAGTAACCATTGAAATAGCAATAGAAAAGAGATAAAGATGCAACAGTGCGGCGAAGAGACAGAGGTTGAAGGGAGTCAGTAAGAGGAGGAGAGTTAATCAGACGAAAAGCCTTTGACTCCACCCTATTGAGAAGAGCTCTATGTGGGGAACCTCCCCACACATGAAAGTTGTACTCCACACAGGGGCGGATAAAACCCGTGTATAGAGTCAACAATTGTGCAGGGGTAAAGAAGGAGTGGAGTCAGCTTAGCACACGTAATCTCTTGGAAGCAGATTTTACAAGAGATATAATATTATCTTTCCAAGATAAGTCCAGTGAATGAAACCCCGAACATGTTCAAGGATGATGCAGGATTAAGCTGAATATTATTAAACGTTAGTGGGTATACCTGTGGAAGATTTCGTCGAGTTGATAGGTGTAAAAACTGAGTCTTTGATGCATTTAAAACAACTAGAATATTTTTACCCCAGTCAGAGATACGAGCCAAGTCAGACATTAGGTGAGCCATAGCCTCATCCCTTGTTTGCCTAAGCAACTGCTGAGATGGACGTTGTCGGAAACGAATGGAAAGGTGAAGAGTGGAGTTATCAGCGTATGAGTGGATAGGGTTAGATGTATAGCTTAGAAGGTCATTGATGAATGGAAGGAAGAGAGTTGGTGATAGGACAAAGTCCTGAGGAACACCGCTATTGATAGATCTAGGAGAAGAACGATGGCCGTCTACAACAGCGGCTATAGAACGACAAGCAAGGAAGCTAGAGATGGAGGCACAGATAGAAGGATAGCAACCGCAAGAGGGCAGTTTGGAAATTAAAAACTTATGCCAGACTCGATCGAAAGCTTTTCAGTTGTCAAGTGCAATGGCAAAGCTTTCCCCAAGGTCCCGAAAGGAGATGACCAGGAGTCTGAAAGGTAGGTGAGAAGATCGCCAGTGGAGCGTCCTTGACGGAACCCATATTGACGATCAGAAAGAAGATTGTGATAGGAAAGATGCTTTAAAATTTTTCTGTTAAGAATTGACTCGAAAACTTGTGAAATACAGGACGTTAAAGCAATTGGACGATAGTTAGAGGGTTGGGAATGGTCTCCCTTCTTTGGGACTGGCTGAATGAGAGCAAACTTCCAGCAAGAAGGAAAGGTACAAGTTGTTAGACAAAGGCGAAAGAGTTTGCCTTGGCAGGGTGTAAGCACAGAAGCACAGTTCTTGAGAACAGCAAGAGGGACTCCATCAGGCCCATGTGCCTTATCAGTATTGAGGCCTGTGATGGCAGAAAATACATCAGCTGATGAAATTTTAATGTCAGCCATGAGGAAGTCAGAGGGGGGAAGTGATGGAGGAACAAGACCGGAATCGTCTAAGGGGGAATTGGAGGAGAAAGTCTGAGCGAAGAGATCTGCTTTATCTGTAGAAGAAATAGCTACAGAGCCATCAGAGTAGAAAACAGGAGGAAAGGATGATGAGGTAAAGCTGTTAGAAAGGTTTTTGGCAAGGTGCCAGAAGGAGCGGGAAGAATTCGAGTTGGAGAGTTGAGAGCATTTAGTACGGATGAAATTATTTTTAGCAGAGCGAAGAACAGACTTAGCACTGTTCTGGGCAGAAACGTATAAAAGATGTGATTCAGGGGTGGGTTGGCTCCAGTACCTTTTATAGACCCTCTCATTGTTGTGGACAGCATGAGAACAAGCATGATTAAACCAAGGCTTTCTTGCATTAGTCAAAGGATATGAGAATGGAATGAATGCTTCCATGCCTGAGAGAATAACTTCCTTTATGCTCAAGGCACATTCATATGGTTCCCGGCCATGGAAGCAATAATCATTCCAGTAAAAATCAAAGAAGTACTGCCTGAGGGCCTCCCAATCCGCAGCTCCAAAGTGTCACAGACGACGTTTCTTTGGAGGGTCCAAAGGCCATACCAGAGTGATAGGACAGGTTAAGGTGATAAGGTTGTGATCAGAGGAGCCCAATGGAGAGAAAAGATTAACAGTGTATGCAGGAGGATTAGTTGTAAGGAAGAGGTCAAGTATGTTGGAGCTCTCTCCAAGGCAGTCAGGGATACGGGTAAGGTGCTGTACAAGCTGCTCTAGGTCATAAAGGATAGAAACGGTGTAGGCTTATTCACCACGTGGATCAGTGAAAGAAGAGGGGAGCCAAAGGGGGTGGTGAACATTGAAATCTCCTAGAATGGAGATTTCAGAGAAAGGAGAAATGGATAGAATGCTTTCCATCATAGAAGTAAGATAGTCAAAGAATTTTTGATAGTCAGGAGCATTAGGAGATGAGTAAACAGAGCAGATATATTTAGTCAGATATTTAGTCAGAGAATGACAGGGAAGCCGAAGCCAGAGTGTTGATAATTCAGAAGAATCGAGTTCAGGAACACGAGAGCAAGAGTCGTTGCGTATATATACACAATAGCCACTTTGGCTTTGAAATGAGTATAGAGAAAGTAGGAGGATACAGAAAAGGGTCTGCTGTAGCACTTAGCGCCGAAGTGGTGACATGTGGAGGTGTATGGAATGTAGGAGTACTGGACCTTGGGAACAGGCTGTGAAGCCTATGTCCAAAGTCGGACACACACACACACACACACACACACACACACACACACACACACACACACACACACACACACACACACACACACACACACACACACACACACACACATACTGTATATATATATATATATATATATATATATATATATATATATATATATATACTGTATATATATATTGTTGAGAAGCTGGAGTGCTAGCTGGTGAGTGGTGGAAAGTTCTGGATGCTTCGTGCATTTTCAGTTGCTGAGTGGAAAAATGGAGTGATTATAAAAATACCAAAAAAAGGGAGATTTGAGTGTGTGTGGCAATTGGAGGGGGATAACTTTGACACCTGTGGTTGCAAAAGTCTTTTCCAAAATCTTGTTGAACAGAATAGAGCCAGTAATTGATAAAATTTTAAGAGAAGAACAAGCGGGATTTAGAAAGGGTCGAGGTTGTAATGATCAGATTTTTTTTGTAAGGCATCCAATGCAACAAGCTAATGAGATGAAAATGCCACTTAGTATGTGTTTTGTGGATTTTGAAAAGGCGTTTGATAGTGTTTCACGTGGAGCTATGTTGAAAATTATGAGATTCTATGGTATACCAGAAAAGTTTGTAAATATTATTAGAAGCCTGCATGAAGGTACTTTTTGTAAGGTAATGGTGGGTGGTTCTTTGAGTGATCCATTTCAAGTTAGGTCAGGGGTGATTCAAGGAAGAGTTCTTTCACCATTGTTGTTTGTTTTGGTTATGGATTATGTTATGAAAAAGGTTTTAAGGAGAGCAGGTGCAGGAATTAACTGGAAAGAGAATAAGAAGCTGATGGATTTGGACTATGCTGATGATATTGTACTGATTTGCGGAAGTATTTACGAGATGCAGAGGGTGCTTGATTGTCTGGTGGAGGAAGGAGAAAAAGTGGGATTGGTAATAAATTGTGGAAAGACTGAAATTATTAATATAAATGTGGAGAACCAAATCGATTGTGTAATTGGGAATAATGTGGTGAAGAATGTAGAAAACTTTAAATATCTGGGAACAATTGTATCATCTAATGGATCATTAAACAATGAAATTGAGGAGAGGATTAGACAGGCTTGGCGAGCTGTTGGAATGTTGAAATCTGTTTGGAATAATAATATGCTTTCGGTACATATTAAAGTGAAAATTTACAAGTCCATGGTTAGACTAATTTTAATATACGGGCATGAGTCATGGTACAGTACAATTGCAACACATCAGAAAGTATTAGGATTTGAGAATAAAATACTGAGAAGGATTCTTGGGGTAAAGTGGCAAGACAGAGTTACATGTGCAAGAGTAAGGGATATTACGAGAGTGGAACCAGTTAATGAATATGTGAGACCGTCTCGCTGGAAGTGGCTGGGGCACATATACAGAAAAGAACGTAGTTTAATACAGGATGTGCCAGAGTGGACTGCAAGAGGAAGAAGAGGTAGAGGTAGGCCGAGGGAAATCTGGCTGAGGACAACGAAAAAAGAAGCAGGAGAGGAGCGTTGGTGGGACCTGAAGGAGATGGCAAGAGACAAATATTGGTGGAGAGAGTTCATTGAGACCCTATGCATCCCGTGGGGTGCCATAGGAAATGATTGATTGATTGATTGATTGAATCAGAGTTGTCAGGTAGCATGCTGTTGTGAGTGGAGGTATTTTTTTAAAGTTATGTGTTGATTTTTATTCCTCCTTTTCTCTATAGTGCTTTATTTAGATGATTGTAAAATTATGTAATAATCAAATTTAATTTTTGTTTATATGCTAAAGAATTTAGAGTGCTACATCATGTAAGTAAACTCTGCAGTATTTTGGATGTCTCCGACTTGGAACTGATGCTGATATGAGTACCTAGAACAATCAAGTAACAAGGAAGGTTATAAATGGATGGGGGAGAGATTTGAGGAGTTTCAGTTTAGTTATACTTGTGGCCTTATGAAGTTAGTGTGGCTCCGGAGCTGTGAAGGGGACACCGTATAAAGAAGTTTGGTCTGATTCAGCCAGTCCCAAACCATTCCCAACCCTCTAACTATCGTCCAATTGCATTAACATCTTGTATCTCAAAAGTTTTCGAGTCAATTCTTAATAGAAAAATTTTCAAGCATCTTTCCTATCACAACCTTCTTTCTGATCGTCAGTATGGGTTCCGTCAAGGACGCTCCACTGGCAATCTTCTCACCTACCTTTCAGACTCCTGGTCATCCTCATTTCGGGACTTTGGGGAAAGCTTTGCCATTGCACTTGACATCTCAAAGGCTTTCGATCGAGTCTGGCATAAATCTTTAATTTCCAAACTGCCGTCTTACGGTTTCTATCCTTCTATCTGTGCCTTCATCTCTAGCTTCCTTTCTTGTCGTTCTATAGCCGCTGTTGTAGGCGGCCATCGTTCATCTCCTAGATCTATCAATAGCGGTGTTCCTCAGGGCTTTGTCCTATCACCAACTCTCTTCCAATTTATTCATCAGTGACCTTCTAAGCTGTACATCAAACCCTATCCACTCACGTGCTGATAACTCCACCCTTCACCTTTCCATTCGGTTCCTGCAACGTCCATCTCACCAGATACTTCAACAAACAAGGGATGGGGCTATGGCACACCTAATGTCTGACTTGGCTCGTATCTCTGATTGGGGTAAAAATAATCTAGTTGTTTTTAATGCATCAAAGACTCAGTTTTTACACCCATCAACCTGACAAAATCTTCCACAGGTATACCCACTAATGTTTAATTATATTCAGCTTAATCCTGCATCATCCTTGAACATGCTCGGGGTTTCATTTACTCGGGAGTTATCTTGGGAAGATCATATTACATCTCTTGTAAAATCTGCTTCCAAGTGATTAGGTGTGCTAAGCTGACTCCACTCCTTCTTTACCCCTGCACAATTGTTGACTCTATATATGGGTTTTGTCCGCCCCTGTGTGGAGTACAACTCTCATGTGTGGGAAGGCTCCCCACATAGAGCTTTTCTCAATAGGGTGGAGTCAAAGGCCTTTCGTCTCATTAACTCTCCTTCTCTTACTAACTCCCTTTAATCTCAGTCTCTTCATCGTACTGTTGCATCTTGATCTCTTTTCTATCGTTACTTCAATGGTCACTGCTCCTCTGAACTGTCTGCATGCATTCCTCCACCTCTACGACAGGCGTGTAGCACCTGTCTGGCAGCAAACTCTCATCCCTTTTCTGTCCAACTCTCTAATGCAAGAATTAACCGTTACTCCCAGTCCTTCGTTTATGCAATAGTTCAACTCTGGAACTGTCTCCCTCTGTCTGTATTTCCTGCTTCCTATGACCTCCAGTAATTCAAACGCAGTGTTTCCAGGCATCTCGAAATGATCGGATCTTGATTTTGGCTCTCTCTTGTATTTTGTTTTTCTCTTGGAAGGAACAATAATTGCGGGCTAGCAGCCTTTGGTTCCTTCTTCCTCGCTTAAAGAAAAATGACCATGAACGTGAGAAGCATGTGTTATTACAGCGCCTGAGTTTATCTTATGTACATTGAAAGACTGACCCTACAAATAATGATTCACTGGGCGACATGCTTCCTATACTGAACTACAGCTGTTGGAGCCTGTGGCAGTGTAGGGCAAGGGCGTAACAAGTGGTGTCAGGAGTTGGAATAGAAGAGTGCTACAGTCAGTCATCTTCAACATGAAGCTGGCAGGTGAACAGACAAGAAGCCGAGCTAGGCAGGAGGAACCATCTCTGACTACAATCATGAAGCTAACAAGCACAAAGTAGAGAACTGCAAGCACAAAGGGAACAACTACAAGCTCAAAGTGAAGGACAGAAAAAGTTCAAGAAAGAACTCACCAATCAACTACAAGCAGAAACTGACAGACAGAAAGAACTCAATGAACAACTACACGCACAAAGTGAAGGACACACCAAACTCAGAGAACAACTACAAGCACAAAGTGATCAACTACCAGCACAAAGTGATGAAAAGAAAGAACGATACGCATGGGTTCAAGGGGTATCACAGGAGCAACAGAAGGAGCTGCAACTGAGGGTATAGGGACAACTAGATGCATTAATGGGGAAAATGAAAGAAGGACAGCAACAGTTGAAGAAGGAAGTATACGCTGAGCTACAGCAGCAGAAGCGTGAGGTAAGGAAGAACATGCTAGAGTGCAGACGGAATGTAGATTACCAGTCGAAGATAATTAGTAATAGAATTGACGCTGCAGAGAAATCTTGTGCTGTTGAGCCTCAGGTTAGTGTACAGGGAGCATAAAAAAAAATGAACAGTGTATTGTGAATCTTGAGGAATCCCAAGCATTTAAAGATAACTTTAGAGGGCTGCATAATTAGAATGTAGAAATTTTAAGTCCTGGACTTAATTATGATGCCCCAGTTTTTAGGCCCCAGACCAGTGACATACATGGCTATAATGGGGGTCCAATTAACCCGACACGTAGCAACTTTTTTTCACGCTCAGTCCCCATGATGTGTGATGAACGTATTGCTATTACAAGGTCCGTCGTTTGCACATTTTTTAATTTTCGCGCGTGATTTTTGGTACATATACACAGGACACCTTGCTCAACCACACCTTATTACATTTTAGTACAGTACTGATACTATGTGTGTTTGAGATAATACCAGGCTCATTATAAGAGTAAGGCCTGTAAATATGTAATAATATGACGCTTACTATAATAGTAAGGCCTGTAAATATGTGATAAGTTATATAAGGTGGAAACTGGTATAATGTTACTGGAAAACTATAATGTATGTTGAAAAATAGAATGCAAGTTGAAACAACAGTCATAGTGAGTCAATTGTGCAAGAATTTGGCAATTTTCATGTGTTAGTGAATGAAACAATGCTTATATTGTCTATATTTTTGTGTGAAAACCAATATATTCTTGTACAACATGTAAATTTCTACCAAATTATTAAATAGCTACGTATTTTGAGGGGTTTCCAATAGTTACCCTACCATACTGTAGAAAACGCGACAGTAGCAGCACGGCTACAGAAAACACACTATCAGGTGTTCAGAGGGTCACCTGTCAAGACCATTTCTAACCTCAGGTGAGCACTTTCTTGGTGATTTTCCGTTGTTTCTCACGAAAAACGGAGGTCTGAGCAAAAAAAAAAAAAAAAAAAAAAAAGTCGAAAATTTATCGGGTTTGGGGGGTGGGTTTTGTAATAAATTAGTTGGTATGGGGCGGGTAAAAATACAAACCTCAGGAATTGATGGTAAAGTATCTTGCGAAGCTTGCCATTTGCAGTTTCAGCTACAATACTTGCTGATCAAAATGGTTGGGATGATAGGCAGAAGGCAGCACAGCTTGCTACTGGCCTCATGGGTGCCACAATGGAGATTCTTAGCCAGTGTCAATGGAGGAGAGGAATAGTTATCAGCCCCTAGCAGAAGTGCTGGAGCCCAGCACAGATACGGGACCATGTACCAGAGTAAGTTTTACAGAGCAAAGATTCTGGACCTGTGTAGGGGCTCGAGGCGAATCTCTTCAGCAGTTTCCTCATGACCTAGAGAGTATGACTCACAAAGCATACTGTGGAGCAACACCTAACCTGCTGGCTATTCTTTGGAGGGACCAGGTCATTGATGCTCTTGACTGTGTGGAGTTGAAAGTGCAAGTTAAACAGGCACAACCAAGAAGCATGCAAGAAACACTAGCCAGGCCTTCTGGAATTTGAGTCCTACTTCAGGTACAGCACATACAGTTTGCAGGCAGGACATAGTGCAGGATTCAGTGGAAGAAAGGGGCAGGTACACTAAGCAGAGATATCTGAAGAAAGTTGCTGGTATTGTGAGAAGCCAGGATACAGGAAAGAGGACTGCTGCAAGTGCAAGAGGGAACAGAAGATCAGCGGAGGTTGCTGGTTCTATGAGAAACCAGGACACAAGAAGGACTGTTGCAAATGGGAGAAGAAGCAAGAACAGATCAGTGCAAGGAAACCTTCGATTGCAACAATAGGGTGTTGGACATGTGGTGAGGTGGGACACTTAAGTTCTGATTGTCCAAAGAAAAAATAGGAAGATATGAAGAAGGTTGCAGGAGGACAACTGGCACGTTGGCTTGGGAAGCTGGACCAGCACAACTGTCAGCCATGGATGAGTACATGGTAATGCTGACAACCTGAGTCGTCGACCTTGTGACCCAATTTGCAAACTGTGTAGTGGGAAAGGAAATCTTAGCAAGAAATGCCACCATACTACAGTGACAGGGCCTGTGTCAGCTGAAGAAGACCTGAAGAGGATGTAGATGGGGGATACAGATTCACAACCAGTGCTCTGCTGTCAGGCCTTGCTGTGGATGTCACTGATTGCACTGCGCAGTTGACTCTTGTGTCCTGTGGTGCAGTGAGGATCTGTCCCTTCTCCCCTTGGGGCTACGATACGAATGAATGTGTTTGAGTGGATGAGCAAATTGGGAGTGTATCGTCCTGTCTCGGCTCCCTCCCTTTCCTGGGGGGAAGCAGCCTAGGTATATAGATAGATAGATAGATAAAGTGGCTGCACCTTAGTACAATGCGACCATCTTGGGAAGAGGTTTCCAGGTTTAGCCCTGCGACTAAGACCTGCTGGAGTCAGTGGGATCTTCTTCATTTGAACAATGGACTACTGAAGGGTCAGTGGGAGACACCAGATGGTCTCTGCAAGTATTTGCAACTGGTGGTTCCTGAGAAAATGAGGTCTGAGACCTTAGAAGAGTCTCATAACTGGATCACTAGCTGGCATCTGGGAGTGAAGAAAACTCAAAGTTGGCTCTAACAGAGGTTCTATTGGACAGCCATGGAAGAGTGTTGTTAGGCCTGTGATGTATGCTGTGCCAAGAAGGGACCCAAGTAACGTGCTTGCATCCCTCTTCAGCTGTACCAAGTGGGAGCACCTATGGAAAGAGTTGCAGTGGACATGCTGGATCTCTGCCACTCACTGAAAGAGGAAACTGGTATACAAGTTTTGCCATGGACTACTTCACAAAGTGGCCTGAAGCCTATGCCATTCCCGATCAGGATGCCGCAACTGTTGCTTAAGTGTTGGTTGACCAATTTTTCTGTTAATATGGGATGCCACAAGAACTACATTCAGACCAGAGTAGAAACTTCGAGTCTGCTGTGTTGCGTGAGTACTGCAAGTTACTGGGAATCAAGAAGACCAGGACGATTCCACTAAGGTCAGAGTCAGATGGGATGGTAGAGAAATTCAACTGGACGCTGGGACAAGAACTGGCCTAGTACTGTGTAGATGGACCGATGGACTGGGACCAGAAATTGCCTGCATTGCTGATGGCATATTGGTCTGCCTCCCATGAGTCTCCTGGCTACACCCCTGCAAAACTGATGCTGGGCCACAAATTATGATTACAAGTTTATCTGTTAATGGGAAGACCAGCTGAAGAGCTGCCTATAGACACCTCCAGCTATGCGAAGCATCTTTAGGAAAGACTGGCTGAGGTACATCATCAAGTTCGAGGAGTTCTGAAGTTATCAGGTGGAGTGATGATGCGCAAATATGATGCAAAGGCAAGAGAGCTGAGCTTCAAGGATGGTGACGAAGTTTGGCTATACAATCCTCAGCGGAAGAAAGGAGAGTCACCAACGCTGCAGAGTCCATGGAATGAGCCCAATACTGTAATGGACTGACTGCCAGACGTAACATACTGGATTCGAGGAGGCAGGAAGTCTCACCCAAAGGTGGTACATGTGAAACATCTGTGGCAGTCAGAGTTGCTTGGTAGCGTGCTGTTGTGAGCAGAGGTATTTTGTAAAGTTATGTGTTGTTTGTCATCTTTTTTTTCTGTAATTTGTATTTAGATGACTGACAAATTTTCAAATATTCATAATTAAATTCAGTTTGTATGCTAAAGCCTTTTGAGTGCTTCATAATGTAAGTAAGCTCTGGAATATTTTGGATGTCTTCGACTTGGAACCGTTACCGCTAGGAGTACAAAGAACAATTGAGTAACAAGGAAGGTTATAAATGAATGGGGGAGAGAATAGAGGAGTTTAGGAAGGTTTTAAATGGATGGGGGAGAGAATAGAGGAGCTTCAGTATAGTTTTACTTGTGGCCGTGTAAAGTTAGGGTAGCTCTGGAGTTGTGAAGCAGATAGTGTAATTACTTACAAAATAAAGACAGCGAACGTGAGAAGCTTGTGTTATTACAACGCCTGAGTTGATCTTGTGTACATTGAAAGGCTGACCCTACAAAGAACGATTCACTGGGTAATGTCCTTCCTATACTGAATTGCTGCCGTTGGAACCTGTAGCAGTGTGGGAGGAAGACGTAGGAATACAAACACACACACACACACACACACACACACACACACACACACACACACACACACACACACACACACACACACACATTTACAAATAAATAAACAGAGAGAGAGAGAGAAACTCTTTATTTCTGCATAACTGCCATAGCACACTTTCACACCATTTCGTTATCATGAGTATTAACACTCACATACATCTTCTAAAAACTTGGCACTTAGTTTCCCGATATGTTTCAAGGCCATCATAACACCACTCATTTTTCTTCTTTGGGCAATCTGATCTCTACAGCCTATGTTTGGGCCTAATAGTGACGAATTTACAGAAATAACGTTCTGAGCGAAACGAAATTCACCAACATACAGACACGCATGTACTGTACCCTCACGATCCAAAGAAAGTATCCAGGCTTTGTCGATGCCGTGGCCAGGAAACCGAGACTGGTCTGGTGTTAGGCCACAGCTTTAAACCCCCTCCCCTCCTCCTCCCTCCATCCATTCCCAACCACAACCACCTTCCTTGATTTGTTGATCGAGAGATAGCTCACTCCTTTGCTTCGCGGTATGAAGCACACACACACACACACACACACACACACACACACACACACACACACACACAGAAATGTGTGATAAAATAGGGAAAGAAAATAGGTAATTACGTGCTTGACTCAACCCTATTAAAAAATAACACCCGCTCTGTCATCGAAAGCGTTGGTGTAATTGATGTAATTCAGAAAGTAAAAATATCTGTGAAACGGGTGAGGCGCATTCTGCCCTCAGCTCAATTATTTTTTTTTTTTATAGATAACAGAAAGGAGGAAGGGAAAACAAATGAGTAAAAATTAAAAAAACAATCCGTACACCAGATTACTGGCGTTCTCCGTTCATAAAATATCTGTAACAGTTAGACTTGAACAGCTGTGGGTTAAAATTTGGAGGGAAACAACTCTAGGGAAGCGAATTCCAGAGAGATGCAGTTCGGGGAATGAAAGAATTCTGATAGGCAGAAGTTCTGCAATATGGCTGAGTGACATTCCAGTTATGAGCGCTACCAGATGCCCGTGTAGCAAGAGGGAAGGCATGGAGAGGTGGCACCATGGACGCAACTTCGTCTGAGTATTTGCCAAAAAAATATCTGTAAAATAATGGAAGGGAGGCAACATTCCTTTTTACATGCAGGGGAGGTAGTTTATATGTAATGACAGGGTTGTTAATGATTTTAACAGCTTTGTTCTGAATTTTGTCTAGTTGTCTTAATGCAACCTCTCCACAACCATTCCACAAGGGTGAGCAATATTCAAGCTGAGAGCGCACATGACTCTCATAGATTATAGCTAACTGCTCATCAGCGAAGAAGTTACAGACTCTGTACAATAATCCAAGTTTCTTTGAGGCGGTTTTAGCAAGTGATCTGACATGAGAGGTCCAGCTGAGGGCACTGTTAAGTGAGACGCCAAGAATTTCAAAACTTTTGGAGATGAGAATATTAGTAGCACTGAAGGTAATGTACGAAACTGGCATTATCTGTCTATTAGTAAACTGTATATATTTAGTTTTACTAGCATTAAAAGAGACAAGGTTGTTTCGTCCCCATTCACTGATCGTAGATAGATCTTGATTTATGGAGATGGCTGTACTGAGTTGAGAGGTAGAGATTTTAGACTTTGTAAATGGGTGTCTGAGTGTGAATGAACTATGTAGTGTTGAGTCATCTGCATATGAGTGAATGGGATTGTGGGTGACAGATAAGAAATCATTAATATGAACCAGAAATAGGGTTGGCGCCAGAACTGATCCCTGCGGAACGCCGGCTTTAATTGAGTGGAAATTGGAATACTGTATACATCATCTACTTTTACTCTTATTTTCCTGTCACTAAGATGTGAAGAAATCAAAGGAACAAAAGACGTTAGTCCATAACAAGGGAGTTTGGACAGCAGGGAACGGTACCATACTCTGTCGAAAGCTTTCGAGATATCAAGAGCTACTGCATGAGTTTCTCCAAAACGATCAATTGATTGATGGATGGTATGAGTTAAGAGATTGAGTATGTCAATGGTGGATCTTTCGTGGCAAAAACCATATTGTCTATCACTAATTAAGTTGTTGGATTCAAGATGTTTAACAATGTGCTTATTAAAGTTTCAAATACCTTACCAACAGAAGATGTGACAGCTATTGGTCTGTAATCGGAGGGGTCAGACGAACTTCCTTTCTTCGGAACTGGGTGGATATTGGCTTCTTTCCATGAATTTGGGAATAAAGAAGTACATATGCAAAGACTGAATAATTTAGCTAGGACAGAGGTAAGTTCAGGGAAACACTTTTTCAAAACAATTGGCGGAATTCCATCTGGGCCTGGAGCTTTGTTGGTAGGTAAATTGTCTAGGATGGATTTTATGCACATTGTCCGTATTTTAAGTGGGGCAATTTCCGGGAAAATCAAGTTCCAGTACTCGGACATTCTGGCTGGTATGGTCTATGGTAGAGTTTCTGGCAAAGGTAATGGCAAAGATATCTGCTTTCCCACGCGGGTCGTTTATAATGTTGCCATCTGAAGATTTTAGTGGGGGAATGGAAGATGACTTGTTAAAGTTATTATTGAAAGAATTAAGAGTTGACCAGAATATTCTATTGTCATTAGGGTTGTTAAGTAGTTTTGATGCTTGCTTTTGAAGAAAGTTTGATTTAGATAGATTTAATACAGCTTTTGCATGATTTCTAGCAATTTTAAATTGGGAGAGTGATTCAGATGTTTTTTATTTTAAGTAAGAGTTATATTCTAATGACTCTTGGGCTGTTGCTCTGGCACTGTTGCCATCAAACCATTTTGGAGAGTTCGATCTTTTAGTGAACTATTGACTTGGTATGAATAAATCCATACCAGCTAGTATTAAGTCACAAATGTGGGACTGGGTAGAATTGGGATCACTAGAGAAGAAAGAATGCCATTGAATGTCAGCAAGATAATTTCTAAATCCATCCCAGTCTGCCCTATCAATGTGCCATCTGGTCACCCTGACAGGTTCAGAACGGGGAGGTGTGGGAGGGTTAACTAATGAGGCTTTGATGAGATTGTGGTCAGAGGATCCAAGTGGTGACAGTACCTCTATCCTGTATTGATCTGGATTATTTGTCAAGAATAAATCCAAGAGATGGGCATTATGGTCAGGATTATCAGGTATTCTGGTTGGTTGCTTTACCAACTGGGTGAGATTAAACGATTCCGCAAACAGCTCGCACTCTAGACCATCGTCGTCAGTCCTGGAAGAATGCAATAACCATTCAACATTATGTATTTTAAAATCACCCAAAATGGTAATTTCGGTGTAAAGGGCAAGGTTTAGGTTACTCAACTGTGTGGATATGGAATCAAATACACTGGGTTCCGAAGAAGCATTGGGGGAATGATAAACTACACATATATATTTGGTAATGTTTTGACAATAAACCTATCAGCCAGTCGCAAGAATTAAATAGTTTACTTCATGAATGAACTATTTGGAGAGTGTTTGTCAGTTAGTATGTCTTGATATGCATCACGTCTCCCTGTTTGGGAGAGTCGCATTTTGACATCAAATGAATAAAATCATCTGGGAGTAATAATATCGCACCATCAGTTAATGTGAACTGATAATTCAGAAACTGTCTGCCTCACTTTCGTTCTGTTTATTTTACCTGCTTCTCTGTTCTTCACTTTTTCACCTACAGAAAGAGAGTATTCACACTTATGCTGAATAAAATCGCCTGTTTTTAACAGGAGTAGGGTAGGAATTAATGTAAAATAATGATTGAGAGATTGTTTGTCTCCCCCTTGTCCGTCTGCCCAATTGCCTTTCACGTTTTCCACTACAAGAAGGGTCTGTTATCGCTTAATCTGAATAATGTCATCTGGTGAAATGAAGAATATAATATTGTAAGTCAATAAGAACCGATAATCCAGAATCTGTGTCTGTCTGTTTGTCTTATTTAAGAGGCTATTTCTTTCCGAAGATGAAAAAATCATTTGTCTTTAGCAAGAATAAAATAAAGTTTTTTCCTCATCTCAAATGGCGTGTGCCTGTGTCTTTCCTTTTCCATGCGGGAATAGTTGTATTTAACCTGGCATACTAAATGTGTTTGTTGATACTAAGAATAAAATAATAACACTGACGAATCTCCCTCAGGCGTATGGTTGTCTTTCCGTCAGTTTTTCTGTCTCTTTCTTCGAGGAAGACTTCTGTTGAACAATATGATTCTCTGTCAGACAGAATTCCAAGCTAGCTTGAATGTTAAGAAAAATCTTACTATATTTTCTATTTGAAGCCATTACGATTATAACGCTCATTCCGCTTTGTATCACGCTCTTTTATTATGTCACTCTGCAGTCAGAATTATTTCATGCATAATTACGTTATATAGATGATCCCTCCCTCCCTCACTCCCAAACTACCACTGTCCTGCGTCATCGAAGAGTAACTGACCACTTTACCTCCTGGTTTGAAGCAGCTTAACCCGCGCCATCCCGAGGACGTACTTCCACGTCCTCACGTTTTGTCACAGCTAATCCCGAGGACGTACTTCAACGTCCTGCAATTGCAAGGTTCATAATTTCCACAATTTTCAATTTTCGCGAGTCATTTTTGGTACGTATACACGGGACACCTGCCTCAACAAGATGCCAGGCAGAGACAATGCCTTACCCAGCATGACCTCCTCCCCCCCCCTGCATGCCCTTTTCTCAGCAATTCACCTGTTATCAGTGACCTGGCCAGTATAGCCATGTCATGCCACGGTACGAAATTCAGGGCCAGAGTGATTCCCCAATCAATGACAATGTGGAGGACAAACTTTACATAGCATTAGAGGAAGAAACAGTTAGAAATGATGATCAGGTAATGTGGCAAAAAAAGGTCAGGTATTAGTGAGTGAAACAATGCTTATAATGCCTATATTACTGCTTGAAAACCAATATACTTTTGTACTACATATAAATTCATAACAGTAAATAAATAAATACCGTTTATGAGTGGTGTGAAATAGTTATCCTCCCATAGAACTCGTTTTCTTTGGTGCCAGCCTGATAGAAAACCCAGTAAAGTAAGGAGGCTCTCCTACCTGTAATGAGTATTTTAAACCTCAGGTGAGCGATTTCTCTATGAATTTTCGATGTTTCTCACCAAAAGCGAAAGTTTTAGCAAAAAAAAAAAAGGTCGAAAATTGCCCGGGATTGGGGGGTACCAGTGGTCGAAAAGTGGCCGGGACTGGGCGGGTTAAGATGCTCGGAATGTGTTGTACAGTAGCATCTATATAACGTAAATACGTAGGAAAACTCTGACTGAACAGTCTCTATCTATCTATTGCCAGACGCCTTAATCCCGTACGGGGTGGCCACAAACAAATCGCCTCCACGTCGCCCTGCCTCCCGCTATTTCACTGCCCTGCTCCCAACTCACACCCCCCTCTCTCTTATACCTCTCCACTCCATTCCTCCATCTCATCTTCGGCCTCCCCCTCCCTCTCCCCCCCTCCACCTCACTCACATACTCTCCTCGTCAGTCTCTCACCCTCCATCCTCTCCACATGGCCAAACCACCTCAGTGTGTTCCTCCTAACGCTTCCTATCACATCCACATCCACACCACAACGCTCCTTTATATCCTCATTTGTCAGCCTGTCTCTCCATGTGACTCCACAAGCTCCTCTTAAATAATTCATTTCCACAGCTCTCACTCTTGACTTGTGTCCTTCCAACAACGTCCAAGCTTCACTTCCATACCTTAGAGTTGGTATCACAATACTGTCATGTAGTAACTTTTTCACTTCCATGCTCACTTCCCTGTTTCTTATCACTGCTTTCAAGCAACCAGCAACCTTTCTTCCTTGTTGTACCCTTTCAAGCACTTCACCCTCCTAACTTCCATCCTTACTCATCACACTCCCCAAGTACGTAAACGTACTCACAATTTCCATTTCCTCACCATCCATCCTCACTGTACATTCACTGACTTCACTTCTCTCAAGGGCCATCACTTTACATTTCCCTAGATTCACCTTTAGATTCCGTTTCTTACACACTCTCCCAAACTCATCCACCAAGCCTTGCAGGTCCCCTTTGTCTTCACTTATACCCCCGTCACACAGGAAGGCGACCCTTGAGTGACCCTTGAGTGACCAAAAAATTTGCGAGGTCGCCATTGGTCGCCTGAGGGTCTCTCAGAGGTTACCTAGGTCGCTCAAGGGGTGCTCAATGGTCGTTCAGAGGTCGCCAAGGTCGTCGTCAATTTTTGAACATGCTCAAAACAGTCACTGCGAGGTCGCCAAGGGAAGAGGTCGGTCAAGGGGCGCTCGGTGGTTGCTCAAGGGTCGCTCAAGCAGCGCCGAGGTCGCCTGATGTTCACTCAGAGGTCACCCAATGAGCGCCAAGTATCAGTGGCGGTTTTCCTCGAACTTTATGCATCAATGTGGGTGACCTCTGAGCGATCATTGAGCGACCAATAACGCGCATTGAAAGATCACCATGACGACTGCTGAGCGACCACTGGGCAACTTCAGCGACGCTTGAATGACCACGGTGATGCTTGAGCGACACAGCAGCGACCTGCTGTGCCCTCGCAGTGTGGCGGCAGTGATTATAAATAGGGGGCCACAACCCGCGGTGTTTCTTTCTATCTGTGGACGCTAAAGACTCAAGAACTCTCAAGACTCAAGACTCAAGAAACACTCATGCCATCATGCCTCCCAAGTGTCCCAAGAAGTGTGCCAAGACCAAGGCCAAGAACCGGCGAAGTGCAATAGCTCCTGAAGATGGCCAAGAAGGTCCTGCTGCCCAAGGTGCTGGTCCTGCTGCTGAAGGTCCTGGCCGAGGTCAAAGGGATGAAGATGCTCAAGGTGCTGGCCAAGGTGATTTTGACCAGGCTGTAGCTGACCCTCAAGACTCCTCAGGACAACCCCCCCGCCGTGCTGCTGGTCGTGGCCATGGACGCGATGAGCCCACTGCACCTGCTCCTGCTGCTGCTAATCCTGAAGCTGCTGGTCCTGTACATTTGGTCAAGGAGTCAACTGACTCTGAGATGTCCGAGGGCGGCAACCAAGCAAAGAGGAAGAGGAAGGACAAGGTGGTGGGGAACCTTAGTGAAGCTGAAGAGGAGTCCATGATCAAGTGGCTCAGGGAGCATCCTGAGATCTACAACAAGAAGATGAGGGAGTACAAGAACCCACAGAGGAAGGAGGCCTGGTGGCAGGAGAAGGCTCAGGAGCTGGGGAAGGACATCAAAGTGCTGAAGGTGTTGTTCAAAAGTCTCAGGACTCGCATGGGCCGGCTGATGAAGAACAAGTCCGGGCAGGCTGACCAAGAGCTAACTGACAGGGACCAGTGAGTCCTGACCAACCTGGAGTTCCTGAGGGTGTACATTCAGCTAGGCTGAGACTGATGGAAAAGAACCACCGTTCGTTCGTTCGTTGAAAGATTTCCTGCACCTATAGTGCAGGCCGGGCCTTACATTGGCCTGGTCAGTGGGGTGTGGGCTGTCTTAAAAACAGTAAGGGGGAAGACAGGGCCTGGGGACTGCCCAGCACACACGCAATCTACACAACCTCTTCCCTTCCTAAAGCCTCCCTGTTCTTCTCCAACTAATTCCTCTGTTATTTCCCTAACTTTGTCAATAAGTATCCTACCATATACTTTTCCTATTACACTAAGAAGACAGATGCCTCTATGATTACCACACACTTCTTTTTCCCCTTTTCCTTTGTACGAGGGAATAATTATACCTGACTTCCAATCCTCCTGGACTCTACCTTCCTCCCCAGGCCAATCTGCACATCTTCCACATCCATTCTACTACTATCTCTCCCCCATACTTCAGCATTTCACCACACACTCCATCAGTTCTTGGGGCTTTCCCCAATTTGAATTTCTTCATTGCTTCCACAACTTCTATCCTACTGATTTCTTCCTGTCTTCTCACCTGAACAGTAACATAATAAAATACGTTATAAAACAGAAACATTAAAAAATACGTTATAATCGTATGGACTTCAACTGGAAAATATTGTAATATTTTTTCTTAACACTGAAGTGTAACAATACTATGTAACTGTAAGCATGCTATGTAACCATACCTTGTACTTTGTAACCATATATATAACCATACATTGATATTTACAGTACATGTATCTACTAGTGAGTGTGTACTTGACCAAATGTGCATGTATCAACTGATTTCAAAAACTGCACACCAAGCATGCCTGTTGCCGGCTCTGCCCTGGAGGGCAGAGCACAGTAGCAGTTGGAGGGCAGGTATAGAACGAGTTGGACCTGTGTTTGTCTTCTTCAAATAAACTCCTGTTATACATCAAGACCTCTGGATTACTCCTAACTGGGGATACGAGAGGGGGTGAAACACAAGTTTGCTTGAAATTCTGTCTGAAAGAGAATCGAGTTGGTGAACAGAAGACATCCAGTGAAAGAGACAGAAAAAATGAGGGAAAGACAGCCATATGCCTTGGAGAGATGAGTAAGTATTGTTATTTTATTCTTAATTTCAACAAAAACATTTAGTAAGCCAGGCTCAATGTAAACTATTCCCTCAAGGAAAAGGAAAGAGAGGCACACGCCACTCGAGATTATGAATGTTCATTTATTCTTGCTAACGACAGACGATTATTGCATCTTCGGAAAGAAATCGCCTCCTAAATAAGACAGACACAGATTCTAGATTATCGGTTCACTTTGACTTATTATATTATATTCTTCATTTCACCAGATGACATTATTCAGATTAAGCGATAACAGACCCTTCTTGTAGAGAAAAACGTGAAAGGCAATTGGGCAGACGGACAAGGGAGAGACAAACAGTTTCTCAATCATTATTTTACATTAATTCCTACCCTACTCCTGTTAAAAACAGGCGATTTTATTCAGCATAAGTGTGAATATTCTCTTTCTGTAGGTGAAAACGCGAAAGACAGAGAAGCAGGTAAAATAAACAGAACGAAAGTGAGGCAGACAGTTTCCGAATTATCAGTTCACATTAACTGATAGTGCGATATTATTACTCCCAGATGATTTTATTCATTTGATGTCAAAATGCGACTCTCCCAAACAGGGAGACGTGATGCATATGAAGACATACTAACTGACAAACACTCTCCAAATAGTTCATTCATGAAGTAAACTATTTATTTCTTGCTACTGGCTGATAGGTTTATTGAGCTGAGGGCAGAATGCGCCTCACCCGTTTCACAGATATTTTTACTTTCTGAATTACATCAATTACACCAACGCTTTCGACGACAGAGCGGGTGTTATTTTTTAATAGGGTTGAGTCAAGCACGTAATTACCTAACTTATTTCCCTATTTTATCACACATTTCTCTGTGTGTGTGTGTGTGTGTGTGTGTGTGTGTGTGTGTGTGTGTGTGTGTGTGTGTGTGTGTGTGCGTGCTACGTATGCTCGCGCTTCATATCGCGAATGAAAGAAGTGAGCTACCTCTTGATCAAGGGATCAAGGAAGGTGGTTGTGGTTGGGAATGGATAGAGGGAGGAGGAGGGGAGGGGGTTTAAAGCAGAGTCCGAACACCAGACCATTCTTGGTTTCCTGGCCACGGCATCGAAAAGTCCTGAATACTTTCTTTGGAAAGCAAGTGTACATAGCTGACCTTCAATCTTAAGAATAACGAAGAAACAAAGGGGCAGACAAATACTGACAGAATAGGTAAGAGTAAGTACCTCGTTACACCTTCTCCTGGGCCACTCCTGCTCCTACCTTAGGAAGGAAGTAGCCGGCGAAGTGAGTGTCGTGGGCTACAGCGTGAGGGACCCCGGCTGCCACCAGGGAGGACACACGCAACACCTCATGCAAAACGGCATCCAGGTAAGGCAGTCTGGGGAGAAAACACCAGTGAATAGTATTATTTGAACATTATGACATGGCCTAAAGCTGCTATTTGTCAGTCTTCAGTGCTGAAATGTGAAGTGATGATCGCTAGAATAATAATGCATCTCTCGAAGATGTGTTACGAAAACGATTTATGGCTGTATTGTGGTCTTATTCTACTACTGACGTACAGGAAATAAACTGTACATTAAACTGTGTTCTCTGCAATGTGCACTGATGCTTTTCCTTTGGAGCGTATTTGCACTAATTCACATCTTTCTATATTTACTAGTACACCGCACTGTAACTCGCCTCTCAACATGCAGCTTTCAATCTTGTTTTCATATCAATCAATCAATCAATCATTTCCTGTGGCACCCTCGGGGATGCATAGGGCCTCGATGAACTCACACCACCACATCCTATCTTGTGCTAACTCCTCAAGATCTCCCCAACACTCATCTCCAGCTTCCCGTCTCATTGTCCTCACCCACGTCTCTTTTGGCCTTCCTCTACCTCTCCTACCAAGTGCCACCCACCCTGGTGTACCTCGTACTATTCCCTGTCTCCTATACACATGTCCTAGCCACTTCCATCGTGAGAATCTAACATATTCATCGATCGGCTGCACTCCCGTTATTTCTCTAATTCTACTATTTGGTATCCTTTCCCACCACTTAACTCCTAATATTCTTCTAAGTGCTTTATTTTCAAACACCAAGAATTTATTTTCCATAGTCACTGTGCTGTACCAAGACTCGTGTCCATAAATTAAGATACTCCTAACCATTACCTTATAAAGTTTGATTTTTGTATGCACAGAAAAATTGTTATTATTCCAAATATTTTTAAGCATTCCCATTGCCTGATTAGCCTTCTTTAACCTTTCCTCGAATTCAAAGTTCAAAGAACCATCCTTGGCTAAATAAGTACCTAAATATTTAAACCTATCAACTTGCTTTACAACCATACCTCCAATTACACATTCCTGCGTATTTTCCATATTCATATTGATTATTTCAGTTTTTCCACAATTAATAACCAAACCCACCTTACGACCTTCATTCACCAAACAGTCCAACACTCTCTGCATCTCTTCTGGCCCATCACAAATCAAAACTATATCATCTGCATAATCTAAATCCAAAAGTTTCCTGTTCTCTCCCCAAAGTATACCTGCACCGGTTTCTGTTCCAACGCGTTTCATAATGTAATCAATGACCAATATAAATAGTAAAGGCGATAGAACACCACCTTGAATTACTCCGGACTTGACTTCAAACGAATCACTCAGACAACCATCAACCATCACTTTACAAAATGTGTCCTCATGCATGTTCATAATGACCCTCACAAACTCCTCTGGTATTCCATAATGTCTCATGATCTTCCCCATAGTCTCTCTCGAAACACTATCAAAAGCCTTTTCAAAATCAACAAAACAAAGACTTAACGGTACTCTCATTTCATTAACTTGCTGCATCAAATGCCTAACTATAAAGATATGATCATTGCAACCACGTCCCTTTCTAAAACCAGCCTGTTCATCCCTCAGAATACCCTCAACCACCGGCTCCAACCTATTTAACAACACTCTACTGAAAACTTTCAAAGCTGTCGGTGACAAAGAGATTCCTCTCCAATTACCACATTCACTCAGGTCTCCCTTCTTCGGAACTTTAACAATTACACCATTCTTCCAAACTGATGGTAGTAACCCCGTCACCCATATCTTATTGAATAGCTTGGTCAAGATCATTATTAATCTATCCCCCTCCACTTTAAACATTTCCGGAAATAAACCATCCTCCCTGGTGCCTTATTATTCTTTAACTGTTTTACTGCTTTCTCCACTTCTGCAAGCCTCAACTCTCCTGTTTCTATATTTAAATCTTCCTGAGCAGACGGTATATCCTCTTCTGGTGGTATTGGTCTATTAAGAACTGTCTCAAAATGCTCTTTCCATCTATTTTTAATATCTCCATCTTTGGTCAATAAATTTCCTTCCCTGTCTCTAACTGGTATTTCCTTGCGTTTACCTGCATTACCACTCAGTTCTCTAATCGATTCATATGCTATTCTTTGACTCTGTCCATCATTTTTGTTTATTAAGATTTCAGTCTCTGCAACCTTTTCATCCACACATCTTCTTTTATCTCTCCTAGCTAACCTTCTTACTTCTGAATTCAAACTCCAGTACGCAGCTCTTGCTAATTCAATCTCTTGTTCATCAACGCATTGCATCTCACTCCTCAATTTAGCCTCACCTCTCTTTTTTATCATATCCCACGTTTCCTCTGACATCCATTTCTTTCTCCTGAATCTATGTCTCCTTCCAATCGTACATTCAGCAGTCTCATGCAGAACTTTGTTCACATCCTCCCACATCTCATCTACACTTCTCTCCCCCTCTTCCAACGTTTCCAACACCAAAAACCTATTTCTGCATTCTAATCTGAATTCCTCCTTTTCTTCTCCTTCCCTTCTAAGCTTAACAATATCGTATCTACCAACACCAGATTTTTCCTTCTTCTGATTTTTAAGTTTAAACCTTAGTTTTGCAATGCTGAGTTGATGGTCACTACCAATATCCGCTCCCCGTTTAACATGAACATCTAGCAGAGAACTTCTATGCCTCCTACTGATAGCGATGTGATCAATCTGATTTTTATATTTTCCACACGGCGACACCCAAGTTGTCTTGTGTATATTGCAATGCTGAAAGAGTGTGCCCCCGATGACTAAGTCATTTGCTAGACAGAAGCTTCCAAACCTCACTCCGTTTTCACTCATCCTACTACCCCTCAAAGACATTAAGAAAAATGGATTAGACTGCAGATTAACAAGCAACACAATATCGCCTCCTTACATCAGATCTGCAGTACTCTACCGTACACATCACCACCTGAATTCCCTTTTTCATAGCCCTTTTTACACTGATGCAGGCAATAGCCTGGAACTTATAACGTTTTGCTGCCATGTGCCTGCATGTGTGAACAATGTAACTCAATTTTATTCCAATTTCAAGCAGTCTTGTTGGAAGGATTGAAAGTCAATTTTTTTTTTTTTTCTTTTTTAGATAAGTCAGTTGTCACGGCTGTATGGCATGGTCGACTTTTTTTTTCCCCCGATTTAGAATAAACATGGTGGTGTGGTTGATGATCAGGCCAAAACGCAGACATGTGACTTTCAGAACAATAAATGAATGGTCAAGGTCACTGAGCAAATTCGGTCAGAACCATAGACCTCTATGGTTAGAACCCTTTGTGTTTATGCAAACAGAAAAACTGAAACAAATTTGATTTGATTTGGACCAAACTTAGCGGATGAGTTGAGGGTCCGCCAAAGGGTTGACTTATTGCTTTGTGAACAATACTGTAGGTCACAAGTCAAGATTATATATAGGAGAAAGGCAAGGTAATCTCAAGCAGTTCTGTTCCGATTTGACCCAAACTTTGCCGAAGGATTCAGAGACACGGAAATGTGAAGGAATTCATTATTATATCTTATCATTTGTAAAGGCCTTGGTCACCTAATGGTGGCTCTTCACGCTGCTCGATCACTGGCAAGCTTCCTATACAGTCTTTTATCCCTGAAAGTCACACTCTATGATTTCCTCCCCGATCTTTTCCAATCTGCCTCTAGCAACCCTATCCCCGACGTTCAAACTTCTCATTTTCCACACTCAGTTGTCATCCACTATACTGTACGTTCAGCATGCCCACACCATCTCAATCTACCCCTCCTCTTCAAAACATCAATACGCTTCAGTCCCATCCTTCCTCTCAACTCTTCAGTCGTAATCCTACACCCCCCAGGCCTAGCATTCAAGGATGCACTACACCTCCATCTAATCACTGTAATTTTTGAACATTTGAGCCTTCCAATAGCCTCTTCCTTTACTGACTGGGTCTCACTACCATTCATCATTGCACTCCTAACACATGCCGCATATAGACTCATTAGCACGGAGGGAGAAGACTCAGTGTCAGGACAGGCAACAGCTCCCTGAACTTTCGCCAACAACTCATTACCCTAGCCACAGAACTAGCTCCAGCCCACCTCCAGCACATAACACGTCCCCCAAATAACAAAACTCTCCCCCACACACAGAAGATTCACCAGCAAAGTCAATCCTTTCACGCCTGACAATCTCTGCATGCTCTCCCTAACACACCGCACATACGAAATCAGAATTATCTCGCAGCTTACCTCTAATACCACTATATCTCTTATGCACTCACTTATCACAAACACTGCACAAGATGAAGTAACTTCCAACACCCTTGTGGCGAGTCACACATGGCCACACTCCTAATGATTTTATAGAACCGCCATCAGCCCTAGAAATCATCACTTTTGTGTTTATCTGCATTAACTCTCAAAACAAAGGACATGGTTCGGATAGCCACATGGAATGTAAGGGGTGCAAATGATGAAGTGAGAGAAAGAGATATTGTCCAGGTTCTTGAGGTTGCGAAAGTGGATGTATGTGGATTAAGTGAAACCAAATGGAAGGTGAGAGTGTGAGTGTATGGTAGTGTGGATGGTGCATATGCGCGGGAGTAGGTGAGAATGAGAGGGCAAAAGAAGGAGTGTGTAATGTTGTGAGTAACAGATGGATGGAGAATATACAAGAGTATGGATCATTTGGCTCAAGAATTGTGTGGGTAAGATTGAAAGTTGGACTACAAATGTGGGCATTTGTGTGCGTGTATGAGCCAACACAAGATCATGCAAGCAGAGCAAGAGAAGAGCTCTGGAAAAATGTGGAAGCATGCATGGAAAAGTTTGAAAGTAATGAGACAGTGTTTTTGACTGGAGATATGAATGGAAAAGTAAAGAATGTGAAGGTGGATAGAGTAGTTGGTGAGTGGGGTGTATCTACAGAGATGAATGAGAATGGCAGTGATTTAGTGGACATTTGTGCCAGGAGGGGGTTGGTGATAGCCAATACCCTCTTCAGGCACAAGATGATCCATAGGTATACGTGGTGAGTGATGAGAAGAGAGGGTGGTGAACGGAATGAACGGAAGGCAATGATTGATTATGTGTGTGTGGATGAAAGGATGAGAAGGTGTGCAATGGATGTAAGAGTATATAGAGGTTGGAGGAGTGGACTTTCTGACCACTGCTTGGTGGTGGTCAGAATCAAAGTCCAAATGAAATGGAGAAATAGAAGAAAGGAAGAACAGGAGGAAGTAGTGCATACAAGGAGGGTGGAAAGGTTACAAGAGGATGATAAAAACGCAGAATATAAGAGAGAAGTGGAGAAGTGATTGGATAAATATGGATTGGAGCAGATGGGGGAGGTGGAAGGTGTGTGCATGATATTCACAGAAGAAATCTGTGCAGCATATGAGGTGGTGTGTGGGGTGAAAAGAAGACGAAAAGGGGTGCAAGGAACAGCATGAAGAGGTGAGAAAGACTGTGGCACAAAAGAAGAAAACATATAGTGAGTGGATGCGAAACAGGGGCGTGGAAGAAGTTGAGAGACGAAAGAGTGAGTTTATATGTAGAGAGGAAGAGAGGGGTGACAAGATTAGTAAGAGAGAGTAAGAAGAGAGTGGATGAGGAATTTGGAAGGAACTTGACTGTAAAGTGGAGGGAATGTAAGAAAATGTTTTGGAAAGAGGTAAGGAGAGTTAAACAGGATGCCAAAGAAGTAGTTAGGGAGTGAAAGATAAAAATTGTGGATTACTTGTGGAGAAGGGAGAACAAGTGAGCAGATGGAGAAAACACAGTAAGGAATTGTTGAACATAGAGAAATAAAGTAATGCAAGTAAAGTGGCTGGGAAATGGCTGGGAGAAGGAGGGATACGAGAAGAGAGGAAGAAATCGGTAGGATGGAAGTTGTTGAAGCAATGAAGAAAGTTAAAATGGGGAAAGCCCAAGGAATTGATGGAGTGTGTGGTGAAATGCTTAAGCAAGGGGGAGAGATACTGTAGTAGAAGAATGGATGTGGAAGATGTGCAGATTGGCCTGGGAGGAAGGTAGAGTCCCGAAGGATTGGGGTCAGGTACAATTATTCCCCTGTACAAAGGAAAAGGGGAAAAAGAAGTGTGTGGTAATCATAGGGGCATTTGTCTTCTTAGTGTAATAAGAAAAATATATGGTAGGATACTTATTGACAGAGTTAGGGAAATAACAGAGGAATTAGTTAGAGAAGAACAGGGAGATTTTAGGAAGGGAAGAGGTTATGGAAATCAGATATTAATTCTTAGATCTTTTGCGGAAACGTTTCTAGAGAAGGGAAAGAAGTTGTATGCGGCCATCATGAATTTGGAGAGAGCATATGACAGGGTGGACAGACAAGGATTGTGGAAACTATTAAGAATATATGGAGTAGATGGGAAGTTGTTGAAGGCAGTGAAGAGTACGTATTAATGTGCTAAGGCTGCAGTGCGTGTGGGTAGTGAACTGAGTGAATTTTTCTGTTTGAAGGTTGGATTGAAACAAGGATGTGTCATGTCTCCATGGCTGTTCAGTCTGTATATGGATGGGGTTATAAAAGATATACAAGGTAGGGCAGTGGATGTTGGAGCTGCCCTAGTGAGACACGGCAGTGTTTGGAAACTCCCTGTACTGTTGTTTGCAGATGATACTATGCTGTTAAGTGAAGGCGAAGGAGAGCTGCAAGACTCGGTGGAAGAGTTTGGGAGAGTGTGTAAGAAACTGAATTTAAAGTTGAATGTAGGGAAGAGTAAAGTCATGGTCTTCGAAAGAAGTGAAGTCAGTGAATGTACAGTGAGGTTGGATGAGAAATGGAAGATGTGAGTGCACTGTAGTACTTTGGTAGTGTGATGAGTAAGGATGGAAGTTTAGAGGGTGAAGTGCTTGAAAGGGTACGACAAGGAAGAAAAGTTGCTGGTTCCTTCAAAGCAGTGATAAGACACGGGGAAGTGAGCATGGAAGTAAAAAAGCTACTACATGACAGTATCGTGATACAAACTCTAACGTATGGAAGAGAAGCTTGGACCTTGTTGGAGGGACAGAAGTTAAGAGTGAGAGCAGTGGAAGTGAGGTATTTGAAAGGAGCATGGGGAGTCACATGAAGAAACAGATTGACAAATGAGAAAGTGAAGGAGTGCTGTGGTGTGGATGTGGATGTGATAGGAAGTGTTAGGAGAAACACATTGAGGTGGTTGGCCATGTGGAGAGGATGGAGAGTGAGAGACTGACGAGGAGAGTGTATGTGAGTGAGGTGGAGGGGGGTGGAGAGGTAAGGGGAGGCCAAGGATGAGATGGAGGGATGGAGTGGAGAGGTATATGAGAAAGAGGCTGTGTGAGCTGGGAACAGGGCAATGAAATGGCGGGGGACTGGGTGACATGGAGGCGCTTTGTTTGTGACCACCCCTTACAGGATTAAGGCGTCTGGCAATAGATAGATAGAACTCTCATAACCTTTTGCCTCATTCAGTCTGTCCATTTCCTAAATCTACGCATGCCATTCATTCCTTGCTATCAACACCAAAACATCAGCAAACAATATCACTTAAGGGAGTCCATTTCTGAAATCGCATGAGAGAGCCTCAAGCATCAATTTTGAGAACAAACACTTGAAAATCAGTTACATGGGAAAGTCAAGTGTACAACATTGAGACCATTTGTTTCACTTTCTGAGTTGTGCTGTTTGGTTTATCACATAGATCTGTGACCCATGTATAGCTATATTATCTATATATCTATTTATGTATCTATCTATTTGTCTATATCTATCTGTCTGTCTGTTTATTTATCTCGCTCTCTCTCTCTCTCTCTCTCTCTCTCTCTCTCTCTCTCTCTCTCTCTCTCTCTCTCTATAATCTCATCAGCCGTTTGAGTGTCCACTGCAGGACCGGCCTATCCCTACCAAAGTGGGAACGGTACAGCCAATGTATCTCTACCAAGTGACTTAGGCTGTCTTGTAGAGATTGTATGTAGAGTAGGGTGAGAAGCGTTTGTAAGTGTAACTGTAGTGTTGGAGTGGCTTTGGATATGTGTGTAGTCTGTGAACCAAGTGTAATCGGCCCGCGCAAGCCGATTGGGTGCAAGCATACTTTATAGTATGCGATACTGGTTCAACCACAGCACCCCTTGTGTCCGCCAATGCAGTACGTGGCCTGAATAACGCTCCCAAAGTTTATTACCCTGGCAGGGCGCGAACCCTCGTTCTTCAATGTATGAACACGCACACTTTACCACTATATATATATATATATATATATATATATATAGATATATATATATAGATAAATATATATATATATATATATAGATATATATATAGATATAGATATAGATATATATATATATATATATAGATAGATAGATAGATAGATAGATATTGTATATACTCGTATATGTGGGTGGGTGGGACTTTGATGAGTTGAATGATAAACTGACAATAATGATAAAGGAATCAGGTGATGGGGAAAACAAATCCACCAAAGGCCAACAGGTATTCAAAAACGACCCCCGAGCTCATGAAAAGAGGAAAGGAGATGAAAGTGATAACAAAGATGAAATAGAATGGAGAGGATAAATAAGCTTATGAACAAGAGACAGAGAGAAGAAAAACGAAAGAGAAACATGGATCAGAAAAGAAATAAAACTGTATAAAATATGAAAAAGTCTGAAACAGGTCCGAAGCAAAATGGCACTAGGAAAGCAACAAACTGTATCACTGCAAGACGAAAATGGGGAAGTCCTTCAGTGCAGAGAAACATGGTGAAGTGAGCTGAAGAATTTTACAGAGAACTGTATGCATCAAAGACAATAGTAGTAAGACCAGACGAAGTAAGTTTCTCTCTGAAAAGTATGGAAAGAGGAAACGCCTTAAGAGAAGATGGAATGGTTGCAAATCTAATGATAGATGCAGGATTAGATCTTCAAACCGATTGTTTACTCCACGTATAAAGATGAAAATTCCAAAAAATGGTCTAGTGTACTAGTTAATCTATTTTACAAGGCGACTCAAAATATCTTAGCAATTATCGACTTCTTAGCTTATTATCAGGTATTTACAAACTCTTCACAGAAGTCCTTACGAACAGAATAACAACGCATGAGTTTACATAGATGGAGAAACTCAACCTGTTTAAGATTTGCAGATGTTTTTGTCCCAATTTCTATAACATCAGAAACATTGCAAGAAATGATAACCTAAATAGAGCAAAAGGCGTACCGGAGTAAAAGTAATATTTAATCCAAAAACACCAAAGAACATCATCAGAATAAATGAAGAAATTGTTGAAGAAACTGAGGAGTACAATGACGGTGGACAAATACTGAAACTAACGAAAGACGATTATAACAAAATAAAAAGACGCATTACAATTAAATGGAAAGCTTTAAAAAAAGAGATATATATATATATATATATATATATATATATATATATATATATATATATATATATATATATATATAATGAAAAGTAGCTTGCACGTCTGTATGAAAAGAAAAATATATGACGAATATATAATCCCAGGTGTGACATACACTTGTGAGACCTGGAAACTGACAAAATCAATGGAACACAAACTAATCTGTTCTCAGAGACCAACTGAAAAGTCAGTGTTGGTAATATCTTTGAGAGACAGGAAGAGATCAACTTGACTGAGAGAGAAAACTAATGTCAAAGACATTACAGAAGGTATATAAGAACAGAAATGGAGGTGGGCAGGTCATATAGCAAGAATAACGGATATCCGATGGAGCAAGAGGCTGATTTAAATGCCATAACTCTCGTTCCTTGATTATATACTTGTATTCTATCTATAGACAAGCATGCCTTTTTGGCAATGAATGATTCATAAGTTTCTAAAATAGTTTTGATCTTCATACTCATTGCATTTGCTCTAGAATTGACTCAAATGGGCCAAAATATTTCAAAAGGACCTGCATTACGTCTGGGAAGGACACCAGTTACAAAACTTACATAATTTGTCGCTTTCAGTGCATTAAGGAGCTTTCAACCGACTTCTTGAGAGAGAGAGAGAGATAGATAGATAGATAGATAGATAGAGAGAGAGAGAGAGAGAGAGAGAGAGAGAACCTTTGTCTGAACTGGTGTGAGGGCAGAGTATCTGGAGGCACCACCTGGTCGATCTCGTTGTGTACTTTGGCCTGCACTTTCGGATGGGCTGCCATGTACAGCATCACCCAGCGCAGCATGTTGGACGTGGTGTCGTAGCCGGCAGTAAACAGGTCAAATATCGTCTGCATCAGATCCACCTCTGCGGAGTAACAATGTTTATTACCAAACTGTTTGCCATGATTTAATATTCAACCCCAAAAATTACTTTCGGCCATCCATTGCTTAAAATTATAAATTGCAAAAGGAAATTGCAAAAGGAAAAATCAGGCACATTCTGGTTTCACCACTTGCTTCAGAAATCACCACAAAAAAGTTTGGGTCCATCTCATCCCCGTCAGTATATAAATTTCAAACATATGGCCCTATATCCCGTTCTGGCAAGTAGGGATCTTACTGTTATGTTCTTACATTTTGAAGCATACTGCCTCATATCCCATTCTGACAAGTGTGCATCTATTGTTTTATTCTTACACCATTAAGCATAAGGCTGTACATTCCATATTATTACAGTTTTAAGCATAGGGTAAAATAGTTTTCTTCATCTACATGGTAACTCCTGGATCTAAAAAATTAACATATAGAAGTAATCTTTCCACATATGCAAACACAGTAAAATAGATGTGCAGTATAACAAATACAGACTCGAAGGAAACCTTGATACCACAATCTAAATTTTATATAAGTAAAAGTGGCCTACATCTACTGTGAGCTTAAGAGTGAGTGAATATGAATGTGAAAATAAGTGAAAGTAAGAAAGAATGTAACAGTGGGAAAGCAGTTATGTTTTTTTTTTGCAGTGAATATGAGAGTGGGCAAAGTAAAGACTGCAAGTATTAAAGATTAAGCGTGAAAAAAGTAACAGAATATAAAAGCAAGAGACAGTGTGGGAATGAGAACAACTGCGAATGCGTGACTGTGTAATCGTGTGACTGAATGTATGAGAGCAAAAGTGAGAGTGAGTGAGAATTTAAACGGGTAAGTAAGTGAAAGAGGATGAAAGGAGGTAAATGTGAATAAACCTGTGAGAATAGTTAATATACAAGAGTACACAGGAAGTACAGAAGCAGAAAGGCATATGGACCATGACGAGGGTATTTGTTGGAAAAAGCGCTAATCCTACTAAGGCTTAACCAACATCTCAGAAAAAAGGATAGAACAGAGAAAAGGTCTTCCCCCCACACAGAGCAACATTCGGTAAAACCGGCAAAATAAAAGATGGAAAAACACTATGCTTCTTAGAAAAATCATGGAACTGTTACAGGGGAGGCAGAAGAGGACGAACTCTCAAATATCTAATCGTTAATCTACTGACCTGTAAAATAAAGGGCATTCACAATCGCCGAATGCTCTTGTAATAAAATATATAGATATATATAATATAGATAGATAGATAGATATAGATATATATAATATAGATAGATACATAGATAGATAGATATATATAATATAGATAGATACATAGATAGATAGATATAGATATAGATAGATAGATATGTCAGTGATAAGAACTTCAAGGAATTAATATCGTCACTATTATCCCTCCCCGGTGTGAACCAATTCCTGTGTTCAACTGCAGTTAAATCCAGAAAATTTTTTCTAGCTGAATTGAGTGACAAGAGCATAAGAGTGCAGGTAAATTACCTGCCATTAAAGAGAACCGATACCTACCATTGAAGGGGTTGTCCTGGCTGTCCTCAGCATTGGTCATCTCAATCAGGAATTCGTCCAGTAAATCTCTCGGGTTATGGGGGTTCAAGTTCTCACGGTGCTCCTCTATCACCTCCTAGACACACAACATCATTGTTATCATTATCATAATTTCTGCACACTCCAACGACAACACGCAGCTCTGTTCTTGTATCATTACACGGTCACACAGCATCCTCATCGTCATCGTCACCATCATTACATTTTTGCAAACCACCAACAAAATGTAACACAGTTATTTTCTCCAACAGAATTGCATGAAACATACTGCTAATTCGTCTCTCTCTCTCTCTCTCTCTCTCTCTGATTATCTATCTATCTATCTATCTATCTATCTATATATATATATATATATATATTATACCGGTAAAGTTACCTCCACTTCTAGCGATACAGCGAGTGGTGTGTCTGGTAAAATGTGGCACCACTGTGTTCATTTACATCGTAGTAATAGTAACTGAATGGGCAGACCCGGCGGAGCTTCCCCTTCGCCACAGTATCTAGTACCCACGGAAACAATGTTTTATCAAGCCATACTCTGCCTGCAAATACAAGTGTTTGCCACGTAGGTATAGTGGAAGGTGAAGAGAAAGACAGAAAATAACTAGAATGGCACTCAGTAGAGCGCGTACCTTCGCCAACTCTCTATCTCGCAATGTTTAACGTGACAAATAATCCCTGGATCCGCACCTTTATCCGGATCCACACCATTCTGTAATGGAGTGTATTCTGAGCCAAGGCCCATTCTTCTACCAAATTTCGTGGAAATCCGTCCAGAAGTTTTTGTGTAATCTTGCTCACAAAACAACCAACCAACCAACAAACAAACAAACGGACAGGGGTGAAACCATAACCTCCTTGGCGGAGGTAATAATGCCATTGGATCATGTTGTTTCTCTGACAGGAGGTGACTGTGAGGTTAGCTGGAACGGGGAGGGGGGGGACAGATGGTGGGGGCACATTTATCGAAACTTTGTTGTGTTTCATTAAGAAAGATGCAGGCTGTGATTATACAGATGTTCTGAGGTGATTTGTACCTCCGTATGCAGTAACGTGTATTGGATGAATATTGAAGACTTAATGTTCGTCATACAATGTGGTGAACAATTGTAGTTGGGCATACATGTTAGAAGGTGATACGTCCATGTTAGAAGGTGAGATGTCCGTGTCTCGAAACAGTTTACCTGAGTCTAGTGAGTGTGGAACTCAACTGCTATAACATTTTTGTGGGTAAACCGGAATCGCCACAAATGATTCATGATTATGCATGTGACAAAACGGTCATGCTATTTTGTGCATCATCCAGTCTGTTTTATTGCGAGGAAAAGCAATCATTATATTCGCAGACCATGGTATAAGTAGATGTTCTGTTGCATAATATTATAGCTACTTTGAGTGTTCGACAGCTATTGGCTTGTTGTGCGAATATGTTGTGCAGTCATCATACTGATGGATAACGCGGAGGTAATAGATACTGTGTTTGCATAATTAATGCATATCTGGTCTTATAATAATTGAAATAACGGTGTTACGAGTGTCCAGTCTACAAATGATGTCTTTTACTTCGAGTGCTATTTCATCAGTTTGGATAGTTGTAACACAACATCCACAAACATTGATCATCGCTTATTATATTCTCTTCAAAACATTCATACATTAGCTTTCATGCAAGCATTACACATTAATGCCCCCCTTTGCTCCAGACGCATTATATTATTAAATTTTGTGTCTACTCTCACACACTGTTCATCCAGAGGTAACAGCATTTCCCTTACCAACACCAAACATCACATATGTTGGTGATGAGTTATGACCCTACTCCCACCTGTCCACCTCCCCACTCGCTCCTACTCAACACCAGTCCGCTTCCATACACACCTTGCCACCAAGCAGGGTGGTCAATCCCCCATCCGTCCCTCTCTATTCCTGTAACATTTCCTTCCTCTCCTAATACCGCGTCCCATTGAGCAGCCTCTCCACAAATCCCCCCTTACCTACCAAATATTGTCCTATTTCTAACTGTCTTGGGAATATCGTTTTCAATGTTCAGCGTCATGGGACGCGGCATAACGGATATCTGAAATATCAAAATCTATTATCAAATTTGAGGTTATTATGAATCTCGTATGAGAGCTCTAAACAAGTATGCTATGACGACGTTTCGCTTCGCATCAACAATCACCACCACCACAATGCCCGATACACATTAGATCATGATATCTTCGGTGCTGCTTCCCTTTGTTCTACGACTGACATACTGTGTGTGTCCATTGTCTGTCATGAAATTGCAAGGATAGTATCAGGCCAGTATTCACTGCTACAGAAGCATTTCGGTGGTGTGGTGTTGCTAGGAAAATTGAGTAGTCTAGCCTTGTTTTAAGTACATTCATACATGAAATCTTTAGACAATATAGCTTAAAGACATGAGGGTTGAGGTCTTATGTACACTCCTGCAACAGGGAGGGGCACAGGAAACAGTGGAGGAGCTGACAATCTAACATACCATGACCTTACCTCTCCTCACTTAACCACGGCTGAATTTACATCCTAAACCATTGGAAGCCTATGCAAAGACAGTGGGGTACTATTTTTTGATTATTTATGTTAAAATTTTCACTTGTAAAGTGGCCACACCTTACGTTTACATTATTCTCATAATTGCCATAAATTAAGCATGATTCAATTACAGTTCTTACATCGACTTTTTTTGTGTGTGTGTGGCTTTTTTAGCGTCTTATAACCTGCTTAATCAATGTGGTCATCATTAGATACTTTGCGTTGTTATACGCCAGTACAATGTTGAGCCGTCTTTACAGAGTTTTTGTGCTGTGAGATCCTGGTTTCTAGGTATTTTTCAGACTGTCCTATATACAATTTGTTGCAGTTCTTGAATAGAATTTTATATACCGTGCAACACCTGAATTCCCTGATGGGCATTTCTTGTTTTTTTCTTTTTTTTTTTTTTTTTGGTAGCATTCCCATACTTGAAATCTACATGTACATTACGTTGTGTCAGGATAACAAATGTCAATTTTTTTTTTTTTTTTCCATGGAAAGGGGGAACAAGGGTTCTTTGGGTAGTTTCACGTTCTGACCAATTATTTTTGCCTCCAGAGAAGCGTTTCTTTGCTTTGCTTTGACACTGGGTTAGTATGCTGAGTGGATAGTTTTCTTTCCTTTACAGAGAGAGAGAGAGAGAGAAACACACACACAAACACACACACACACACACACACACACACACACATACATATATATATATATATATATATATATATATATATATATATATATATATATATATATATATATATATATATATATATATATAGATATAGATATATTTATATATGTGTGTGTGTGTTCGTATCTATATCTATACTTTTATCCATTTGTCTATTTATCAATCAACCCATTATGTATGTATACATTTATATATATATATACATTAGAGACAGACAGACAGACAGACAGACAGACAGATAGATAGATATATTGGTGGTAGGTGAAGGCGCTCACCATCCACTCACTAGATGTAGTGCTGCTCTTGGGTGGCTTCCCTTTCCTCTCTTCCTGCATTCCTTCTTTCCTCCTATGTCTTTCTTTCTCTCTTTCTTTCCTCTTCCTTCTTTCTACGGGTGATTCTACACCGGGCCAAATAATTTCCTGTACACCGGAAAACCATTTACTACGCTGGCTTGTAACCATATAACCAAACTATGGAGACTTGTGGTTTAGTGAGTAATTTTAAGGTTGAGCTTGCGATGGTTTGTATCCATGGGGTGGTTGGGGTTCATTGCTTACATAATTCCACTCAGGGATGAGTGAGGCTGGTCACTCTGATCTAAAATTTCAGGACCAACTTGCCTAACCACGGACTCCTAAGCTCTTCATGGGACAACACAGGATTAGTTGGTATCTATCTATCTATATACTGTAGATAGATAGATAGATAGATAGATAGATAGATGTACAGCTAGATATAGATAGACAGATGTATATATAT